>NC_134576.1:119028210-119354210 GCF_050947875.1 Dermacentor variabilis
GGCAATTTTTTCGCTTGCGTGAATTATATACTGGTTGAGATGGATTCGAGAGGAGTGTGCTTTATAAATCTGAATTCGCAATTCACTAACAAATAGAAGTTCGCTAATTAACTTACTTACTAATCACTTTAGGGTGCATGCATTGTAATTTACGAATTTGAGCCGGTGAGTTTGCAAGGTATGCGCGCACTTAAAAGAAATTCTGAGGTTATTTGGCACCAGTTTCGAGATCTGAAAACCGATGCTACATACTGTAGGTTCGAAATTCCTTCCAAATCGACTCGCGTGCCTCCAGAACTGACCAGCTTCAATCGAATACTGCCCATGCTCATGATTGTTGTGGATCACGTTTGCAGGAACAGGATATGTTTCACGAAAATTCGGTGACCGGTCACCTCACGGTGCTGGCGCTGCTGGTCTGTGGTGGCGTCGTCCTGCAGTGCCTCTCGGCCGAGCCAGAGGACGACGCGCCGAATCGTCTTGAAGAAGAAGAAGACCCGGTGGAAACAGTGGTCCTGGACACGGCCAACGGTCCGGTCAAGGGATTCATCGCGCAGTCGCCTCTCGGAAAGCCGGTGCGTGTCTTTTACGGCATACCGTACGCTAAGCCTCCCGTCGGTGAACGCAGGTTCGACCGTGCCGAACCTGTCGAACCGTGGACAGACGTCTTCGACGCCACGGCGAAGCCCTACTCCTGCTTTCAACTGTTGGACACACTCTACGGGAACTTCAGCGGCAGCGTCATGTGGAACGCCAACACGGAAATGAGCGAGGACTGTCTCAAGCTCAACGTCTGGACGCCCGTCTGTTCATCGTCCGAGGAACCATTCGCCGTTCTTGTCTGGATCTACGGCGGCGGCTTCTACAGCGGCACTTCGACGCTGGACGTCTACGATGCCAGGACTCTGGTTTCGGAGGAAAACGTGATCGTGGTCTCGATGAACTATCGCGTAGCGTCGCTCGGGTTCCTCTCCTTCGGCAGTGAGCAGCTGCCCGGCAACGCCGGCCTCTACGACCAGTACTTGGCGCTCCAGTGGGTCCGAGAGAACATCGCAGCCTTCGGAGGCGATCCGAATCGAGTGACGCTGTTTGGCGAAAGCGCCGGGGCTGTCAGCGCGGGCCTGCACATCTTGTCGCCGCTCTCCGAGCCACTATTTGCCAGGGTCATTCTTCAAAGCGGATCGCCCACGGCGCCCTGGGGCTTCAAGGACAGGAACATGGCTCGGAAAGCCGCAAGAAGGCTGGCTGCGGCTTTGGGATGCCCGGACGGCTTGGACAAAGACACTCTGGATTGTCTCCGGTGTAAGGATCCCGAAGATATCGTGAAAAGCGAACCGTATAGCGGGGGCGTTGTCGACTTTCCGTTCGCTCCCGTCGAAGACGGCGCGTTCCTTCCAGGCACGCCGCAGACACTGATGGATTCGGGTGCATTCGCGAGAAACATCAGTGTCATGCTGGGTTCCAACGTTAACGAAGGTTCCTGGTTCCTACAGTACTTTTTTGGACTCTCAGTGACGGAAGAGAACCCGGAAGTTACGGGAGAAAATTTCGCGGCTGCTCTAAAAGCACTGGATCCGTCGCTGAGAGTGACGCCGATCGACAAGGTCCTGGAGATGTACACAGCCGGTAAGACGCCTTCGACAGCCGCGGAGATCTTGAAGGCCCTGGACTCGATAGTAGGCGACTATCACTTCACGTGTCCCGTAGTGCGGTGTGCAGACCGCTTCGTCCAAGCTGGGATACCGGTGTACCAGTACGTGTTCGCGCGCAGGTCTTCGCGGAACCCGTGGCCCCCGTGGATGGGCGCAATGCACGGTGAGGAGGTCGCATTCGTGTTCGGAGAGCCGCTCGACGACACGCACCGGTACAGCGAAGAGGACAAAAGCATGAGCCGTCGCCTCATGCGGTATTGGGCTAACTTCGCCAAGACCGGGTGCGTATATGCAAGCGTTTAGTCGTGACACAGTCGCCGGCCGTTTTCGCATGCGCTTCAGACATGCTACAAATTTCATGTTAGCGGCAGCCGCTAGCGAACCTCGATATAACGAACACGGTTATACCGAATTATCGGATACAACGAAGTGAACCTGATAAGTTTATCGCCGATGTCAGCCTGTAACGAACTTATGCTTGTAACGAATATCGAATATCACGAATGCATTTTCGTGCCATTTGCGACTTTGTCATGCGAAATGCGATTATACAAGATTTAGCACGAGCCAGAGTTTCCTTTAAATATGGTGGTCACATCTCATGTGATCTACGTAGGCCGATTATCTGTGTATGTATGGTCTGGTACAACCACATCCTGGCATTTGACTCTTTCGTACTACACTGTTAAGCAAAATTACACCCTTTGGGTCGTATCTTGCCACACAACAATAATCGTCATCTGTCTTGTTCCGCATTTCTTTTCTTTAACGTGGTGAGCCCGGTACTTCCAAGTCACGAACGGCATGCCCGTTATGAGCATGACAGAGGATTCTCGACAGGAAAGTAGCGGGCGCAGCGTTTTCAAGAAAGGAAACGCAAGCAAGGCATATGACGATTATCAATTGTGTGGTATGATACGACCCAAAGGGTGTAATTTTGCTTAAGAGTGTACATGAAAGCTTCAGTCCTGAGGGGAGTAAACGTTACTTCCCTACACTCTTAGAAAAATTTACACCCTTTGGGGCGTATCTTGTCCCACAACAATAATCATCATCCGTGCTGTCCGCGTTTCCTTTCTTTAACGCTGCGAGCCCGGTACTTTCCAGTCACGAATGGCATGCACCTTATCAGTGGTGCAGCATTCTCGACAGGAAAGCAGCGAGCGCCGAGTTTTCAGGAAAGGAAACGCAAGCAAGGCAGATGACGATTATTGTTGTGGGACAAATACACACCCCAAAGGGTGCAACCGTTTTAAGAGTGTAATGGAATAAAATATCTAAGGATTTCTTTTCTGTGCCATTACAGAAAATCAATGAAATATTATTTTGGTGAAATCACAGGAATACAATATAACAAAATACAGAAGAGAACAGAAATCTATGTTACAAAAATTGTCATAGCTTTTTTTTTGCAATTTTTATGAACAGCATAGGCGAGGTGATTATTTGCCGCCATTTAGATTCGAAGGGGATGCTATTAACGATTATTATCATCATCCTCACGTTATGGGAAAACATGCTTGGAAGTCGAGGCTCATTTCCCCGGACGTCGCCCGGTGCAAATAGTAAATTTCGAGGTCGGATCGAACGCGAATCAAATTGTGCCAGAAGCGAACAGAATAGCTTTTTTTAACAATGAACAGCCGTTTTCACCGTTAATGTAAAGCTATTATAAGATCCAAGGTTATATTAATAACGTTGGCAAGTCTCTGCCATTACGTTGCACTTTATAACCAGTTTATTAAAGGGACACTAAAGGCAACTATTAAGCCAAGCTGCAGTGATAGCTTAGTGCTCGAGAATCTCCAAGGCGTCGATATCATCGCGAACAGAGCCTTAGTAATCGAGAAATTGAGGTAAAGGCAGAACACGATGAGAGACTCCCCCACGACATTCAAGTACTTGCAGGCTGACGAAGGCACTCCTCAGTTAAATTCTGTCACTAGTACTCAAGCACTCTTTAATAAAAAACATCATTGTGTAGCATTATCAGACGAAAGAAAATGCTGCTTGTTTAGTTCTATTTCATTTTTACAAAAAATAGCTCATTGGCGTTACTCTTGCCAACGACGCGGGCGGCCGAAAGGTTTCGTTTTCGCTCTCTGCGCCGCCCACGCTTCAGTAGTTTCGTTATTGCGTAGTGCTGCGCTGGTTTTCCTGGCTCACAACTGAAAGTAGCAGAGAATTCCACGTCCAGTGATGTCGCGGGATGCCCGAACAGTCCACGCCACTCGACCAAGAGCAGCTGTAGCGCCGAACTTACCGCTCTATCTTGGCTCGGTTCCTCCATGGCCGCGCGTTCGCACACTATGCGAAAAACCGCACCGCCCTCTGTCGGACGCCGTTTTACTCACTGGCGGCAGTAAAAGGCGGTGATGGCGTCTGCAACGTCACCGCTCCCCCGGTTGGGTGGCGGGAGACTTGAATTGCGATAAAGGTATTCGGACCTTTCAGATATAATTTTCTCGTAAACTAAGGCTTTTCTTGGCACGATACAAGCGCTGCGAGGTTTCTGGAATGGTATTTAAACAGGCCACGTTGACTTAGTACTTGTCCTTTAGTTTCCCTATAAAATCAGAAGTGGAGCATTAGCTAGAAGTGAATTAGCAGTTTATTCACACGCACAGGATTCATTGGCGAATGAAGGAGGGTTGACCAGGAAAATCTGGCGCCCCGCGGGACAGCGCGCTCTGCAACTTCTCGTCTGTTACGTCTACTAAGGTCGCTGGAATTAAATTTATCGCAATTTCGCTCCAATTTTATGCTTGTACAGTTCACGATTTGAAATATTCAAAAAGAATTCGAAAATATTGTCCCATTTTTGAATAGTGACTATTCGATTCGAAGACTCAATATAGTAAGGGGCAATATTCGGTTCCTTATACGAATATTCACGCACATCGTATAGGCTTGTTTCATTAATTTGTCTCGTTATTACACGCATCAACGCGCGTTCTAAGCAACGCGAACACTCTATACAGTTCTGCCGCTGGCCTCAATTTAAAGCCGAATAATAACCGCGACTCCCGATGTTTCCAGGGACCCCAACCTCCCGGGAAACGGATCGTCACAGTCGACCGACTGGCCCATGAGAACGGCTTCGCTCAAGGAACATCTGGTGCTAGATGTCAACGAAAGTGTCGGGTGCGCATACCGGCAAGCCTACTGCGAGTTTTGGGAGGACCTACGTCGCAACCAGACCCCTCCGGTCCCGTCGTGTCGAGAAGACTCTGGGTGCGCGTAGCAGACCGTTTCGTACGTCAAAAGTGTGCCAGCGTCGTTCGACAGCAATACGTCGTGCAGTCGTTACTGAAATGTCACCTCCTCTTGTCACCGGGACACCTTGGCGTCGAAGACCGCGTTACTGCCGCGCGTTACAGCAATAAAATGCGCCGCGGTTTGGCCAGGTGGCGTCACAAGCACTCCGGACAACTGAAGGCCCAATAGAGTCCGGGGTTCTTACTCTGAACATTGTCAGGTTCGGCCACGGTTGCGTTTTCAGCCCACCAGGGAGCGCGCGTAGCCACGCTACGAGTCAATCACAGCTGATAAAAAGATAGGGTGGCTTGGAACAATATGGCGCCATTCAATAATGTCAACAGAGTTCTTCTTAAACGTTTACGCCCTTTAGGGTGAATTTGAATTGAACTCTGGTTTTACGAGCCAAAACCACGATTTGATTACGAGGCACGTCGTAGCGGGTGACTGCGGGTCAATTTTGACCATCAGACGATTTTTAACGTGCCCCCAGTGCATGGGACACGGGCGTTTTCGCATATCGCCCTCACCGAGATGCGGGAGCCGCGGGTTGGATTTGATCCCGCGACCTCGTGCTTAGCAGCGCGCAACACCGTTGCCGATACACTCTAAGAAAAGTTTACACCCTTTGAGTCGCATCTTGCCACACAACAATAAACGCCATCTGTCTTGTCCGCATTTCCTTAAACGCTGCGAGCCCGGTACTTCCCAGTAACGAACGGCATGCACGTTATCAGCAGGACATAGCATTGCCGACAGGAAAATAGCGGGCGCCGCGTTTTCAAGGAAGGAAACGCAAGCGAGGCAGATGACGATTATCGTTGTGTGGCAGATATACACCCCAAAGGGCGTAAACCTTTTTACAGTGTAAGTCACCGCGGTGGGTATTCCCTTTAGGGTGCGATTTGGTCCTACAATAGCGAGCATTCTTGGGCGCATTTCCTTTCATCGGCGCAATGCACTTACAGTCTTTCGGTCAGACGAACAAAGAGCGTTCCTGATGGGAACGTACTTTAGGCGTGCAGTGTTAATAGGAGGAAAAGTTCACGCGAAATTCGGCGATTATTGGCGTGACAGAATTACACCTGAAAGGGTGTGGGATTTCAAGAGTGGTGTCCGTAATACACTCCTAAAACAGTTTGCGCCCTTTGAGGCGTATCTTGTCCCACAACTATAATAGTCATCTGTCTTGCCCGAATTTCCTTTCTTTAACGCTGGGAGTCCAGTACTTCCAAGTCACGAACGGCATGCGCAATATCAACATAGCATTCTCGACAGGAAAGTAGCGAGCACAGCATTTTGACGAAAGGAAATGCAAGCAAGGCAGATGACGATTATCGTCGTGGGACAAATATGCACTCCAAAGTGTGCAACTGTTTTAGGAGTGTAACACCCTTGGTAAGGAGCCCGAGCTTTAGAGTCCGTCCTATGATGACGTCACCTCACTCTCGGCTGGAAAGACAACTGTCATACGTCAACAAAGTTGCCTATAGAGGAAAAGCACAGCGCCAGCGGGTATAGCTATCAGTCACAGAGAAACTCTTGCTGTTCGGTCATGCTGTCCCAGTGGTGCCTAGTTTCATCCAACTTTTGTTTCTCCAGCCGAGACAACTACGACTACAGCTTGGTTCCCAGGCTCTATAGTGTTTGGGAACAACCTACGCGCAGCCATTAATTAAATAAAGGAAAAACATATTATCTTAAATAGCGCTGCATCACTGTATCAGTTGAGTGCGTGCAGACAGCCCAGCGCTGGAGTTTGTGTGTTCTGTAAATATGCATTAAATAAGTTTACATAAAGCAATGTGTGCAATGACTCTCGCCGCGTGGTCCATTTGCATATAGTGAGAAAGCGTGAGCACCAGCCGGTCTACGACCCAATTGCTGAGCAGCGCACACCGGCTGCCGCCTGTTGCTGTCATGCAGTGCCAATCTTGGAATGGGATCACCAGGTCCAGCGAGCATGTGCACCTATCCACCATGCCGACGCCATATTGCCCAGGAGCTTCGACACTTTAGCACTAGTGCTATTTTAGGCTTAAGATGGCAAGAGTTACACCGAGGTGAGTTGTATTATGGATTCTACTTGCGACAGCAAGACTTGATGTTTGAATTCTCTGGTTTGTGAAGCTTCTTGGATGTCATATGTGCCTCAGAGTTGTGCGATCACGCACTGATCCACGTCATCTTCTCTGAAGCCTTTTAAGTCTGACGACCATGCACGAAGGAAGGAAAAAAAAAACGAGGGGCCCTACTCGGTCAGTGCACTAGAAAAGTGTGCAGGAAGTCGCGTATATATATATATATATATATATATATATTGCGCCCTTTGGGGCTTATCTTGTCATCTGCCTTGCTTGCATTTCCTTTCTTGAAAAAATAGCTTTCGCTACTTTTCTCTAGAGAACGCTCTGTCACGCTAACAACATGCATGCTGTTTGTGACCTGGAAGAACCGGGCGCGCAGCGTTGAGAAAGGAAATGCGGGCAAGATAGATGATGATTATCATTGCGGAATAAGACAACCCCCAAAGTGTGCAAACTTTTTTTATGAGTGTAGGTCTCGTACCATGGCAAAGGTGTCCTGTGTGCATTAGTCTCCATGTTTTGTACTGGTATGTGTGTTAGCTAGACCGTTCTCCCCTGGCTGTTGTTGCAGCCAGGTCGGACTGGAAGAAGAAAGAAAAAAGCGTGAAACGAGCGCACACACAACGCTGTTCACCACATCCCGCTCCACGGACGAAGGACTTTGTCGTCATCGGTGCATTCACGCGAACGTGCCATGACAGACTGAAACTGGCGTTGCTTCAGATTATCTACATTAAATGCCTTGCAAGGTCTGCGAGAGTTGTGCAGGGTTTCCGGCTTTTGACAGCAGACAATGCATTTGTGGCAGGCAGCACAGCCGTGCGAATGTTGGCGGATTAGGTGCAATAGTGAACAAGGCTCGGCAGAAGGACGTACGCCTGCGCACACGCGATACAGCTGATCGTCACACCTAGCGTGCCCGATCAACGCGCTAGCTGCACGCATTAAGCACTTACCAAGAGAAGAATACACCTCAAGGCACAGTCAGTGTATCCAGTGGCGTACCAACTATTTCTCCAGCAGGGTGGAGTGATTGGACTCCACCCCTGGACTGATTCTAATTTCATTAGAATCAGTCCAGGGGTTATCTTAGAAAAGCGTTGTTGTGTTTTACATGTATATGAATAGGCAGCGTCGGAGTTGCACGCGAGCTAAATCTTCCTCTTAATAATTATTTCTTTCCGAAAAGGGCTGGGATAGGTGTCAAATCTTCGTCGCCACGGGAAGCTGGTGCTGGAATTTCAAAGCCCCCCTGCACCCCCTATATCTTTCTTTTGTGCGTCCTTTGCAGACTACCAAGCCTCCATGAAAAGAAGTGTAGCCTCCCAACCTAATATTTCTCTTAAGTGTATCTGTTGAGATTTGTTTAAGCAGTACATATCCCCTTGCACCGTCTGTGGAAGGGCCCCCCTTGCACGAAAATGAAGAACAACAAAGCAAAGAGTGTGTAGTTACTTACCAAACTAAAAATTTTATTAAGTTTCCAGTACACGTATTACAAAATGAAGGGGAAGAAAAAGGGCTACAGAAAAAACTACACAGTGTACACCACCATCTTTTTTTTCTTTCTTTTTTTTGAAGTTTTGCTGGCACAGAAACATTTACACACACTCACACATGCACGTTACATTATATGCAAAAAACTCCTGGCCTCGCACCGTAAGACAGCCAGCCTGTAAGAATGCATGCCGATGAAATGGCAGCACATGTACAAACCAACACAGTGCGTTAAAAGAGACAACTCCGCATCGCCTGCGTCGAATAGACACAGACGAAACACATATAGCACCGCAAGGCCAGGCTGAGGCTGAACTGTTGTCTGCAATCCAACGAATTCACCAGACGGGGATGCAAGCAAATAAGACAGAAGATTCACTCGGCTGCTAACGAAATCGACCAGAACTGCAAGGGCAACCCATTTCGCAAGACGATAGGCCTTGAAGATGTGTCGGCTGTGACATCATACAATCAGCTGTGACGTAGGCATCAACCATGTCGCTATGGCAGGACTGCTAAAAGCCTGCTGCAGTCGTGATTGGACGGCACATTAAAAGTGTTTGTCCCTAAACGCTAAGACTCGTCTTTTCTCTTTGGCGTATGTTATCGACAGGGGCAAGTGTGCAGCAACTCTAGTAAACATGGAGGCTAAATGTGGCGGCATTAGCGACAGCAGCACCAGTACCTATGACGTCACAGCCTATAGCCTGCAACTACTTCTGGCTCTGATTGAGAGACTTGTGGCAAAAAGGCAGTCTAGTGCTATATAGTTTTATGACCCAAAGCGAACACTACTCCAATCCCTTAGTAACACGCACGGAGAGATTCTTACGGTTTCTTGATTTTCCAAGAAACAATTCACTCTTGTCTGGTACATGGCTACCACAGCCGATATAGCATTCTCAGAGGCACTATATAGGCGCCAAAACGGGTAACTCCACGCTGCCTGCAACGTAAAAACCTGCTGACGATGATATACATGAAGCTGATTTTACTTAACTGCTTTCAGCTAGTACGTCTGCCTAAATAAGTGTGTCGTCTGCTAGAGGGTCCAAGCGATTCCACAGAAGACACTGCTGCAGCTCCAAGATTAACAAGCCAATCTCAATGGCTCCTAGGGAAAAAAAAGAAACCTGGCACTTTTGCACGCATATCCAGCCTCAGCCTGTTATTGCAGGGACGTCCGTCACAGGAAGCAAGCAACAATTCTTCATTGAGTTTATATAGTACACAGGTATAATGGTACTGCACCTTCTTCGCTCTTTTAAAGTGATTTCATCGTCACACCGGAAACAACGTCGCAAAAGCAGCAGCTACCAAAGCCCACATTCACTCTTATGGGGGGTTGACAGAGTGAGAGAGAGAGAGAGAGAGAGAAAGGCTGAGATGCGTTTTTTTGTACTTGTCGTTACGCCATCGTGTAGTATAGCAATTATGCCGCTATGTCGAGTCTAAGATAGAACCACTACGCGCAATGTTCAGGCGAGCCGCAGAAAAAACTCTTATAGGAACTGTAAATACTGAGGTCACCGTGACGACTCAAGCATGTCAAAAGAGTGAAGGAGAGCAAACACATTTTGCACATATCTTCGATTCAGCTGCCATGCAGGGTCTTCTTAGCCACAGCAGTTACGAAACTCCCGCTTTGAAATTGATGGCCATTTGCAGTGACCACCTCCTGGGAGCCTGCTGGCAGACTGATGCACTGCCTATTTAGAAACATGGCCAAGCAAGCACTGCTCTGGCTTCAACAATTAACGATACCCATTAGTTCATTTGTCTACTCATAGATGGCGTGACAATGATTAAATCTGCATTATTGGTGTCACTGCCATGGCAGCTTCCGCAATACGAGAAGCTTCGCAGCTGCAGTGATTAAACCACCCTGGCTGCTCTGTCTGGTATACCAGTAGCAGCGGCAACAAAAAATATAGTGGACAATGTACACACTACAAACAGACACGGTGGCCATTCATCAAAGCTAAAACGAGCTGACAAACTTAACTGATGCACCGTTTCCACAGTAAACAGTGCATCATGAAGCTACATGTTGTTAACATGCTGTTAGCAATTCTGCTTTCAGCAAATGGTACAGAAAAAAAATTGTCTTCTCATTCCCGTGGTTCAGGATTATCAGGGGTGAAGCCTAACAAACGACTAGGCCTAGCCCAGGGACCCGTAATGAACAGGAATGAACCAGTCAAGGAAAGAATTGAAGAAAAAGAAAAACGGCGCAGATATTGAGATGATTATACATGATTGTGCCTGTGTATTGTACAATGTTGGTTCCAAGTGAATATCCGCAAAAGCTCTGTATGATCTTAAACTAGTGCCCAAGGCTTTGCTTACGCATTTGAAGCTCTTATATTTTTAAATGTCCACATACACTTGATATAAGTTAATTTTCATGAAAGCTTCTTTTTTTCACATGTTTAAGCCCAAGTAAGGTAAAAGAGGTAAAAAAAAAAGAGTCTAGCCAACATTACTGGTTTGCTAATTTAGTGGTCAGTTTACCCAGAACAAGGTGGTGAATTGCAAATCTAGCTCTTGCAAGTTTAAAATCTTTGTTGGTTCGACCTTATGCTCTGAATAGCAAGTGCTTTATGTCAAAAATCAAATGCGAAACCAGTAATTTATTTAACTGAGCCAGCCAGGGGGGGAACTAGTAATGCATTGACATCACGTGAATGGAATAACAAAGGATGGCTGTTAAGTCTGGTATTGTGGGCGGTATAATGTTCAATCTGTGAAAACCAGGTCAACACATGAATAATTACAGTTTGTGCAAGAACCTGCACTTCAGCACAAGTTAATGCACCCATACTGACGTCCATATAAACATCATAAGACAAAATTTATGCCTGCTTTTTTATGCTCTCATCATGGCTAATAAAAACAGCAATTTAGCAGGGGGCTCATATGATGAGAGTAACACAAGAACAAAATAAAGGTTAAATAAAAACATGAGGTAGTGGGGTTCAAGTAGAAACAAACTGTTCGATGGGAATTCATCTCTCACAGCAAATTTTGTTGAGCCATCAACATGATCACTGTTAACAGATTATGATTATATACTAACAGTCATAATTCTTTGTTGAAAAGCTAGGTAAGCCAAAAAACATGGTGGGAGTTCAACATGAGCCAAGACAAACTCCTGGTTCTTCCAGCCAGGGTAAGCGTACAGGTTACATGCTAGATGAATTCACATGGTATGGCTTCGATGTTGTGGTGTCAACGAAAAAAAGAACAACAAAAGTGCAGCATAGAATATGCGCACCTCCAGAGATATAGAATAGGTTGCTTTCATGCGCAACGTCAGAAAGAAGAGCAATGCTGAATTCACCTTCCGCCAGCTTCGAGGGAAGCTAATGGATGGTACCCATGTTGACAGCGAATCAGAGCCCACTGATGAACACGCACATAAGCAAATGTATGAAAACAGTACACTCCAAGAAAGGCCTCTCAACTCGATAAAGTTGACACTACACACACGCGCACAAGCACACACACACAATTTTTTTTCTTTCAAAAACACAAGTGCACGGGCAAGTATTGTTCAGGGAGGTCAAAGTACGGCTTGATCCGGGTATGTGTGGCACATTTTTTTATTTCACGCGAACAGCTGCAATCCTGAAAGAAGTAGAAGTTGTCAGTCTGCGATGTATTACGCAGCGAATGTCTGAATGACAACTTTATTCCCTGAAAGTCATGTGAGTGACCGTGATGGTAGGAGAGCACAGAACGTCGTGAATGCCGTCACACCTATGAAGATGCACGCGGCATACGTCAAGGGTGCGTGGAGAGATGGAAAATTGTCAAAGGGGCTTCCACTGCCACCTGTCTTTGCTAACTTGGGATGCAAATATCCAGGCAAATTTTATGGGTGGCATTTGTAAATTATGTGCCAAGTGGCCATGAACTTGCAGATGGAAGTTGGAAACCGTGGCAAACATGTTACAAGTAGCCATTGGACAGCATTCACAGGCGCATGTTCCTCAAAACCATCGCAAAGTACCCGTGAAAACGAAAAAAAAGTGAAAAACATCAGTATATCAACTTCATCAGCAGGTTTAAAAGACACTTGCCACTCGTACGGCAATAGTAGATCAGCAATACTGACCATACAGTGGTCAGGCCAATTTTAATGGTGACGTACAACTCTCCCCCCTTGGATCATATGGCTCCAGATTTTTCAAGCATGCGACACAGAGTCCTTGTATGATTAACCAAACGCAGGGGACCAATGTAGTGGTCGTGAAAATTGCACAGAATCCAAACTCGTCCAGTTTTTGCACCACGATACGCTAATCTTATATGCTCACGTTCCATGTTGTGGCGTTATCATAAAAACTTATGTGCCAAAAAACACAAAACAAAACACTGTGTTGAAAGCCCCTACGTAAAGTCACCTGTGGACAGACCGTGTTCACTGTATTATTGCACTAAAATCATTTCAGAAGGTTTGCACAGTTGCTGGTACACAGAAAGAAGTGTCCATGTAGAAGGAGAAAAAAAAGAGGAACAGATGTATTCATGTATTCCAGGCTTTATTCACTAGTAGGCCACACACAACTATATGCCGGTTTAAAATGACCAAATCACATAATCTTTACATGAACATGCTCTACAGCACTTCAATGAATATGGAATAATATGAAAGAGAATACGAAATGATATTCACAGAAAAAAAGAAGCAATTTCTTGCTCCACAATATAACCAATCATACTGTGTGTGCTTCATGGAATTAATTATGCAGGCAGTATACTGGAAGGGATGTTGGCTCACTATGTATACACTGTAAAGCAATACACTGGAACGAAAATATCCTTTTATGACCAACTGCAACTTAAAAAATTCCAAGCGGATGCTTGAACTGATGTTCGCCTAGAGGTGCTGGACTGCTAAGGGAAATATGGAATAAACGTGGTTTTTCTCTTTGTCGGCACGCTTTCGCGGGGGCGGCGGAATTTGATCTCTATCTTGATTGGCACTGCTCTTAGCATGTTCATCACCACCGCTCACGAGGTATTCTCTGTTTGAATCCCACCGATGGCAACGGTTGTTGTGGTCGCACCGATGGTACGAGTTGTTGGGAACTCGGCGCTGACGCCCGTTGTTGCACCTGGGTCGCAAGCCCCAAGGGTAGCGTTGGCCTGGCGGCCTGGGGTACAACTGGAAGCATCCGAAGGTCCCGGCAAAGCATGAGTCGACTGGTAACAACAAAACAACTTGTTTATTTTAACATCGCAAAGAGTTGGCGGTCAGGTTGACCGGAGTAGAGAGACGGGAGAGCACTTTACTCAACAGAAGAAATCGGAGCCCTTTTTGGCGTCCGGGGGCAGCTGTTTTTATACTCTCGCAGTTGAGGGCAAGAAGGAACCCCTCAATAGACGAGCACGTGATTGTACAATGGGATAAGGTGACGCATACTGTCGTAGCGCCGCCGGTCGGGCACAAAGACTGGGTGGAGAAGGTAACTCCTACTGTCGTATCGCCTCCGGTCGGGCACAATGGCTGGGAGGAGAAGGTAACTCCTACTGTCGTAGCGCCTCCGGTCGGGCACAATGGCTGGGAGGAGAAGGTGACTTCTACTGTCGTAGCGCCTCCGGTCGGGCACAATGGCTGGGAGGAGAAGGTGACTTCTACTCTCGTAGCGCCTCCGGTCGGGCACAATGGCACATACACTCACACACGCACATGAAGACACCTGGCATCGGAACATGCCTGGACGCGCTTGGCGGGGAGCGTAGCGGCGACGCCGAACGGGCCAAAATGTCTGCCGCTTTATTGCAGTCGCGCCGGCTAAACCGCGCGTCGTAGGCGAAACGTAACAGACCGCCCCGCCGGGGGAAGGAGATCCCGATGGACAGGGGACTGCATCCGCTGTCCGGAGGGATGTCGCTCGATGATGCTCATAACCGAAGTCGGGCGTCCCTCGACGTTTCTTGAGCGCAGCGCACAGAGAAGGCCTCGTTCTCTCGTTCAGGTTCGCACAGGACACTGCAAAGTGACTTCGGGAGAGTTCACATTCTTGTTCTCGTTCCCGGCAAGCGTTAGAACTACGCTGAAACTCAACCGCTCAGTCAGCAAGCACGGCACAACCCTCACTAAGCCCTGCCAGGCTCTTTCCCCTTTTATACCACTGCCTAGTTCCTTACAGTAGTCTAGCATCACTCAGAACGCGTCCACAAATTGGAAAATGGCACTAGAAAGCATATCATCACTTTGAAACACTAAACAAAAGCAATATGTTAAAAAAATCCTGCCTCAGGAAGAAAAACATCAGTAACAAACAATTTTGAGGCTGATTCCTACGTTAGGGGCTTCGACTTAAGCCATCGGCGTTACCGTTGAGACTCACCTGTTTGTAACGCACCTCAAAGGAATATTGTTGCAAAGCGAGGCTCCAGCGCAGGAGGCGGCCATTTTTGGGAGAGATGGTCTGCAGCCATTGGAGAGGGCAGTGATCCGTCTCAATGATAAACCTCGAGCCGGCTAGATAGCATGACAATTTCTGAACGGCCCACACGAGACATGCACACTCTTTCTCGGTGGCGCTATACGCCTGCTCACGACTGGTCAGCTTACGACTAGCATACAGGACGGGGTGTTCTACTTCTCCATTTTCCCGTTGGCACAGTACAACGCCCATGCCTCGCTCACTAGCATCGCACTGAACAACGAACCCTTTTGTATAGTCTGGCGATCGTAGCACAGGCTGGCTTGTTAGGGCACTCTTTAGGGCGCTAAAAGCTCTTTCCTTTGTCTCGTCCCAGACGACTGTTTGAGGCTCTGTCTTTCTTAGAGCATCCGTCAGGGGAGCCGCGATATCAGAGTACCTGGGGATGTACCTCTGATAGTAGCCGGCGACACCTAAGAACGAGCGAATATCGGTCTTCGTGCGCGGTTGCGGGAAGTCACGCACAGCGGCCACCTTTATTTCAGAGGGGCGGCGACGACCCTGACCAATCACGTGACCGAGGTAGACAACCTCGGCCTGTGCTAACTGGCACTTAGGAGCCTTTACTGTCAAGCCCGCTTCGCGCAGGCGGGTTAGCACTGCCCGCAAGTGTGCCATATGCTCAGACCAGGATGCGGAGAATATCGCTACGTCGTCTAAATACGGTAAAGCGAATTCTTGCTGTCCCCGCAACACTTTATCCATGAGGCTTGAAAAACAGTATGGCGCGTTCTTCAAACCAAAACTCAACACTTTAGGACGGAATGTTCCCATTGGTGAAATGAACGCCGCATACCTACTAGCCTCTTCTGTAAGTGGAACCTGCCAATAACCCCTGACAAGATCTAGGGTGGAAATAAACTGAGCGCTACTAACTTTCTCAAGGCGCTCCTCGATGTTAGGGATCGGATAAATTTGATCCTTAGTGATGGAATTAAGCCTGCGGTAGTCGACGCAAGGACGAGGTTCCTTGCCCGGTACCTCAACTAAAATCAAAGGGGAGGTATAATCACTCTCGCCTGCCTCAATAACACCGAGCTGTAGCATTTTCTTTACCTCAGCCTCCATAATATCGTTCTGGCGGGGTGACACCCGATACGCCTTGGATCGTACTGGCTCTGGGGAGGTAAGTTCTATGTCATGAGTAAGGACAGAAGTCCTACCAGGCCTCTCAGAGAACAGACCTTGAAACTCTTGTAAGAGCTGGTGTAGTTCGGTTTTCTGCTCACGCGACAGCGATGCTCCACTGACTAAGTCACTAATGACTTGACCGGTGTCTTCCCTGTTCGTCACTGAGCCTAGTCCCGGAAGCTCGACCGGAAGCTCTTCAGGAACGTTTACCATCATGCACACCACTGCTTCCCGTTGTTTATAGGGTTTGAGCAGATTACAGTGGTAAACTTGCTGTGCTTTCCGCTTTCCTGGCAGACTTACCACGTAGTTAACGTCCGACAGTTTCTGAACAATTCGTGCTGGGCCCTCCCACTGCACGTCTAGTTTGTTGTTTAGCGATGTGCGCAATATCATGACCTCATCGCCCACCTCAAAACGCCGGGCCCTGGCGGTCCGATCATAATAAACCTTGGCCCTCTGCTGGGCCTTTGTCATTGCTTCACCTGACAACTCCTGTGCCCTTCTTAAGCGTTCGAGGAGCTTAAGCACGTACTCCACCACGACTGGGTCGTCGCCCCTGCCTTCCCACGATTCTCGAAGCATGCGAAGCGGAGACCGAAGCGAGCGACCGTACACCAGCTCAGCTGGCGAAAACCCCGTAGCTGCATGCGGCGCGGTCCTTAATGCAAACATCACCCCAGGCAGACACAGCTCCCAGTCAGTTCGATGTTCAAAACACAATGCTCTCAACACGCGCTTCATGACGGAGTGGAGCTTCTCAACGGAATTCGACTGTGGGTGGTACACTGAGCTATGTAGCAGCTTTACCCCACACCTTTCGAGAAAAGTTGTCGTCAAAGCGCTAGTAAACACTGTGCCCTGATCTGATTGGATTTCCGCAGGAAAACCAACTCGCGCAAATATGGACAGTAGTGCATTGACTATCTCAACTGAGCTGAGTTCTTT
Organism: Dermacentor variabilis; assembly: GCF_050947875.1. Classification (NCBI taxonomy): domain Eukaryota; kingdom Metazoa; phylum Arthropoda; class Arachnida; order Ixodida; family Ixodidae; genus Dermacentor; species Dermacentor variabilis. Next base: position 119,045,245 of record NC_134576.1, read on the forward strand.
AAGCGGCACTGCTTCAGGGAACTTTGTCGCTGGGCAGATCACAGTCAAAATGTGTCTGTACCCCGTGGCTGTTACCGGCAGAGGTCCCACTGTATCAATAACGAGCCGTCTAAAAGGCTCCGTAATGATAGGTACCAATTTCAACGGCGCCCTTGATTTGTCCCCTGGTTTGCCCACCCGCTGACAGGTGTCACATGTCCTCACGAAATGGTCTGCGTCCCGAAAACACCCTGGCCAATAGTACTCTTGCAAGAGACGGTCCTTAGTTTTCTTAACTCCTAGGTGTCCGGACCACGAACCCCCGTGCGACAAGCGCAACAGATCCTGACGATAGCATTGAGGAACGATCAGCTGATCGAACTCCACTCCTCTGCGGTCTAGATACTTCCGGTACAGGACTCCACCTCTTTCCACAAAACGCGCATTTTTCCTGGCGATACCTTCCTTGACATTGCAGCGTATGTTTTCTAGGCTACCATCCTTCTTTTGCTCGGCTATCAAAGCCGACCGGCTGACTTTTAGCAACCTATCAAGTCCGTCTGACGTAGGCGCGATGAGCAAATCTGCAGATAGCTCTTCTAACTTTCCCGCATCGGGAATTTCCTCTCCAGTATCTGGTGCCTTTAACGTTACAGACTCAATTTTATTCAGTTCGGGCGTGCTCTGAATATCAGCTTGCTGCGCCTCTGACCCTTTCTCATTGTTCGATAACGTCGGCCCCGCAACTACCGCCTTTGCAGCGAGCTCCCGAACCTTCGATCTGGTTAATGCCTGAACGCTAGCCTCACCAAACAAAAGCCCCTTCTCGCGCAGGAGGTGATCGGACCTGTTTGAAAATAGGTACGGGTACTGGGGGGGCAGCATAGATGACACTGCCGCCTCCGTCTCAAGCGCTCCGAAAGGTCCTTCAATAAGCACTTTTGCTACCGGCAGACACACGCTATGAGCTTCCACGGCTTGCTTGATCCAGGCGCACTCGCCCGTGAACATATGGGGTTCTACGTAAGAGGGGTGAACTACATCCATCGTAGCTGCGGAATCGCGAAGCACTCGGCACTCTTTCCCGTTCACGAGGAGGTCTCGCATGTAAGGCTCGAGAAGCTTCATGTTCTCGTCAGTGCTGCATAATGAAAAAAACACAACTTTTGGTGTTGTTTCCGGACACTGCGCCGAAAAGTGACCCGGCTTCTGGCACGTATAACACACGCGCGCTTGCCTCATCTCGAACCGCTTTCTGCGTTCGGCTTCGGCTGCCGCCGTCTCTTTACGTTTGGTCGGACTGCTTTCACTCGCATCCTCACTACGCGTGTTCCCCTTTGCTCTCATGGGTGTGAACTTCGGCCTCTCAAACTTCGAGCCAAATTCACCCTTTTGACCGTCCTTAGCTCCGCGAGCCCGACGCGTCACAAACTCCTCGGCTAGCTCAGCGGCTCTAGCTACCGTACTAACGTCTGGCCTATCCAAGACCCAGTACCGCACGTTCTCAGGTAACCGACTATAAAACTGTTCTAGCCCGAAACACTGCAGAACTTTATCGTGGTCACCAAACGCTTTCTCTTCTTTGAGCCACTCCTGCATGTTTGACATTAGCCTGTACGCAAACTCTGTGTATGACTCACTTCTGCCTTTCTCATTTTCCCGAAACTTCCGACGGAACGCCTCCGCTGACAGCCTGTACTTTTTTAGCAGACTCGATTTCACTTTGTCGAAATCCTCTGCCTCCTCTCTATCCAAGCGAGCGACTACGTCGGCCGCCTCGCCGGGTAACAAAGTGAGCAAGCGCTGTGGCCACGTTTCCCGAGAGAACCCCTGCTTCTCGCACGTTCGCTCAAAGTTAACCAGGAACAAACCAATGTCCTCTCCAAGCTTAAACGGCCGCATCAGGTCAGTCATTTTGAACAATACGCGTTCTCCTGCACCGTGTGCCTGACTTCCATTACGAGCGCGTTCCATCTCTACCTCAAGACGCTTCATTTCCAAAGCGTGTTGACGGTCGCGCTCTTGTTGCTCACGCTCTTTCTGTTCTTTACGTTCACGCTCTTCTTTTTCTTTCTGTTCTTTAAGTTCGCGCTCCTGTCTTTTTGCAGTCTCCCTCTCCTCAATGGTCTCAAGGCATTCCGACAGCTCGTCATCCTCAGCCTCTAACTCAAGAATAGCCTTTAGCAATTCTGGTTTTCTGAGTTTGTCCGAGACATCCAGACCCAACTCTCTTGCAAGCTCCAACAACTTCGGTTTGCGCAACGACTTCAAATCCATGGCTGCTCTGAATGCTGCTTTCTCTACTGCTTACTATTGTCTTGCCGCAAACTAACCCGGCAGCAACGACAACCACAATTACCAGCTCTGTTTCTGACACTAACAAAAGCCTGGCAAAGCTCAGAAGAAGAAAGTCCCGCACTCACCAAACCTCGCAGCCAAGAGTCCAGCGCAGTCGTTCCGCTGCAGGCAACCAGTCATCACACAGGGCTCGTTGCACTGCTCCCGGATCGTCGATGAGCTGCTCAGCATACCGTCAACTGCATATCTTCGCTGCTGGCCTCCGTTGTCGCGATCTCACCGCTGGCAGACAGTTGTTTGAATCCCACCGATGGCAACGGTTGTTGTGGTCGCACCGATGGTACGAGTTGTTGGGAACTCGGCGCTGACGCCCGTTGTTGCACCTGGGTCGCAAGCCCCAAGGGTAGCGTTGGCCTGGCGGCCTGGGGTACAACTGGAAGCATCCGAAGGTCCCGGCAAAGCATGAGTCGACTGGTAACAACAAAACAACTTGTTTATTTTAACATCGCAAAGAGTTGGCGGTCAGGTTGACCGGAGTAGAGAGACGGGAGAGCACTTTACTCAACAGAAGAAATCGGAGCCCTTTTTGGCGTCCGGGGGCAGCTGTTTTTATACTCTCGCAGTTGAGGGCAAGAAGGAACCCCTCAATAGACGAGCACGTGATTGTACAATGGGATAAGGTGACGCATACTGTCGTAGCGCCGCCGGTCGGGCACAAAGACTGGGTGGAGAAGGTAACTCCTACTGTCGTATCGCCTCCGGTCGGGCACAATGGCTGGGAGGAGAAGGTAACTCCTACTGTCGTAGCGCCTCCGGTCGGGCACAATGGCTGGGAGGAGAAGGTGACTTCTACTGTCGTAGCGCCTCCGGTCGGGCACAATGGCTGGGAGGAGAAGGTGACTTCTACTCTCGTAGCGCCTCCGGTCGGGCACAATGGCACATACACTCACACACGCACATGAAGACACCTGGCATCGGAACATGCCTGGACGCGCTTGGCGGGGAGCGTAGCGGCGACGCCGAACGGGCCAAAATGTCTGCCGCTTTATTGCAGTCGCGCCGGCTAAACCGCGCGTCGTAGGCGAAACGTAACATCTCGCTCTCCGCGGCAACGCGCTTACGCGAGAGGGTGCCTGACCTCTGCCCAAGGCAGCCGCACACAGAGATGTCATGTGCGCGCCAACACAACTCCTCGCTCCAAGAGTACAGACACGCATTCTAGGTGTGCAGACTGCGATAAGGCGCTGTGCGTATGGGGAACCAGCGCTGGATAGGCGGCGCGTCGAAAAAAGTGCGTTGCACGCCGCCCTGGCGACGAAACGCGGCATATCCCAGCCGCTCGACCAAACGACAAGCACGTGAGCGGCCGTATTATAGTTCGTATGTTTGCGTTTTCGCGCCGCTTCAAGTGGACAGTTTTCGTAAAGAAGCTAGCGCCATCGAGTGAAGAAAAAGCTTTTTAAGCTTTATATATTTTTCACAGTGTGTCGCGGCGAGCACGTGCGTTTCTTTAATGGTTGCGCGTGTGCCGTTGCCATGCGTGCGGCGCAGCCTGCCTCGCAAATCTAGCAGCACGGTGTCTAGCAGCTATGGCTCCGGTCGTGCCACGCTATGGTTTCGGAAGTATTAGTTGGCCTGAAGACTTTCCATATTTCTCTGGCTAGACATAAAAAATTCTGATGTTACTTCGCCAGAGCAGTCAATGGAGAAGAAAGCTTTATCGCATCAGCTGATTCGCGCAAGCAAGGGTTTGAGTGCTCCGCTGCTGGATCCGTAACAACGCTGGCTACATTTAGCACTAATTACATAAATTTACCGGATGCATCTCAGCGCCGAGTCCTCGTCCGCATGCGCATTTAAAAAAAAACACATAGGCGGCTTAGTCGCGCGTGCGCCGGTAGTATGCGCACACAAATCGTATTACAAGGCAGCTTCCCTCCCACATAATTCTTGGCAATGAATGGATAATATTTACTTTTCGTATCGTTCGCTTCGTGCGGTGGCATTGGAAGGGACTTGGCGGTGGTATTGCGAAGGAAAAATGGTTGGTACATATGCCGGATGGTGCATATGCTATTGCTCATTTTGTTTCCGACGAAATGCCGACTGCACATTCTGCTGTTTGGTACTGGCTGCCACAGCTGACCGTCTTCACTATCGAATAAACCAAGCACACACGCGAAATTCGATTTAGAAACCAGCCCGACACCGCTTGACAGGGCGACAAGACAGGCACTTACTCCGCTCGCCTGACTGCTTGTATCCAACGCCGCCTCCGTTCTTGTTCGTAGGGTTTAGCTGGAAAGACGCAGAAGGATACATCCTCCCTCATCCCGACGTAGTTGTGACACTTGTATACGCAACAGTACCGTCGGCGTCCTTTTGTTTTTCTTCGACTGTCGATGCACGCAACGCCACTACCAGTAGCAATTTTCGTCCGCGGGAGCGGCTGAGTTGTGAACGTTCTGACCGCCAGGGCGGCGCTGCAGGCGTCGTGAAAACTCCAGCGCTGGTTCCCCATATAGACCCGTGTTTCAAGGAGTACCACGCTCGGAAATACTATTGAATGTTTTGCAGTTCTGAGTGATGCCGACGCCAAAATACTGTTCCTAATTATTTTTTACTATTTATTCCCGACTTTATACATTTTGTACATTCAAGATCCGCAATAAAGTAATTTGACCACCTGGGAAAGTTTTTTTCAAAATAATTCGACCCTCAAAGGGTTAAAACGTGTGTTTGTATTGAGTCCAACCTAAATAAATGTTCTTTGTGACTTCTAGAGAGATTTGCCTAGGGTCTCCCTTGCTGCGCGCGCGGTCTCGCCTTCCCCTAAGCTGTGGGTCCGGCGGGGCGCGTACGCGCGCAGCTGCGCGTCGGCACACAGAGCGGACCGGGGGCAGGCGCGGACGCGCGGTGCCCTGCACGCGTGGCGGCTCGGAGGGCTCGAACCCGCGGTGGTCGTCCGGCGCGCGCGGAATCGGAGCATGCGCGCCGTGAGCGTCGCGGGGAGACCACAATATGCATAGCTAACATTTATAACACACACACGCGCGCTTGGACGAAGAATATATCATTCCTTCAGCGAGCAGCTGTGGGTTGCTTGTCTTAAAGAAGGTGACAAGGGGTGTTATGACAAATGACGGCTCCTGACAGGTCAGCGAGCTAGCTAGGCCACTTTATGGCTCATTGAATATGGTGATATTTAATACCGAGCTCGAAGTCGTATCACATGCTGAAAGCGTTTCTTTTTTTCTTCTTTTTCGTATCAACTTAGCTGAGTACTGTGACTGTATAGTGATCCACTATCTAAATGAGTGATTTAAACCTGTACCTTCTTAGAATGTAATCTATCAACCAAAAAAATTCACGAAAAAAATGAGTGACCGTGCATTTCAAGCAGTCGGTTACTTGTAGTGCTGTAGGCTTGTGCCGTATAACAGAAAAAACATAATCTCGCAGCAACACCTCTATTCAAGATACGGCACAAAAGAAATGTGCGGTTCGAAGGTGGCTGTGAAGGTGAATAAGTGAAGGTTTGAAGGTGAACGTGTGGCTTTCCTCGAGCTGAAACTCTTAAAATTGCCCTCGAATATTCCACCGCTCCAGAATGAAGCGACGCGGGCTCACCTGGAAGTCTGCTATACCGCATACGAGCTTAAGGTCAATCGTCGGACGGTCGTGATGAGAGTACTACGGGAGCTTTCACTTGGTGAAATGCAGCTCTATAATATATTCCTTCACTTGCGCTCGTCCGTCAATCAAGACGCGCAAGCAACGCATAAACATCCGTGTACGCGCTGAACGAAAACAGCGCCTGCTCTTTGTTGGCCTTTCACGAAGATTCCATCGCGCCTGCCTGCCTGTTTCTTCAACGCGAATGTAAATCAGAAGCTGAGGCATATAGTCACCGACCACGTATACACGTGACGCAGCGACGTTGAGTGAGTACTAAGTATTGATACCGAGCCATCCTTTGAATTGCCCCTTCAATGTATTCTGTATATAGTCCCATTTGGTTGCTCTATCCTGATGTAATAAGATTTGTTTAAGAAAATTCCTTCAAAGGCGCGTGGAAGCTTCGCACAGTTCTACTCGGTCGTTGGCTAATCAGTTTTCTGGAAATCCGCAAGGTGCAGGAAAGTTCGTGAAAGAGAAAAAAAAATGTCATATACACCCGACTGCAGAGAGGAGATATATAAAAGAAAACCCATAGGCTTTCAATTGCTACGAAGTTGTAGCTTCGTGCCACGGGTTTCCTACAAAGGAAATCCGTACACGCATTTTCAGTCCTTACAAAGGATAACCTGGTTTCCTTTGTAGCTGCAGTGTACGCTGCAGTAGAGGGGATGGCAATTTTTTCGCTTGCATGAATTATATACTGGTTGAGATGGATTCGAAAGGAGGGTACTATATAAATCGGAATTCGCAATTCACTAACAAGTAAAATTTCGCTAATTAACTTACTAATCACTTCAGGGCGCATGCATTGTAATTTACGAATTTGAGCCGGTGAGTTTAAGGTATGCGCACTTAACAGAAATTCCGAGGCTGACGCCAGTTTCGAGATCTGAAAACCGATGCTACATACTGTAGGTTCGAGAAGAAAGGGGGTTAACCGAGGGGCCCGATTTTTAATAGTCATATCATAAGAAGCCAACAAACACTGACACCAAGGACAACATAGGGGAAATTACTTGTGCCTAATAAATGAAATGAAGAAACGATAAATTAATGGAAATTAAAGTGGTTGAAAAAACAACTTGCCGCAGGTCGGAACCGAACCCACAACCTTCGCATTTCGCGTGCGAAGGCTGCTAACCCCCTGCTAACCCCCTTTCTTCTCGTTTATTACATAAAGAGGGTCTCGAATCCGGGAACATTGATGCCTTCAGGTAGCATATGCGGGTTTATTGACCAGTTGCATTCACCCCCCCCCCCCCAAAAAAAAAGATCACGTTCTCGTGACGCCTGCGGCAAGAAGGAGGTTCCACGTCCGCCGCCAAGGTCTGTGAGTGGTGGCGCTGGCTAACACTCCCAGGGTTCTACTAGTACACATAAATACCCAAGAAAGTGGATGGGGAAACAGCGCCGCGGTAGCTCAATTGGTAGAGCATCGCACGCGAAATGCGAAGGTTATGGGTTCGGTTCCCGCCTGCGGCAAGTTGTTTTTTCATCCACTTTAATTTCCATTAATTTATCGTTTCTTCATTTCATTTATTAGGCACAAGTAATTTCCCCTATGTTGTCCTTGGTGTCAGTGTTTGTTGGCTTCTTGTGACATACTGTAGGTTCGAAATTCGATCCAAATCGACGCACGCGCGCTTCCGGGACTGACCGGCTTCCATTGAATACTGCCTATGCTCATGATTGTTGTGGATCACGTTTGCAGGAACAGGATATGTTTCACGAAAATTCGGTGACCTGTCACCTCACGGTGCTCGCGCTGCTGGTCTGTGGTGGCGTCGTCCTGCGGTGCCTCTCGACCGAGCCAGAGGACGACGCGTCGAATCGTCTCAAAAATGAATGCCCGGTAGAAACATTGATAAACACGACCAACGGCTCGGTCAAGGGATTCATCGCGCAGTCGCCTCTCGGAAAGCCGGTGCGTGCCTTTTACGGAATTCCGTACGCTAAGCCTCCTACCAATCAAAGCAGGTTCGACCGCGCCGAACCTGTCGAACCGTGGACAGGCGTCTTCAACGCCACGGCGAAGCCCAACTCCTGCTTTCAAGTGTTGGACACATTCTACGGGAACTTCAGCGGCAGCGTCATGTGGAACGCCAACACGGAAATGAGCGAGGACTGTCTCAAGCTCAACGTCTGGACGCCCTGTTCATCGTCCGAGGAACCATTCGCCGTTCTCGTCTGGATCTACGGCGGCGGCTTCTACAGCGGCACTTCGACGCTGGACGTCTACGATGCCAGGACTCTGGTTTCGGAGGAAAACGTGATCGTGGTCTCGATGAACTATCGCGTCGCGTCGCTGGGGTTCCTCTCCTTCGGCAATGAGCAGCTGCCCGGCAACGCCGGCCTCTACGACCAGCTCCTGGCGCTCCAGTGGGTCCGAGAGAACATCGCAGCCTTCGGAGGCGATCCGAAGCGAGTGACGCTGTTCGGCGAAAGCGCCGGAGCTGCCAGCGTGGGCTTGCACATCTTGTCGCCGCTCTCCAAGCCACTCTTCGCCAGGGCCATACTTCAGAGCGCATCGCCCACGGTGCCCTGGGGCTTCAAGGACAATCACACGGCTCGGGAAGCCGCAACAACGCTGGCTGCGACTTTGGAATGCCCGGAGGGCTTGGGCAACGACACTCTGCATTGTCTCCGGCGTAAGGACCCCGAACATATCGTGAACAACGAATCGTATGGCGGTGGCGTTGTCGACTTTCCGTTCGTTCCCGTCAAAGACGGCGCTTTCCTTCCAGGCACGCCGCAGGCGCTGATGGACGAGGGTGCATTCGCGAAAAACATCAGCGTCATGCTGGGTTCCAACGTTAACGAAGGTTCCTATTTCCTGCAGTATTTTTTCGGACTATCGGTGGAGGAACAGAACCCGGAAGTTACGGAAGAAAACTTCACAGCTGCTCTGGAAGCGCTGGGTCTGTCGCCGAGAGAGACGCCGATCGACAAGGTACTGGAGATGTACACAGTCAATAAGACGCCTTCGACAGCCGCGGAGAGATTGAAGGCCCTGGACTCGATAGTAGGTGACTATCACTTCACGTGTCCCGTAGTGCAGTGGGCGGACCGCTTCGTCCAAGCTGGGATAACGGTGTACCAGTACGTGTTCGCGCGCAGGTCTTCGCGGAACCCGTGGCCCTCGTGGATGGGCGTAATGCACGGAGACGAGATCGCATTCGTGTTCGGAGAGCCGCTCAACGACACGCTCCAGTACAGCGAAGAGGACAAAAACGTGAGCCGTCAACTGATGCGGTACTGGGCTAACTTCGCCAAGACCGGGTGCGTATATGCACGCGTTTAGTCGTGACACATATGCAGTTCGGTTATGTTGCAAATTTCGTGTAAGACGGCAGCCGCTGCTGAACCTCGATATAACGAACACGGTTATACCGAATTATCGGATACAACGACGAAAGCCTTATATGTTTATCGCCGATGTCAGCCTTTAAGGAACTTATGCTTGTGACGAATATCGGATATCACAAATGCATTTTCATGCCGGATGCGACTTTGCCATGCGAAGCACAATTATATAAGGTCTAGCACTAGCCAGTTTCCTTTAAAAATGGTGGTCACATCTATTGTGATCTACGTAGCCCGATTATCTGTGTATGCGTGATTTGGTACAACCACATCCTGGCATTTGACCCCCTTTCCTACTACATGAAAGCTTCAGCTATGAGGGGAGTAAAAGTGACTCCCTTAATGGAATAAAATAACTAATGGCGTTTTTCACTGGTCGATTCGGAGCAGGATTTATCGCTCCGTGGCAACGAATCCGAATTTCACTGGTCGTTTCGGATCACCTAGCTCCGCGCCGAATCGCTCTCACTAGCTCCGCCACCGAGGCGCGGATTCGGGCGGAAATAGCTGGCGTCACTTCCGTCTTCAAGCGAAACCGGCCGGTAGGCACAACATTGGGTTGCTTCGCAAAATGGCCGCGTTCGGTGCTGCTGTAAAGCTTGCGTTTAGCAATGAGAGCTCGGAAGACAGCGATTACGAGGTGACGCAGGTGCTGCACGAAGCCTTCTATGTACGTTGTCCATGCACAATCCTTGCAGGCGCGACATGGAAATGACGGACTCTACGACTGTCGCGGTCAAATTACGCACGGGGGACGGCGACTTTGATTGCCGTGGAAACGTACAGAGCGGAAGTCGAGCATAGTTTCCAGAACCGGTTTGTGTCACATGTACGCAGACTTCCTGTGTGATCGCTGGCGGAGCGTTTTTGCGCCCCGCTGGCCGATTCAGATTTGTGAAACCCATAGAGTTTCTGTAGGAAACTCTATGGTGAAACCCGAGCGCTCGCTCGAGGATTTCGGCGGCCGCTCCGGATCGACCAGTGAAAAACGCCATAAATTTATTTTCTGTGCGATTATAGAATAACATTAAACAGATTATTTTGGTGAAATCGCAGGAAAACAGCATAACAAAAAAACAGAAGAAAACAGAAAGATATGTTGCAAGAATTGTTATATTTTTGTTATTTGACTTTTTTTTTTGAACAGCATAGGCTAGGCAATTATTTGCCGCCACTTCGATTCGAAGGGGATTCTACTAACGATCATTATCATCATCCTCACGTTGTGGGAAAAAAAGCTTGGAAGTCGAGGCGCGTTGAGGGGCCCGGCGCAAATAGTATATTTCGAGGCCGGATCGAACGCGAATCAAATCGTGCCAGATGCGAGCAGAATAGCTTTTTTTTAACAATGAACAGCCATTTTCACCGTTCATGCAAAGCTATTTTCACATCCTAGGTTATATTAATAACGTTGGCAAGTGCGTGTTATTAACACGTGTTAACATGCGCGTTAAAACGTGTGCTTTTTAAAAGTGACATTACATTGCACTTTTAACCAGTTTATTAAAGGGACACTAAAGGCAACTATTAAGCCAAGCTAAAGTGGTAGCTTAGTGCTCGAGAATCTCGAAGGCGTCAATATTATCGCGAATAGAGCCTCAGTAGGCAGGACACGATTGGAGACTCCCCCGGGACATTCAAGTACTTGCCCGATGACGAAGGCACTCCTCATTTAAATTCTGTCACTAGTACTCAACCACTCTTTATGTATAAAAAAAAACATCATTGTATTGCATTATAAGACGAAAGAAAATGCTACTTGTTTAGTTCTGTTTCATTTTTACAAAAAAAGAACTCATTCACGTTACTCTTGGCAACGACGAGGGCGGTCGAAAGGTTTCGTTTTCGCTCTCTGCGCCGCCCACGCTTCAGTAGTTTCGTTATTGCGTAGTGCTGCGCTGGTTTTCCCGGCTCGAGAAACTCGCACAAACTGCAAGTAGCAGAGAATTCCACGTCCAGTGATGTCGCGGGATGCACGAGCGGTCCACGCCACTCGACCAAAAGCAGCTGTAGCGGCTTATTTAGCGCTCTGTCTTGGCTCGGCTCCTCCATGGCCGCGCGTTCGCGTTTTGTGCGGAAAACCGCACTGTCTAAAGCATAGAGTTTCTCACTATAACACCTAGAGGGTAATCTGCAGGGCGCCACCGTCTATGGGAGTTTCTTAAGGGGGCAGCGTGCCGTCATGGGAATGACGGTATATGTGCCGGCGAGGCTCGTGTTGGCTGGTGTTGTAAGAGGCTTCGTCTAAAACGTGGATATGGCTACATAAATAACGCGTTCTCAAAGTAAAATCTTCATAAAATGTTTCCATTCGCGCATATTACATTTTTACTCACCCACGATGCATGACCAAGCGAAGAAAAGCATGAACAGAGGACCAACTGTTTCAAAGCGAGCGCGAACCTTGTCGTCTGTCCTCCAACTTTAGCAGCCCGCTGGTACTTTTTACGTAACATGTAGTCGTACACACAATAACAAGTTCTTATAGTTGGGCCAAAAATTTTTTCGCGTAATAATAAAGCTAAAACAGCTTTTTACGTGCTGTTTTAGTAGAAAATAAATCATTGTGACAGACGGGACGGTACTTGCCAAGCGCGTCTTCAAGGTGTCCTGTCTCTACGAGAACGATGCCAATCCGAATCCACAATATACCGGCATTCCCATGCATACCACAGCGCAGCAGCGCCAGATTTCCCTCTAGGTAATGTAGTGAGAAACTCTATGGTCTAAAGCCCCTTAAACTTCGTGAAGTAGTGCCACGCTTTGAAGAATGCCGCCTCCTCCTCGCGAGCTCTGGCCGAGGCCAACACCGCGTCGCTATTGGCCTAATAGCATCACGTGGGCCCTCGCGCCGTGCATCAGCGCCATTTTTGCTCGAGCAGCGTCTACGGAAGGGCGAGGAGCGCATGTTGGCGCCGTTGCTACGCTCGAGCAGTGTAGGCGGCGCCACGGTCGAGAAGGGGGCGTGAAAGAGAGGAGAAACGAGGAGGAGGTAGGGCGGAGGAGGAGAGTGTCAGTACTTTACGAAGTTTAAGGGGCTTTAGCACTGTCGTCTGTCGGGCGCCGTTTTACTCGCCGACGGCCGTAAAGGGCGGTGATGGCGTTTGCAACGTCACCGCTCCCCCGGTTGTGTGGCGGCAGATTTGAATTGCGATGAAGGTATCCGGACCCTTTCAGATGTAATTTTCTCGTGAACTAAGTCTTTTCTTGGCACGAAACAAGCGCTGCGAGGTTTCTGGAATGGTATTTAAGCAGTACACGTTCACTTAGTACTTGTCTTTAGTTTCCTTATAAAATCAGAAGTGGAGCATTAGAAGCGAATTAGCAGTTTATTCACACGCACAGGATTCATTGGCGAATGTAGGAGGGTTGACCAGGAAAATCTGGCGCCCCGCGGGACAGCGTGCTCTGCAACTTCTCGTCTGTTACGTCTACTAAGGTCTCCGGAATTAAATTTATTGCAATATCGCTCTAATTTTATGCTTGTACAGTTGATGATATGACATATTAAAAAAGAATTCGAAAATATTTTCTCATTTTCGAATAGTGGCTATTCGATTCGAAGACGGAATATAGGGTGGGGCAATATTCGGTTCGTTATGCAAATATTTGCGCACATCGTACAGGCTTGTTTCATTAGATTGTCTCGTTATTACACGCATCAACGCGCGTTCTACGCAACGCGGACACTCTATACAGTTCTGCCGCTGGCCTGAATTTATAGCCGAGTAATAACCGCGACTCCCGATGTTTCCAGGAACCCCAACCTCCCGGGAAACGGGTCGTCACAGTCGACCGACTGGCCCAGGCGCACGGATTCGCTCAAGGAACATCTGGTGCTAGATGTCAACGAAAGTGTCGGGTGCGCACACCGGGAAGCCTACTGCGAGTTTTGGGAGGAACTACGTCGCAACCAGACCCCTCCGGTCCTCGTGTAGAGAAGACTCTGGGTGCGCGTAGCAGACCATTTCATATTAAAAGTGTGCCAGCGTCGCTCGAAAGTAATACGTCGCGCAGTCGTTACTGACACCTTCTCTTGTCACCGGGACACCATGGCGTCGAAGACCGCGGTACTGGCGCGCGTTACAGCAATAAAATGCACCGCGGTTCGGCCAGGTGACGTCACAAGCATTCCGGACAACTCGGGGCCCAGTAGAGTCCGGGATTCTTACTCTGAACATCGCCAGATTCTGCCACGGTTGCGTTTTCAGCCAATCAGAGAGCGCGTGTAGCCACGTTACGTGTCAATCACAACTGATAAGATAGAGCGGCTTGGAACAACATGGCACAATACACTCTTAGAAAAATTTACACCCTTTGGCGTTTATCTAGTCCCACAACGATAATCGTCATCTGTCTTGCCCGCGTTTCCTCCCTTTAACGCTGCGAGCCCGGTACTTCCCAGTCACGAACGGCATGCGCGTTATGAGCATGACGCAGCATTCTCGACAGGAAAGTAGCGAGCGCCGAGTTTCAAGAAAGGAAACGCAAGCAAGGCAGATGACGATTATTGTTGTGGGACAAATATACACCCCAAAGGGTGCAACCGTTTCAAGAGCGTAATGTCAACAGAGTGTTTCTTAAACGTTTACACCCTTTAGGATGCATTTGAATTGAACTCTGGTTTCACGCGCCAAAACCATAATTTGATTATGAGGCAAGTCGTAGCGGGTGACTCCGGGTTAATTTTGACCACCAGAGGTTCTTTAACGTGCCCCTAGTGCATGGGACACGGTCGTTTTCGCATTTCGCCCCCACTGAGATGCGGCCGCCGCGGCCTGGATTTGATCCCGCGACCTCGTGCTTATAGCAGCGCAACACCATAGCCGCTACACTCTACACCTTTGAGTCGTACCTTGCTACACAACAATAAACGCCATCTGCCCTGTCCGTATTTCCTGTCTTTAACGCTGCGAGCTCGGTACTTCCAACGAACGACATGCACGTTATTAGCACGACATAGCATTACCGACAGTAAAGTAGCGGCTGCCGCGTTTTCAAGGAAGGAGACGCAAGCAAGACAGATGACGATTATCGTTGTGTGGCAGATATACACCCCAAAGGGCGTAAACCTTTTCAGATTGTAAGCCACCGCGGTGGGTATGCCCTTTAGGGTGCAATTTGGTCTTACAATAGCGAGCATTCTTGAACGCATTTCCTTTCATTGGTACAATGCACTCGCACTCTTCCGTTCAGATGAACAAAGAGCGTTTCTGATAGGCACGTACTTTAGGCGTGCAGTGTTAATAGGAGGGAAAGTTCACGCGAAATTCGGCGATTATTGGCGTGACAGAATTACACCTGAAAGGGTGTGGGATTTCAAGAGTGGTGTCCGTAATACACTCTTAAAACAGTTTGCGCTTTTTGAGGCGTATCTTGTCCCACAATTCTATAGCATTAACGAGAGGGTGGCAGGTCTTGTTGTGAAACTTAATAAGAGGTACAAAATGAAGATTGTACAGGTCTACGCCCCTACATCCAGTAATGATGACCAGGAAGTCGAAAGCTTCTATGAAGACGTGGAATCGGCGATGGGTAGAGTGAAAACTAAATACAGTATACTAATGGGCGACTTTAATGCCAAGGTAGGCAAGAAGCAGGCTGGAGACAAGGCAGTGGGGGAATATGGCATAGGCACTAGGAATAGCAGGGGAGAGTTATTAGAAGAGTTTGCGGAACAGAATAATATGAGGATAATGAATACCTTCTTCCGCAAGCGGGATAGCCGAAAGTGGACGTGGAGGAGCACGAACGGCGAGACTAGAAATGAAATAGACTTCATACTCTGCGCTAACCCTGGCATCATACAAGATGTGGACGTGCTCGGCAAGGTGCGCTGCAGTGACCACAGGATGGTAAGAACTCGAATTAGCCTAGACCTGAGGAGGGAACGGAATAACCTGGTAGATAAGAAGCCGATTAATGAGTTAGCGGTAAGAGGGAAAATAGAGGAATTCCAGATCAAGCTACAGAACAGGTATTCGGCTTTAACTCAGGAAGAGGACCTTAGTGTTGAAGCAATGAACGACAATCTTGTGGGCGTCATTAACGAGTGTGCAATGGAAGTCGGTGGTAAGTCCATTAGGCAGGATACCAGCAAACTATCGCAGGAGGCGAAAGATCTGATCAAGAAACGCCAATGTATGAAAGCCTCTAACCCTACAGCTAGAATATAGAACTGGCAGAACTTTCGAAGTTAATCAAGCGTAAGACAGCTGACATAAGGAAGTATAATATGGATAGAATTGAACATGCTCTCAGGAACGGAGGAAGCCTAAAAACAGTGAAGAAGAAACTAGGAATTGGCAAGAATCAGATGTATGCGTTAAGAGACAAAGCCGGCAATATCATTACTAATATGGATGAGATAGTTCAAGTGGCTGAGGAGTTCTATAGAGATTTATACAGTACCAATGGCACCCACGACGATAATGGAAGAGAAAATAGTCTAGAGGAATTCGAAATCCCAAAGGTAACGCCGGAAGAAGTAAAGAAAGCCTGGGAGATATGCAAAGGGGGAAGGCAGCTGGAGAGGATCAGGTAACAGCAGATTTGTTGAAGGATGGTGGACAGATTGTGCTAGAGAAACTGACCACCCTGTATACGCAATGCCTCATGACCTCGAGCGTACCGGAATCTTGGAAGAACGCTAACATAATCCTAATTCATAAGAAAGGAGACGCCAAAGACTTGAAAAATTATAGACCGATCAGCTTACTGTCCGTTGCCTACAAACGATTTACTAAGGTAATCGCAAATAGAATCAGGAACACCTTAGACTTCTGTCAAGCGAAGGACCAGGCAGGATTCCGTAAAGGCTACTCAACAATAGATCATATTCACACTATCAATCAGGTGATAGAGAAATGTGCGGAATATAACCAACCCTTATATATAGCTTTCATTGATTACGAGAAAGCGTTTGATTCTGTCGAAACCTCAGCAGTCATGCAGGCATTACGGAATCAGGGTGTAGACGAGCCAGTGGCGTAGCTAGGTCGTCTGGCACCCGGGGCCCATAGCTCTTCTGTCACCCTCCCCCCCCGGGTGTAGCCGGGGGAAAGAGGGGTGTCTTCAGCCGTATATGACACCCCCCCCCCCCGCCCATCCACAGGCCCCTTGCACCCGGGGCCCACGGCCCCCCGGCCCCCCCTATTGCTACGCCACTGAGACGAGCCGTATGTAAAAATACTGAAAGATATCTATAGCGGCTCCACAGCCACCGTAGTCCTCCATAAAGCAAGCAACAAAATCCCAATAAAGAAAGGCGTCAGGCAGGGAGATACGATCTCTCCAATGCTATTCACAGCGTGTTTACAGGAGGTATTCAGAGACCTGGATTGGGAAGAATTGGGGATAAAAGTTAATGGAGAATACCTTAGTAACTTGCGATTCGCTGATGATATTGCCTTGCTTAGTAACTCAGGGGACCAACTGCAATGCATGCTCACTGACCTGGAGAGGCAAAGCAGAGTGGGTCTAAAAATTAATCTGCAGAAAACTAAAGTAATGTTTAACAGTCTCAGAAGAGAACAGCAATTTACAATAGGCAGCGAGGCACTGGAAGTCGTAAGGGAATACACCTACTTGGGGCAGGTATAGTGACGGCGGATCCGGAACATGAGACGGAAATAATCAGAAGAATAAGAGTGGGCTGGGGTGCGTTTGGCAGGCATTCTCAGATCATGAACAGCAGGTTGCCATTATCCCTCAAGAGAAAAGTATATAATAGCTGTGTCTTACCAGTACTCACCTACGGGGCAGAAACCTGGATGCTTACGAAAGTATAGTTCTACTCAAATTGAGGACGACGCAACGAGCTATGGAAAGAAGAATGATAGGTGTAACGTTAAGGAATAAGAAAAGAGCAGATTGGGTGAGGGAACAAACGCGAGTTAATGACATCTTAGTTGAAATCAAGAAAAAGAAATGGGCATGGGCAGGACATGTAATGAGGAGGGAAGATAAGCGATGGTCATTAAGGGTTACGGACTGGATCCCAAGGGAAGGGAAGCGTAGCAGGGGGCGGCAGAAAGTTAGGTGGGCGGATGAGATTAAGAAGTTTGCAGGGACGGCATGGCCACAATTAGTACATGACCGGGGTTGTTGGAGAAGCATGGGAGAGGCCTTTGCCCTGCAGTGGGCGTAACCAGGCTGATGATGATGATGATGATGATGATCGTTCCACAACTACAATAGTCATCTGTCTTGCCCGAATTTCCTTCTTTTAACGCTGGGAGTCCAGTACTTCCAAGTCACGAACGGCATGCGCGATATCAACATAGCATTCTCGACAGGAAAGTAGCGAGCACAGCATTCTGACGAAAGGAAACGCAAGCAAGGCAGATGACGATAATCGTTGTGGGACAAATATACACTCCAAAGTGTTCAACTGTTTTAGGAGTGTAACACCCTTGGCAAGGAGCCCGAGCTTTAGAGCCCGTCCTATGATGACGTCACTTCGCTCTTGGCTTGAAAGACAACTGTCATCTGTCAACAACGTTGCCAAGAGGAAAAACGCAGCGCCAGCGGGTATAGCTTTCAGTCACAGAGAAGCTCCTTCCGTTCGGTCACGCTGTCCAAGTGGCGCCTATAGTTTCGTCCAACTTTCGTGCCTCCAGCCCAGAACACTACCACTACAGCTTGGTTCCCGGGCTCTAACGAACGGAACAACCTACGTGCAGTCATTAAAAAAAAAGGATTATTTTAAATAATGCTGTATCACTTTATCAGTTGAGTGCGCGCAGACAGCGCTGGAGCCGTTATGTTCTGCGAACATGCATTAAGTCATCATCATCATCAGCCTGGTTACACCCACTGCAGGGCAAAGGCCTCTCCCATACTTCTCCAACAACCCCGGTCATGTTCTAATTGTGGCCATGCCGTCCCTGCAAACTTCTTAATCTCATCCGCCCACCTAACTTTCTGCCGCCCCCTGCTACGCTTCCCTTCCCTTGGGATCCAGTCCGTAACCCTTAATGACCATCGGTTATCTTCCCTCCTCATTACATGTCCTGCCCATGCCCATTTCTTTTTCTTGATTTCAACTAAGATGTCATTTACTCGCGTTTGTTCCCTCACCCAATCTGCTCTTTTCTTATCCCTTAACGTTACACCTATCATTCTTCGTTCCATAGCTCGTTGCGTCGTCCTCAATTTGAGTATACCCTTTTCGTAAGCCTCCAGGTTTCTGCCCCGTAGGTGAGTACTGGTAAGACACAGCTATTATATACTTTTCTCTTGAGGGATAATGGCAACCTGCTGTTCATGATCTGAGAATGCCTGAAAAACGCACCCCAGCCCATTCTTATTCTTCCGATTATTTCCGTCTCATGATCCGGGTCCGCCGTCACTACCTGCCCTAAGTAGATGTATTCCCTTACGACTTCCAGTGCCTTGCTGCCTATTGTAAATTGCTGTTCTCTTCCGAGACTGTTAAACATTACTTTAGTTTTCTGCAGATTAATTTTTAGACCCACTCTTCTGCTTTGCCTCTCCAGGTCAGTGAGCATGCATTGCAATTGGTCCCCTGAGTTACTAAGCAAGGCAATATCACCAGCGAATCGCAAATTACTAAGGTAATCTTCATTAACTTTTATCCCCAATTCTTCCCAATCCAGATCTATGAATACCTCCTGTAAACACGCTGTGAATAGCATTGGAGAGATCGTATCTCCCTGCCTGACGCCTTTCTTTATTGGGATTTTGTTGCTTTCTTTATGGAGGACTACGGTGGCTGTGGAGCCGCTATAGATATCTTTCAGTATTTTTACATACGGCTCGTCTACACCCCGATTCCGTAATGCCTCCATGACTGTCGAGGTTTCGACAGAATCAAACGCTTTCTCGTAATCAATGAAAGCTATATATAAGGGTTGGTTATATTCCGCACATTTCTCTATCACCTATTTATTTATTTATTCATTTCCTCAAAGGTCTCTGTTGAGACATTACATGAGGGAGTTTGAGGGAGAGGGAGAGGCTGATTGATAGTGTGAATATGATCTATTGTTGAGTAGCCTTTACGGAATCCTGCCTGGTCCTTTGCTCGACAGAAGTCTAAGGTGTTCCTGATTCTATTTGCGATTACCTTAGTAAATATTTTGTAGGCAACGGACAGTAAGCTGATCGGTCTATTAAATACGGACAATAAGCTGTTCGGTCATGCATTAAGTACGTTTATATAAAACAATGTGTGCAATGACTGTCGCCGCGTGGTCCAGTTCCATATTGAAAATGCATGAGCGCAAGCCGGTCTACGACCCAATTGCTGAGCAGTGGGCACCGGCAGCTGCGTGTTGCTGTCATGCGGTGCCAATGTCGGAATACGATGACCAGGTCCACAGAGCATGCGCACCTATCCACCATGCCGACGCGATAATGCCCAGTAGCTCCGGCACTTTAGCACGTGCTATTGTAGGCTTCAGGTGGCAAGAGTGACACCGAGGCGAGTTGTATCGTGGATCCTACTTGCGACAGCAAGAGTTGATGTTTGAATTCTCTGGTTTGTGAAGCTTCTTGGATGTCATATGTGCCTCCGAGTTGCGCGATCATGCACTGGTTCGCGCCATCATCTTCTTTGAAGCCTTTTAGTCTGACGACCGTGCACAAAGGAAGGAAAAAAATGAGAAGGGACCCTACTCAGTCCGTGCACTAGAAAGGTGTGGAGGAAGTCGCGTGGTATTTTTTGCTGTAGCAGCCATGTTGTCGTGGCACAATGGTGATTTTGTTATGGTACGTGCTGTGCGCTCATGCGAGTGCTGCTACGTACACTCTTCAATATGTATATTGCCCCCTTTGGGGCTTACCTTGTCATCTGCCTTGCTTGCGTTTTCTTTCTTGAAAAAACAGCGCTCGATACTTTTCCATAGAGAATCCTCTGTCACGCTAACAACATGCATGCCATTCGTGACCTGAAAGAACCGGGCGCGCAGCGTTAAGAAAGGAAATGCGGGCAAGATAGATGATGATTATCACTGTGGGACAAGACAACCCCCAAAGTGTGCAAACTTTTTTTGTGTGTAGATCTCGTACCATGGCAAAGGTGTCGTGTGCAGGTGTTCGTTAGTCTCCCATGTTTTGTGCCGGTACGTGTTAGCTAGACCGTTCTCTCCAGGCTGTTGTTGCAGCCAGGTCGGACTGGAAGAAGAAAGAAAAAAAAGCGTGAAACGAGCGCACACACAACGCTGTTTACCACCTCCCGCTCCACGGACGAAGGACTTCCTGTCGTCATCGGTGTATTTACGCGAACATGCCATCACATACTGAAACTGGCGTTTGCTTCAGAGTATCTACAATAAACACCTTGCAGGTCAGTGACAGTTGTGCAGGGTTTCCGGCTTTTGACAGCGGACAGTGCATTTGTGGCAGGCAACATAGCCATGCGAATGTTAGCGGACGGGGTGCAAGAGTGAACAAGGCTCGGCAGAAGGATGTACGCACGCGCACACGCGATACGGCTGATCGTCACACCTAGTGTGCCCGGTCAACGCGCTAGCTGCACGCATTACGTACTTACAGAGGGATGAATACACCTCAAGGCACAGTCAGTGTATCCAGTGGCGTACCAACTATTTCTCCAGCGGGGTGGAGTGATTGGACTCCACCCCTGGACTGATTCTTATTTCATTAGAATCGGTCCAGGGGTTATCTCAGAAAAGCGTTGTGTTTTACATGTATTTGAATAGGCAGCGTCGGAGTTGCACCCGAGCTAAAGCTTCCTCTTAATAATTATTTCTTTCCGACAGCGGGCTGGGACAGGCGTCAAATCTTCGTAGTCATGGGAAGCTGGTGCGGGAATTCCAAAGCCCCCCCTGTGTCCCCTATATCTTTCTCTTGTGCGTCCTTTGCAGACTGCCAAGCCTCCATCAAGAGAAGTGTAGTCTTCCAACCTAATATTTCTCTTAAGTGTATCTATTGAGATTTGTTTCAGTGGTACCCTCCTTGCACGAAAATGAAGAACAACAAAGCAAAGAGTGTGTAGTTACTTACCAAACTAAAAATTTTATTAAGTTTCCAGTACACGCATTACAAAATGAAGGGGAAAAAAAAGGGCTACAGAAAAAACTACACAGTGTACACCACCATCTTTTTTTTTTCTTTTTTTTTTTGAAGTTTTGCTGGCACTGAAACATTTACACACACTCACACATGCACGCCACATTATATGCAAAAAACTCCTGGCCTCGCACCGTTAGACAGCCAGCCTGTAAGAATGCACGCCGCTGAAATGGCAGCACATGTACAAACCAACACAGTGCGTTAAAGAGACAACTCCGCATTGCCTGCGCCGAATCGACACAGACGAAACACATATAGCACCGCAAGGCCAGGCTGAGGCTGAACTGTTGTCTGCAATCCAACGAATTCACCAGACGGGGATGCAAGAAAATAAGACAGAAGATTCACTTGGCTGCTAACAAAATCCACCAGAACTGCGAGGGCAACCCCTTCGCAAGACGACAGGCCTTGAAGATGTGTCGGCCGTGACGTCATACAATCAGCTGTGACGTAGGCATCAACCATGTCGCTATGGCAGGACTGCTAAAAGCCTGCTGCAGTCGTGATTGGACGGCACATTACAAGTGTTTGTCCCTAAACGCTAAGACTCGTCTTTTCTCTTTGGCGTATGTTATCGACAGGCGCAAGTGTGCAGCAACTCTAGTAAACATGGAGGCTAAATGTGGCGGCATTAGCGACAACAGCACCAGTACCTATGACGTCACAGCCTATAGCCTGCAACTACTTCTGTCTCCGATTGAGAGACTTGTGGCAAAAAGGCAGTCTAGTGCTATATAGTTTTATGACCCAAAGCGAACACTACTCCAATCCCTTAGTAACACGCACGGAGAGATTCTTAAGGTTTCTTGATTTTCCAAGAAACAATCCACTCTCGTCTGGTACATGGCTACCACAGCCGATATAGCATTCTCAGAGGCACTATATAGGCGCCAGAACGGGTAACTCCACGCTGCCTGCAACGTAAAAACCTGCTGACGATGATATACATGAAGCTGATTTTACTTAACTGCTTTCAGCTAGTAAGTCTGCCTAAATAAGTGTGTCGTCTGCTAGAGGGTCCCAGCGATTCCACAGAAGACACTGCTGCAGTTCCAAGATTAACAAGCCAATCTCAATGGCTCCTAGGGAAAAAGAAGAGACCTGGCACTTTTGCACGCATATCCAGCCTCAGCCTGTTATTGCAGGGACGTCCGTCACAGGAAGCAAGCAACAATTCTTCATTGAGTTTATAGAGTACACAGGTATAATGTTACTGCACCTTCTTCGCTCTTTTAAAGTGATTTCATCGTCACACCGGAAACAACGTCGCAAAAGCAGCAGCTACCAAAGCCCACATTCACTCTTATGGGGGGTTGACAGAGTGAGAGAGAGAGAGAGAGAGAAAGGCTGAGATGCGTTTTTTTGTACTTGTCGTTACGCCATCGTGTAGTATAGCAATTATGCCGCTATGTCGAGTCTAAGATAGAACTACTACGCGCAATGTTCAGGCGAGCCGCAGAAAAAACTCTTATAGGAACTGTAAATACTGAGGTCACCGTGACGACTCAAGCATGTCAAAAGAGTGAAGGAGAGCAAACACATTTTGCACATATCTTCGATTCAGCTGCCGTGCAGGGTCTTCTTAGCCACAGCAGTTACGAAACTCCCGCTTTGAAATTGATGGCCATTTGCAGTGACCACCTCCTGGGAGCCTGCTGGCAGACTGATGCACTGCCTATTTAGAAACATGGCCAAGCAAGCACTGCTCTGGCTTCAACAATTAACGATACCCATTAGTTCATTTGTCTACTCATAGATGGCGTGACAATGATTAAATCTGCATTATTGGTGTCACTGCCATGGCAGCTTTCGCAATACGAGAAGCTTCGCAGCTGCAGTGATTAAAACACCCTGGCTGCTCTGTATGGTATACCAGTAGCAGCGGCAACAAAAAACATAGTGGACAATGTACACACTACAAACAGACACGGTGGCCATTCATCAAAGCTAAAACGAACTGACAAACTTAACTGATGCACCGTTTCCTCAGTAAACAGTGCATCATGAAGCTACATGTTGTTAACATGCTGTTAGCAATTCTGCTTTCAGTAAATGGTACAGAAAAAAAATTGTCTTCTCAATCCCGTGGTTCAGGATTATCAGGGCTGAAGCCTAACAAACGACTAGGCCTAGCCCAGGGACCCGTAATGAACAGGAATGAACCAGTCAAGGAAAGAATTGAAGAAAAAAAGAACGGCGCAGATATTGAGATGATTACACGTGATTGTGCCTGTGTATTGTACAATGTTGGTTCCAAGTGAATATCCGCAAAAGCTCTGTATGATCTTAAGCTAGTGCCCAAGGCTTTGCTTACGCATTTGAAGCTCTTATATTTTTAAATGTCCACATACACTTGATATAAGTTAATTTTCATGAAAGCTTCTTTTTTTTCACATGTTTAAGCCCAAGTAAGGTAAAAGAGGTAAAAAAAGAAGAGTCTAGCCAACATTACTGGTTTGCTAATTTAGTGGTCAGTTTACCCAGAACAAGGTGGTGAATTGCAAATGTAGCTCTTGCAAGTTAAAAAACTTTGTTGGTTCGACCTTATGCTCTGAATAGCAAGTGCTTTATGTCAAAAATCAAATGCGAAACCAGTAATTTATTTAACTGAGCCAGCCAGGGGGGGAACTAGTAATGCATTGACATCACGTGAATGGAATAACAAAGGATGGCTGTTAAGTCTGGTATTGTGGGCGGTATAATGTTCAATCTGTGAAAACCAGGTCAACACATGAATAATTACAGTTTGTGCAAGAACCTGCACTTAAGCACAAGTTAATGCACCCATACTGACGTCCATATAAACATCATAAGACAAAATTTATGCATGCTTTTTTATCCTCTCATCATGGCTAATAAAAACAGCAATTTAGCAGGGGGCTCATATGATGAGAGTGACACAAGAACAAAACAAAGGTTAAATAAAAACATGAGGTAGTGGGGTTCAAGTAGAAACAAACTGTTCGATGGGAATTCATCTCTCACAGCAAATTTTGTTGAGCCATCAACATGATCACTGTTAACAGATTATGATTATATACTAACAGTCATAATTCTTTGTTGAAAGGCTAGGTAAGCCAAAAAACATGGTGGGAGTTCAACATGAGCCAAGACAAACTCCTGGTTCTTCCAGCCAGGGTAAGCGTACAGGTTACATGCTAGATGAATTCACACGGAATGGCTTCGATGTTGTGGTGTCAACGAAAAAAAGAACAACAAAAGTACAGCATAGAATATGCGCACCTCCAAAGATATAGAATAGGTTGCTTTCATGCGCATCGTCAGAAAGAAGAGCAATGCTGAATTCACCTTCCGCCAGCTTCGAGGGAAGCTAGTGGATGGTACCCATGTTGACAGCGAATCAGAGCCCACTGATGAACACGCACATAAGCAAATGTATGAAAACAGTACACTCCAAGAAAGGCCTCTCAACTCGATAAAGTTGACACTACACACACGCGCACAAGCACACACACACAAAATTTTTTTTTTCTTTCAAAAACACAAGTGCACGGGCAAGTATTGTTCAGGGAGGTCAAAGTACGGCTTGATCCGGGTATGTGTGACACATTTTTTTTTTCTACTTAATTTCACGCGAACCGCTGCAATCCTGAAAGTAGTAGAAGTTGTCAGTCTGCGATGTATTACGCAACGAATGTCTGAATGACAGCTTTATTCCCTGAAAGTCATGTGAGTGACCGTGATGGTAGGAGAGCACAGAACGTCGTGAATGCCGTCACACCTGTGAAGATGCACGCGGCATACATCACAAGTGCGTGGAGAGATGGAAAACTGTCAAAGAGGCTTGTACTGCCACCTGTTTTTGCTAATTTGGGATGCAAATATCCAGCCAAATTTTATGGGTGGCATTTGTAAATTATGTGCCAAGTGGCCATGAACTTGCAGATGGAAGTTGGAAACCGTGGCAAACATGTTACAAGTAGCCATTGGACAGCATTCACAGGCGCATGTTCCTCAAAACCATCGCAAAGTACCCGTGAAAACGAAAAAAAAGTGAAAAACATCAGTATATCAACTTCATCAGCAGGTTTAAAAGACACTTGCCACTCGTACGGCAATAGCACATCAGCAACACTGACCATACAGTGGTCAGGCCAATTTTGATGGTGACGTACAACCCTCCCCTTGGATCATATGGCTCCCGATTTTTCAAGCATGCGACACAGAGTAATGCCTTGTATGATTAACCAAACGCAGGGGACCAATGTACTGGTCGTGAAAATTGCACAGAATCCAAACTCGTCCAGTTTTTGCACCACGATACGCGAATATTATATGCTCACGTTCCATGTAGTGGCGTTATCATGAAAACTTATGTGCCAAAAAAACACAAAACAAAACACTGTGTTGAAAGCCCCTACGTAAAGTCACCTGTGGACAGACCGTGTTCACTGTATTATTGCACTAAAATCATTTCAGAAGGTTTGCACAGTTGCTGGTACACAGAAAGAAGTGTCCATGTAGAAGGAGAAAAAAAAGAGGAACAGATGTATTCATGTATTCCAGGCTTTATTCACTAGTAGGCCACACACAACTATATGCCGGTTTAAAATGACCAAATCACATAATCTTTACATGAACATGCTCTACAGCACTTCAATGAATATGGAATAATATGAAAGAGAATACGAGATGATATTCACAGAAAAAAAAAGCAATTTCTTGCTCCACAAAATAACCAATCATACTGTGTGTGCTTCATGGAATTAATTATGCAGGCAGTATACTGGAAGGGATGTTGGCTCACTATGTATACACTGTATAAGCAATACACTGGAACGAAAATATCCTTTTATGACCAACTGCAACTTCAAAAATTCCAAGCGGATGCTTGAACTGATATTCGCCTAGAGGTGCTGGACTGCTAAAGGAAATATTGTGGTCTGCGAGCATTTGATGTTGATCTACAAAATGGTTTCACCTGTGCTGAAAGTATATATATATATATATCGCACACAGTATCAGGGCAAGTCGAGAGCGGACGGTATGTTTCATTAAAAGAAAAGTTCTTTTGGTACAACAGTGCAGAGTCTCTGCAACCTTCTGAAGAGATTTGATTGACTGACGTTTTAAAAGTCTATCCAACATGTCACTTCAAGGAGGGACTTTTCGCAAGCTAGCAGGCACAGGGCATTTCCGACTCTGCCAGAATGCTGTTTTCATAGAGTACAAAACTTTTCTTACAGTGTCATAGGAAATAAATGAAGCATGCGCAGTCATTTATTACTTCCAAAGGCAGAAAAAAATGTACCCTAGACAATATGGTTGAGGGCACATATATAAAGAAAAGAAAAGAAATAGAGATGTCGAGGAAAGGCGGTAGAGAACTGACGTGCACAAAGTTTCAACACTTTCTCACGACAGCAGTTGTGTACAGCAAGACGTCAAGTTGTATAACATGCACAGAGATGCAAGCTATACAATGAGACCCACATCTAATATGAAAAGGCTTACTCTAACAAAATATGTATATATTCGTACTTAAGTGTAATCCTAGCTTCAACAAAAATAGAGTTTTCTTCTCTTTATTTCACTCAGTTTTTTTTTTCTCTCCCTGCACCGCGGATCTCATCCTTTGCAAGACAAGCCACCAAATATTTTCCTCATTTCTTGCACGCTTCAACTTTTTAGTACTACAGTCAGTACTGTTTGCTACGCTCAATTTGTAACGGTCATAAGTAACCTTTTAGCTTGTCCTACTTCAAGTGTTTGGAGCCGGGGCAGTGCCAAACTGGGAAACGTCCCGCAGCGCACGATATGCAACAAAAATCTAACCAGTGACACATCTAAGAGCTCGCATGATACAATAAACTCTGGCCAGGAAACTTACGTGCACATGCAAGGTCTGAACATGCTATTCAGGGGTTTCCTCGGTTGACAGCGCGCAATTGACACTACAGGGGGCGCCACACCCTCTCACGCAAGTGTCATGCAACATGCGCAGCCTTCGTCAAAGGTTTAAAAGCCGTCCCACAAGCGATAGGATCCATCAGCGCAGTGTGACGGGGATTCCGTGACATGCCCAGCGCACCGAGGCTCACGAGCTTCAGCAGCGCCATCCTTCTCTATCTTTACTCATGCACTGAAAGTCCTGCTACAGGTGCACAATGACATATCCTGTACATACTGTACAAGCACAGCTCCAATGTCCATTGGATGCACTCTATGATAATTTAATAATCATGTAAATAGTTCCCGTCACGTGTACACAGCCTTCGTAAATTTTGGCAGAGACTGCACTAGTACAGCTCCCTCTGCAGTGAATGAGAACCACCGTGGACTGAAGTACTTGAGCAAGGAAGTTGTTGAGAGAGAACAGTACATTATCATGCCATGCATTTTTAAACCCTTATAAAAGCAACCTGAAAAGCAACCCTTAAAAGCAAGAAATGCTTCTGAGTCGTACCACAAAATTTTGCAACTACTGCAAGACATTTCACTGCTGCAAAAGTGCAAGCATACATGCAATCCTGTACACTTTGCAAATGCTTTTTTTTCTGTTATCACTGCAAGCTGCAACTTAGTAACCACGCTATGATAAAAAACACGGGCCCGGCTGCACCCCAATCGGGACGTGCACTCATTTTCAGTAATTAAGCTTCACAGCCTCCGCACTGGCCCTCCAACTTTGTGATGCAACTTACAAAACCATGCAGGATAAACCCATCATGCTGCACCTAATGAGAAGAGTATCATTTGCCAAAAGAGCAATCATGATTAGCGCAGAGAGTGGGGCACGTTTCCCTGCAAAGCACTGCCCCTTAAAGACTCTCCTTTTTGCCTCCATCCAGAAGCTCCAAGACAGCTTTTCAGAGGGCTTCAACGGCAGCCCTGACGCCAATCGGGAAACCTCTACCTCTAAGCAGAAGAGCACTCACGGGAAAACAAAACTCTACATATCTCGCACTTATTCACTTCGCCGTTAAAACGAATATCTACACTGTTCTAGGATTTCGCTCAATTTCCTGCCCGTTTTATACAACAAATGACCATTCAAAAAATGCTCTCAAATAACAAACTTCCCCACCAACCTAAGGCACAAACTTTCAGTTTTTTTCTACACTGCAATCAAAAAATCTTGTCGCTCTTTTTTTTTCACACTTTCACACACGTAGGTTTCGACACAGAGGGGGCATTTCAATAAAGCCACACTATCTGATGCTTTCTTTTTTTTAGAACTCTTGTACACCATCTAGACTTGACTGACTCTTTTGCCATTTAACTTAAGACCACTTCTGTATAACACTTTCGCAGCTTTTTTTTTCTTCTTTTTAATGCTTGAAACCTGACACACATGGACCTGTTTTACTGGGAGGTAGACGATGTGCATTTCCGAGGCACCGAGGAATTATGTATACATATATATGTGTATATATTTATATATAGACTGTATTCACGCGCATGTGATTTTTTTTTCTGTATGTATAATATATATATACTTTATATTTATAGACAGAAAAAAAAAAAAAAACGCTCACCAGGTAAAATGAAGGATACGAGATGGTAGATGGGGGGGGGGGGCTTGGGGGAAGGTGAAACATTCGACTAAACCACACACCGGGATTGGGCAGGCAAACGTAAAGAAAACAAAACAAAATACTTGTCAAACGGAAAGAAAAAGAAAAACTAGAACAATGTGAAATATTTTACACATTCAAAAAGATATATGAACTACATCGAGAACTGAAAAATATTGAACAACCCGCTTTCCGCCAGCAACACACAATTTCTTGGCCAGCTTGTCATGTAGCACTACTGAGACTTGGGATGCCAAACGTTTTTCCAATATGCTGCAGTTATTGAATATTGGAAAGTTATTGTATATGACATATGACAAAGTACACCTGAAATGTTTCTAGTTGATTTCAGTACGTAACAAATATATGCTCACAATGAACACTGGATATAACGAAGATATTTTTGTGTCAGATGTGACATTGTTCGACAGAGTTTTGAATGGCATCTCGGAGAAGACCAAATGAAATGACAGAACTTAAGCCAAGCCTCACCACATCATTCTGTATCTCATGCAAGGTAAAACAGAAGTATATTAAATATGAAGGAAGAAACAAAATGTCTCTCAGAATGCCATGTCTGATTTACAATGATGCCTTTCATGAGACACAAGTGCCACCACGTTGAAAGCCTTCAGAAACACAGGGTGGTTTCTCAACTGCCTGAACAAGAGAAGACGTCTGCATGTGTAGCGATCTTGTGCTAATAGTCTTTACTTGCAAATAGGTATTTAGCAGACAGGTGCTTTACTATGTGCAAAACTGAGAACAAGACTAACATGACGAGCTGTCTGAAACGCGATTGCCAGCACTGCTTCTGTCGCACAATCGATAGAAAAACGTCGCAACATTCCTTCATCAACACTGCTTCCGACTCACCACGGGCACACTGGGCACCCAAAACTATCCTCCTACCTCGCACGTTGGTCATGCTCCAAAGGCAACACCAGCTCCTACTTAAAGAATGGTGAAGGCTACAACGGAAAAGGTGTTCGACAGCCAAGAGTCTGTGACAGACATTGTGCCTGAGACAATGCCGAGGTGAGCAACAACACGTACATTATGGTCCAAAACTTTGAGATGCGTATATATATTTTTTCTTTTATTCACAGTATGTTAAACGAAACACACGAGATCGCCCTTGTCTGAAAAAACGTGGTCTTGAAGAGGTGAAAAAAAAAAAAAGTCAGAACTGTACCCGCAAGTGCTAGCCGAACCGAAGACGCACAGCTTTCTCCAAGGCTTCTATGAATTGAAACTTGGCCTAGCTCCACTTTGAAAAAATGTTGAAAACCAACTATGGCCAAACAAGGCGAAGTCCCACGAGACAGGTAATATCCTTATCTTTCACACCAAAAGCTGATGCAGCTACAGCAATCACCACACTGGAGACTGAAGAAACGCCTTAGAAAATTCACAAACAAAATGACCCAGGCCAGCCTTACGATGAAAAGGCTTTCTTTGGAAATGCAGGGCTGCCTCACTTTTCCTTCTCTCTTTTTCTTCTTTAACCAATCAACAACAGACACCATTTTTGTTTCCCACACAATTGCCTCTCCGTAAGCCATTCTCCTTTTTTGAATCCACAGTGATGACATCTTTTTGACCGGATCTTGAAAAGCCAGCAGCCAACCGACCCACTATATAACATCGGTGCCGGTTGAAGTCTCATTCCGTCAGGTACTGCTGTTGCCTTTGGCACGAGTGTGACCACCTAGAGATATCCTGGAGAGACTGCCGGCCAAAACTGGCGCCCTCCTTATGTATGCTGTGGTGATAAGCGCTGTGACGATGTTTTTTTTTTCTTTCTTTTTTTGTGTGTGCAGAAGAAAGACTTTACGAGCTTTCCTCTGCTTCCTGTTGCTTCTACCTAGCGAACGAATAAAAAAAGAATGGCGCCCAACAGTGCAGGTTGATGTACATTGTGGTTGGCGTGAATGCGAAGATCACCCGGAACGCATGCCGGGAACATGAAATGAACCGAGCAGGTGCAGGTGACGATAAAAGAAAAAGAATGCTTCGGCAAAAAAAAGAAACTTCGAACAAAAATTACACGTGCCAGGCCTGTTTACAGAAAGACCCATTAGAACGCGATATATAAAAAAGAGCCAGGGGCCTCCAGGTAGGAGCCTCTAGGGGGGGGTTCTACGATAGCAAAAAGTTTCATACCCGGATGGAAACGGCCACTCTGAACACCACAAAAAGCTGGCGGCGAACACATGCATGACATTACAAAAAACGGCACCTACAGTACAACTAGTCCGCAACATGCTGCCATCAGGTCAGGGTAGAGAGGGGCACATGAGGAAGCTGCAAAGGCAAGGGGAGGGGGGGGGGAGAGAGAGAGAGAGAATCTAGTAACGAACAAGGGGAAACACCAGACACAATGTGAACGATGAGAGCCAGCAGAAGAGGCAGGACACCCTCCAAAACTTTTGCGCATCTTGGACTTCCGTGAACTCACCGCAGGTGAAGAGAAGAGGGGCGCCACTTACCATACCTACACACAGGCATGCCCCAGCTCTGTTCATCCATCACCCCCAGCTTATCCTTCGCACAAAGAACACGTACACAGGCACCTATGTTTGAGCCGCTGCTGCAAGCACTGGTCACGAGAAATGGCCGTGCGCATATGAGAGAAAAAGACTCTAGGCAAAAAGACGCTACATGGACGCAAACGTTGGCAATGGCTTCATACCAATGCCTGCCCTTCCTGCCTCTGTCATCACTCCATCACCACCTCTCTCTCTCATATCCTCAACTGCCTGTCCGCTTTC
Source organism: Dermacentor variabilis (assembly GCF_050947875.1). Taxonomy (NCBI): domain Eukaryota; kingdom Metazoa; phylum Arthropoda; class Arachnida; order Ixodida; family Ixodidae; genus Dermacentor; species Dermacentor variabilis. The sequence continues at coordinate 119,076,938 of NC_134576.1, forward strand.
ATCCCTTATTTTTCACTCCTTTCTTTCTTTCACTTCAAGCATGCACAAAGGAAGGATCTGTCCAAACAAGTAGTGAATACAGTAAACAAAGCCCTGAGAAATGTATGTGTGATCTAACGGTTGCCACAGATGAATGCTCAATGCTTTCAACATTCCGTGCAACCGTGGAGAAATGTAACCGAAGTTCAGCTAGCAAAAGGGGGGTTTTCAAGTGCAGGCATGCCAGAGCAATGAACATATGTGGGCAGTCTTATCCAGTATTGTGGCTGGCCACTGTGCCAGAATGAGCAAGCCAAGAAAAAAAAATATACCTGTTAACTTTTTATTAAGAGTGAAGCTTAACCTGGAGACCTGTATTTTGGTAGCCATATTCGCGGACCTAACATGTTTTGCACACAGTTCTTGTGTAGAAGGAACTTATTCATTGTACCCTATGTCAACAAGGCAACAGTCAGTGTTCTATGGCATTTTAGTGTGCCAACATCTGAAAAAAAAAATAAAGAAGGAAGAAAAACATTAGCTATCATTGGGCAATGCCTCATTGCCAAGATGTGCAGAGAAGCAGTTTTGCGTGCCTGTGATGCTGCTGTCAAATGTGGATACCCGTCATAGTATGAGTGAAAAATTGAAAAGGTACTCAAACCCCTCTTTACCTGAGGTAAAGTTGCACCAAGTTCATCGTGTAAGTTGAGTAGGTGCCCAATGTCACGGTGCAAATTATGTCTAACACAAGAGGCAAGGTATCCGATCGAAGAGATAAAAATACAGAGGGGGCCGATAAGGCTAGGATTAAAAAATGAAATCAACACCACAAGTCCATCTAAACGCTGCAAGCGAAAACGCGGAATCCCTCAATTCCTCTTCATCCCATTCTACCCAATGCCACGCATATCAGCACATCGCTTTCAAAGTCTGGCATGCCCTGCACCAAAGAAAGGCCTCGTAAAATCAGTGTGCAAGAACAGACTGGTCAGCACTGACGTCGCGCAGAGAAAAACACTGCTCCGCCATGCTTGCCAACAACAACAACAACAAAAAAAAAAAACCAACATAACTTGGATTACCGCAACGCAGATACGTCCGGCAAAGGTGAACCGGAAAGCGCCCCGAAAAACAAGCAATTAGACCGTTACAGCCGCAGACAGCGGCAACTACATGAGTGAACAGACCTCACGTCAAAGGAAGAGCAAAGCATAGGAAGGGAGGGGGGGCTAGAGGGGGGGAGAGAGGCGTGAAAAGTGCTCGCGGCCCAGCTAGCGCAACAGCAAAGATATAGGAACTTTCGTGACGAAACAGGAGACGCATCACAGGAGCGCAGAACGACACACCGCTGGTAATGTACCGGTGCGAAAAACGGCCGGAAGAAACAGGTGGAGGCCCGACGTGCAGCAGGAGAAAGGTGATCGGCACGTCTTTCTTTCTTTCCTCTAATTAGGGTGAAACGGGCAGACCAGGATGCAGTCCCAACCATGACGGCACGCACACTGGACCGTTCCTGCCACACGTAGGCAAAGTGGACAGGAAAACAGCACAGTCAGAAAAGAACACCGTAGTCTCAGTCAAAACTATGGGGCTAAACACTAACGCACAAAACGGTAAAAGCAGGTGGCAAGGGGAGACAAGACCAACACAAAGAAAGGACAACCAAGAAGACAGCAGATGCCAGCAAAACCGATTATCGAAAGTGACGCATGTCCTGGTGATAGTGGGAAAAGGATGACAAAAAAAGTGCACAGCTATGCGGTACTTCTTCAAGGACGTCACTTGAGTGCTCAACGGCCGGCTGCTTCTCAATGCTGCGTGACAAGGCAGGCGGCAGTGAGCGAAATGGGCAAAAATGTGCACATGCATGCAGAGCATCCAACTGTCGTCTGCTAGGCAGCTCCTTGGGAGTGCGCAGCCCGTGATTGACAATTTCCAAGCTAAAGCACTGTTTGCCACCCAGCAGAAATGCACAAAGTGTGTGTACACTATTATTCAACGTTGGCGCAATCTATGCCACAGCAACAACATGGCGAAATAGATGCACTTCTGTCCTATCTTTGTCGACGTCGAGTGCCAGTGACTATTCATTTTGTCTGGTTCTGCGCAGCAAGCAGCAGATGTTGGGGAGCACACTAAAGGACAGCCTAGCAGACGACGGCGGGTGTCAAAACGAGCTATGCTGTTCACAGGTAATAAAATTCAACAGGCAAATGATCAGACCTGGAAAGACAGGACAAACACAATGATAGCGAGCCCTGCTTGCTAACAACGTGTTTACCTTGTCTTCTAGAATGGCGTTTTAGAGTGGCCAATTCAGCTCATGTCTTTAGAAGACGTCTGCACTGCCGTCTGCTTGCTAGCATTGCTGCACATTCTCTTGGTGTGCACTGTGTAAGGATGCGCCGACAAGCAGGCCGGTTGGCACCTCAGGCAACGTCATTAAAGAACTCAAGAGTGGAGCACTACAGTTGCAGGCTATCCTTGTCTCCCTCGTTAATTTTAGAGCTCACTTCACCTACTGGTCAAGGAAGCTGGCAGCACTGTGATGGTGGCAGTGATGCTGCCTTGCACAAAATGCGAAGGACGCTTTGAGACTGAAAAGCTCCACAACAGCAGTTGGTGCCCCAGATGCGTGCAACGGCCAAAAGTTGCAAAAGAAAACAAAGTGATACCGCAGAGCAGCTGGCCAACACGTATAAGTGAATGGGCACACGGCAGAAGACCAAGCACAATGACAATGTTTGTCTCAAAGCTGCGGAGCCAAGAGTCTGCCGATGCACGTCTCAAAGCTGCGGAGCCAAGAGTCTGCCGATGCACACTGAAAAATCGTGTGAGCAAAAGAAGTTGGAGGGTCCTTGTAAAGTGTATAAATAAAGATTCATAGCAGGCAAAACAGATCAAAAAAAAAAAAAGAGCATGGGAATTTAGTGCACCATTGTGCATCCACGGTGGACACGGAGAACAACTTAACAAAAACTACACATTGGGTGAGTTGTAAAGCACGAAGGAAGGGAACACAAGTGTACATAATAAGGGCAGGCATAGGTAGCTAGAGCAAACAGCACTCGAGGCTGTAGCCTCTGCATTCCAGAGAGGAGTCCCCATGACGCGCAATCGTTACCGTCATTCCCCATAGCACCAACAAAAACGCATGCACTACTCAGCACGTTGCGATGATTGTGATCAACATCGAAGGCCGGCAGCACTACGACGACGTCCTCCAGGCTCAATCAGAACAGCCCGTTTGGCCTCCGCCTCACCGTTGTGAGCAGCGGTCTTTCCCACCGCGAAAGCGCGTGACACTCGTAGCAGTTCCTATTGCAGTAGATGCACACACATTGCCGGCTTCCCTGCCCAACGCGATGGGGGCACGGTGTCGCCACATTTTCCGAGTTTCCTGTCTTTCGTTTTCTTCACATCCCGTGTCGATCGGCGTCACCCGTGCTCCCCCGTTTTCGGTGGCGGCGAAGGGGTCGGGAGCTGCAGATATGCACAAAGGACAGCCGCGCACTGACACCAAGCACCACAAGTCTTGCGCCAGGGAGTGTGAGAAAAGAGAAAAACTAAAAGAAAAGAAAAAGAAAATGTCCACATGGAAACTGTCTTTTCTTCTTCTTCTTCGTTGCCCACGGCACCACTGTCCCACAAAGCAATGTAGCCTCGTCGAATGGCAAAGAGCTTTGCCACACGGCGCTCCACCACATCGCATCACTCCTGTCTCTGCCAGCACCACCAGTCTAGGCACCAAAGAAAAAATAACTACAAAAAAAGAACCCACACACAGAGCCGCACCTGAGCTTGATGCGGCGACGACACTGTCAGGAGACAGGGAAGAAACCCTGCAACGTGTCGCCAGCCGACAGCGACGACTCCGAGCTGCGTGGCGCCGAGGAGTGCGCCACACGGTGATGGGAGGGAAAACCAGTCGTCAAGTTGAGCGTGTAAAATAAGTGAGGTAGGACTCGTGAAAAGAGAGAAAAAAAAGGGGGGGGGGGAGGCAATAAAAAAAAAAGAACACTGAAAAATGGAGGAGGCACTAAACACGAGAAAAGACTAAAACTGACAGGCATGAATGTTTAAAAAAAAATGGCAGGACCTTGAAAGAATATATATATATATATATACGGTGGTGAAGGTTTCGGCATCCCATCGCATTCTTCTTTCGTTCTCTCTCCATGCAAAAAAGGAAGGACCTTGCCTCACTTGTTTGTTTTTCGATGGCCTCAAGTCGTTGACCACTCGGTGTGACAAAAATGTGAAATTAAAAAGAAAAATGAAAAGGTCTGTTCGTCCGCTCCCACGAGTGTCTTGTCGTTCAGCAGAACTGACCCGTTTTCAGTTTTTTTTTTTTTTTAAGAACCTGAGCAATCAAAGGTGATTTTAGCGTTCCAAGACTTCTACTGAGGGAACAAAGGAACAAACGAACGATAAGAATGAAACCCGCACTATTCCGTTGCTGTTCTTAGCCTGAGTCTCAGTGGATTTGTACGGAAGTCTAACTGTAAACGTATGCAATATATATATAAAAAATACACAGGACTGAATGGTCTCTCTATGCGAGTACACTCGGATTCCAGTTACTTGCTGCAATACGTTCCACATACAGGACTGTCTCGAAAGCGAAGGCATGCGGACAAGCTAACAAAAGCTTAAGCCCCTTGTAACATACTTAAAGCAAACAACACCACACAGTTTTAAAATATTCTAAAGAAAAAGAAAGAGAGAATTACAGATACCCAACGTCCTAAACAAGACCCGATTTGTCACAAAAGCAAGCAAACAGGACAAAACAAGTATTTAGCGAGCACTGCGAGCAACTGCTGCATGTTGACAGCAGAAAAAAAAAAAAAAAGAATAGGGAGAGAGAGAGACAGAAAGCAAATAAAACTGACATCCTCGTGATGACGTGATTTTGGTCAACAAAAAGAGAAGACTCGTTTGACCATAATTATATCAAGGCTACTTAGCAGCCACACCAACAATAACAAATCATAAAAACTCTTTTAGAAAACAGCACCGGGAAAATAACACAGCACCCAAAGGTGACACAAACATGCACACACACACCTGCAAAAAAAAAAAAAAGAAGCATGACGTCGAAGAAAGACGTGTAGTAAGATTGCAGCGACAGTGGGTGGCTTGCTTGATAACTAATGAAGGCGACACCTGTGGTGCCTGAACCTGTGATGACTGCTAACCAAGTTACCACCGTCGAAAAAACACCGGGACTGGGATGAAACATGACGTGCACGTCGACGACAAAAAAGCTGCGAGAAAGCAAAGAGCAAAACACAAACTGACAATTACAAGCGTCATGCCTGTCCGCATCAGCCACAATAAAATAACAGGAATGAGGTACTCTGAAACACGTTACAGACGAAAAAAAAAAATACTAAACCTGTGTTCAATTTGGCATTTGTTCGCAAGAAAAAAGAGGAGAGAGAGAGGGCGAAAGAGAGAATGAAGAAAAAAGAAAACACCCAGTAATTTCGCTCCTGCCTGTCATCACTTTTGTGCCTTTTTTTCTTTCCTTTTTCATTTCACTTTTTTTTTTTTCAATCGTGAGGTAGAGACCGTGGAAAACTTGTTCCCTTCCTGGCACCTGTCGTCGAGACGACGTGCCGCAGCATGTGATGAAGACATCTGACGCAGACCCAACGGCGAACCTTGTCACTCAGCACATCACTGCTTTCGGGGCGGGTGGGGCGGCGACAATCCAACAAATGACTTCTTTCACCTGGGTGGCACGAAAACTTGTGCCAAGCAGCCCTTGCGTCTCCCTTTTGGGAAGCCGCCTCTCTCTTCTTGCACCTTTCTCTTCGTGCCTTTATCTCCACTCGGCATTCCAGGGCTGACCACCGCGGAGGACGGTGACGTTCGTACACCGTCTACCGTAGGCTCTCTCAAGACTCGTTTTTTTTTTCTTCTTTTCACTGCCGAAACGAAATCCTCCTGCGCTGACGACCCACGGTCGGTCTTGAATTTTTTTTTTTGTCTCTCCCATCGCGACTTGTCGTCCACCGCTACGCCGCCCTTAGCCATCATCATCCTGCTCCATGCTGGATACGCACTGGGAACTTGGCATTCTGAAAAGAGAAAAACAATAAACGAAACTCGTTGAACGAAGGCGACAACCGTGTTCAAGTACAGTTGAACTTCAGCCTAACGGAGCACATGTACATATGAAACCTCAATAAGATGAACATGGATATAACATATAACGCAGTCAAGGGGTCTTTCCACATAACATGCGGCTTGCATGGGTAACAGTTGTTTATAAAAAGGGAAACAAAAATGGCTTGAACAATTACAGACCTATCTATATTTTACCTATTCTATCTAAAGCATTCGAGAAAGTTATATTAAGCCAATTTAACAAATTTGAAGCAAAACACAAGATAATAACTAACTCTCAGTGTGGCTTTCAGAGAGGCCTAAGTACAGAATTTGGCCTTCTAACATTAAATAAACATATTTTAATGCATTTCAAGCAAGGTAATTTCGTACTTGGATTATTTCTGGACTTTTCCAAAGCGTTTGACGTCATTAGTCATGAAATATTGTTTCGAAAATTTGAGCGGTATGGTTATCATGGCAAAGCCTTAAGTTTAATAAAGTCTTACATGGAACATCGGAAACAAATTGTTAAAATAGCCGACTCTATCTCCGAACAACTACGGGTTTCTAGCGGTGTACCTCAGGGCCGCATTTTAGGCCTATTTCTGTTCAACGTGTATATAAATGATATTACAAACATTTCTCCTATAGCGCAATTTATTATATACGCCGACGACACGAACATTTTCCTAACAGGAAAAGATATTGAAGAATTATTTAACTCCGCAGAATCCACATTGCTTGCTTTAGAAGAATGGACTGAAAAATAAAAACGCCTGACAATCAATGTGTCCAAGACGAAATGCATATTATTCAGGTCAAAAGGAAGAAATATGACTGTAAATAGAAATATAACCTTACACTCTACTCCGATCAAAATTGTTTGTACATTTAAAACGTTAGAGGAGTAATTTTTCATCAAACATTATCATGGGATCATCATATTAACCATCTAGCAACAAAACTATCTCAAGTTATAGGCCTCACATACAGCGACCATAATATTCTGACACAGAAGATCATGCTGGTCATCTATAACAACACCCTGTTTTCCTCAAGGTTAAACTACTGTCAATTAGTGTGGGCGTCCACAACGACGGGAAATATACAAAAGCTGCATATACTTCAAGAAAGGTTTCTTTGTGCAGTAGAAAATGAGCACAGTCTTTTTCACACACACGAAATATTTCCAAAATACAATGTTATGCCTATTATGAAGACATACAATTACCGACTAAGTAAGCTTTGCAAACAGGAAATAAAAAATGGCGGCACATTCCTAAAACAGTTAGCGAACCTACATAGTGAAGCTCGTAGCCATGTCACCCATTACAACGAATACTGGAATGTAAAAACATACTGCAAGACATATGGTCTTCAAACACTGGAAAATCAGTTACCGAGATTATTAAAGAAACTGAATAGAGAAAATATACAGCTAGAAACATGTACATTTAAAGGACTCCGGAAATATTATATGTCCGAATGATCACGTCTTTCACTGTTACTGAATATATGCAATTACGCAACTCTCTTTTTATCCTTATTCCGTTATCCTTGTTCTGAACATATTTATGTTTTAATTAAGTCCTTTCTCCTTATTCTAAGTGACCATGTTTTGATTACCCACTTTTATTATATATGCATCGATGTTATTTCCACCTGAGTGAATTGTATTCATGACATGTATTTTTGAATTGTATTTTTGAATTGTAGTGAATTGTGTTTTTCTTACCTTAGTAAGCTATACCTTCGCATGAATTTTCTTTCTTTTTTAATTGCTTCAAGGTACTCGTTCTGTCATTACTCTCTGCCTTATCACAATCATTTTTGTTTCTATTTTCAAACAATGAAATTAATTTATCAGGGTGTATTGTGTACTGTACTGTGTATTGTGTTTTTTTCTTCTGTTTTTTTCTGATGTAAGCAATGCCGCTATACCGCTGTCATGTGCATGGGGGCGTGCGGCTTTGTCAAGCTGTCATTTATCACAGCTTTTACTGCTGGCCTCTAGTGTCATTTACTCTAGATGTGACACAAATAAAGGCATTATTGTTATTATTATTATTGGACACAACAAAGTAAATTAAAGAGTTTGCAGGCCGCACTCTATATCAATGGGTTAACCTACGGCTATAACAAAACCAAAAGTACCATGCAACTTGACTGGGTTACGTTGGTATGAACCCAGACCCAACACAACATTGGATATAGCAAAGCAAATATCTGTTCACTCACAGTTCAAAACATGCTTTTAGGGACGCAGGCATTCCGTAAAGGTACTCCGAGTCAATAATTTATGGGCATACGATTGATTTCCCGCGATTTGGCCACGAACATGTTGGCATCTATGAGCAACGGATTTCTGGCACAGTGGGCCAAGGTAGCGTGCTTGGCACTTTGCAAGAAACGCTACTGCCTATCAATGTCATTGGCTTCCGGTGTCGAGCCACGCAAACTCTCACAAAAGTGATTGTATTGCCGACAAGAATTGACTGAGAGTACGGCCCCTGGGTACAGTGAACTTGGAATACAGGGGAAGTGTGCGAATCAACATGATGGCGTGAGTGTTGCGCAAGGTGATGCTCATATTGGCAGTGTTGTCGTCACTCGCTATTGAATGCATCTAGCAAACTGCAGCTCCAAACTGGCCGTGCTCCAGCGCGCATCACGCTTCACTGCAGTGCATCTTCAATAGTGAGCGACTGCATTTACGCCTTTTTTTTACAAATAAATTAATATTTGCGTTCGCGTGTCACGTGACGTGATGTCAGCGTTCACGTGTCACACCGCAAGGTGTTGTTCTCACGCAACTGATCGGTCGAGCACGAGTTGGGAGAGCAGTGAGTAGCATCAGTAGAGTAGTGTGTTGAGGTGGGGTGCGAGGTTGGCGGGAATTGGTGGGCAAGCTGCCACATCGACATTATCGCTGTGATCGGCCAAATGGTATGGCCGATCCCAGCGATAACGGGGGGGGGGACATGCTGGACAGTGTCCTTGGCAGAGTGCAAGGAGGATGCCGTCGCCCGTCGACACTGACGAGCCAGTTGATAGTCACGTGAAATGTGGAAGAGATTTTATATTCCCTCTCTGAAAGTGAACGACCCGAGAATACCGCCCTTGCTGCATGGCTTGCAATGCTGATGCGCGCTGTCACAAATGCGTGGCAGCTGCTTAATTGATCAATTACTCACTCAATCAGCCATGTATTTCAGTATCAAAGACACTTGGTTATCGACTTCATTATGCTGAGTTTCACTGTGTAACAAATCATCGGATATAACAGATATAACAAAGTAGACCTAAAATTTTTCCCACAGCACATAAAGAATACATGTTCATTACATTATTGGATAACAAAAGTATAGTAAACTTCCGACAACTCGATCCTGACGGGACCGACAAAACTGTTAGAATTATCCGGTGGGTCGAATTAAAAGGCAAAAGAAAAAAAACGCCAAAACACACCATTGATTAACTTGGCAGTACTTGCCTTAAAGGGTGGCTTCGCCGCGTGACAGCTATCTTATGCGGTGAAGCATACCAAGCGGGAGAGAAAGGTGGCACCGTTACGGTCACAGCACGTGTTCCGTCGTTTTCGGTGATTTTTCTTTCTTTTGCTTAATTCGACCTGGCGGATAATTCGACCACCTTCGCCGGTCCCATCAGAGTCAAGTTCATGGAAGCTGACTGTAGTGTGTCGAGCACAGGCGCCACGGTGGCCCCAAGAGTGATGCCTGCCGACGGTGGCCATGTGGTGCACCGCAGTATGGGACAGTGCAGGTCCACTGCATGATTACAGATGTCATCCCTGTGCGCAGAGCGCAGCTTCAGTTCTCATTGGTTCACATAATTATGCAACTATTCAACAAGAATAAACTGTTTTCTTTGTACTAGTGAACGGTTGTACATCTTGTTGCCGTGGTACTGCAGGCGGCCTCCAGATGGCATTGCCTACAGACCGTGCGAACTGTGCAGTCTCCAGGCGTCATCAGCAGTGCCGCTGTCTCCCGTTCGGGATGCCTGGCGGCCAGCACACTAGTCGGCATATTCACGGTAGACGGTTGTGTTTGGTCAGGCTTTGGCCGTGGCCTGGACTTCGTTCTTCCAGGACCCAGAAACGTTGATTAGCAGGTGCGCAGCTTTCACCTCAGACGTGTTACAGATACTGTTGTACCAAACACGCATCATCACATGCGAGACGTGTATGACAGGCACATAATGGTTTAGAGATGCGTACGTTGACAGGAATGTCTAAACAGGCGAGGAAACGGGGTTCCGCTTATGCGAACTTTGTTTTACGTGCACGTGCACACACCAAGATCCATTCGATTATCGAAGTGCTGACAGGCACAGTGTGTGGTTTATTTAAAAGTACAAGTATGGTTACTCCAGAAATCATGTTGGGGTTACACGTTAAAGAAGTATTACAGCAAGAGGTCCCATAGTTTAAAAAGAATTATCTCAGAAATGAATAATTGTCATTCTATCTATATTTTATCTATGTGGTCAGGGCTGAGCCAGACTACACCTGACTTTGCCACATGGCTGGCACCGCAAAATTGATTCGCACTGCATCCTCAGGGTCACTTGGTGGCACATTTAGCATAAACTCAACCATGTAGATTGGATTAAAAGATTTTTTCTAGCTCATCTTACAGAGATAGAATGTCATATTCGTGAAGATGTAATAAGCTTTCCATACAACAAACCTACTTTCTTTATTGACTGCCTCGTGTCAGTCGTCATAGTTCCATCCAACATGGCATGCCTGTTTCATAATGAACTGTTAACACCAAGGATGAACAAGCGCACTTTTGTGTATGTAACACAGCATTCAATGCTGCATGTGATTGCATGGCGCTGCGAAGGATACTTTGGACATTCACTGAGCAACCCAGAGATGGGTGTATTCACTTACTCTTGCTTGATGACGGGCTTCATGTTGTTGTCATTGGTGGTGAAGTCGGCTGGCTCCGAGTCATGCCCGTACGACGGCAACGAGGTGGAGTCTTCCTCCTGGGAGGTGTCCGAATCCCCCTGGTCACTGTCCCCCTCGGGGCCCGCAGAGTCTCCCTGGTCGCTGCCACCACCTCGCATCGAAGGCGCCTCCACCTGGGTGGTCATGGCGACACCAGAGTCGTAGCGAATGAGTGAACTAGATCAACGCACAAAAAGAGTTGCGTAATTACTGCATTTGAGCTTAGATTTCGCAATTCCTTTTCTTCATCCATTCTTTTCATACTGGAGCACTGTGGGAATGGTTTCACGCAATCAACAGGTACAGCGCATAACAAAGTATGATGCATTGTGCAACACAGTCAGTGCATCACGTGATAACGCAAGGCGCATCAAACATGGTTGGTATCAGGTATTGTAGGGATGTACGACAGGACTAGGCGAAAGCACTCGCTGCATCACTCTGGGAAAGTCATTGACATCATCAAGTTTCATCACATCATCATTAGAATAGTCCCACAATGTGCACTAAATTGTAAGAGTGTAAATTATGTGAGTGCCCCAACTGTAAATTGTAAGAGGGAATGCATTGCGTGACTGTTAATTGCCCTCACAGGAGGAATGGAGGAAACACAGCCCAGCAAACCTTGCCAGGCATTACTTATGGCCCTTCCTGTTGTGTGGAAGTTGTAATGTTCTTCACAATGAAACCCTTATGTCATTGCTAACGATATCGAAACAAGTTCACTTTGTACTTAATGTTGCATCTTCATAGATAACACACGCCTGATGCCCTACTTGCAAGCACACTAACGAACGTCCCCGACGCTTGCTCCTCAAAATAACATGTGTGCGCTTTCTCTTGACAACAGTGTGAGAGCACATTCAGGTGGCACAAGCAAAGAGCTGGGTAAGTAAAGAATTACAGTAGAACCTCGACCATACGATCTGGTAAAGTAACGCGAGAAATAACATTGCTAACCAGAAAGAAATGTGATCCAAAGTGGCTAGAAAACTCAGCAGACTTAACTGCAATAAACATCAACATAATACGAAGCATTGCAGCACTACACGCCAATGCCCGCCAAGCCGATGGGGCCTGCGTGGCCCAACATGCATGTTGTCGTTTCTTGCAGTTTTGGCAAGCTTATGTCGGCGCTCCTCAAATTAGGTCTGTCCAACAGTCTCTTTCTTTTTGGCCGGGGCATTTCGGCGGGAAGTTTTGACCTGCACACTCTGCGAGAGATGCCGACGCGTGTCGACCGGGTGAAACCCAAGTGGCCCGAGGCGCACTTTCTCGCTTTCCTATTGTGCAATGTTTTAAGATGGCTTTGCACCACCTGCAGCAGAGAACGGCAGTGCATTTGGGCTGTCGCCCATTAAGAGCTTACGGCACGCTTCCAAAGGCGCTACCTCCACACGTTCAGACAGACAGCTACATAAATGATGCCGTGCACCGTGATAGGGTGGCAGTGACAGCCGTGGACACAATGTGCAACAGCCAACTAGGTTTGCTAGTGCCGGAAGAGGAAATTGACTGCATGCCAGAATTTTCATGATCACGCATGCCTCACACCTTTTATTGTTTACGCGGGATCTAGTGACTGAAAACATATCATACGGAGTGCAGTTTGGCAATGTGCTCAACATTAGTGCCAAAAAATCTTGTTTTCAAGGAACATACTAACAGGTTAAAAAAGAAGGGGGAGAGAGAGAGAAAGAGAAGAGCAACTGCATTGGCTCATGTTCTCGATCCCAAACTTTGGCACCGGGAAATGGTATGAAATGGGATCATATCAACGAGGCTCTAGTTATATGAGCAACGGACCCTTTTTCTGATTCACAACAGTGCTGCATTACATTGCACGTGCTACCAACTAGTGGCAGCTCAAAGTCATCATTTCACTGGGGGGGGGGGGGGGGGGAAGAAAGAAACTGAAGGGGCACTCAATCATCCCTATATGAATGCATGTGAAAGCATTGCGACCTATGCGCGATGCCTGTGCACTTTCAGCTACCTTAGTTTAACTTCAATTTAATTAACATCAAAGGTTGCAGGTTCGATTCCCACCAAAGGTCGAGGATTTGAGTGCCATAATTACCTACATCTTAATTAATGGTGCCTTAAGTAACTTTACCTTAATTAACACTGAAATCTGTGCTTTTGACTCCCACCAAAGTTCATGGGTTCTAAGGCTTTATGGAACATCGTGTGGTCATGCACCAACGCTAGATTTTCCGCTTCATGAGCCATATAATGATTTCGCATTTAAAAAAATGCAAACGACACCCGCTCGATCTCGTCTATTGTACGTGCGCTCATTCCGAGAGCCATGCCTATATTTTTTCATCTCGTAACACAAAAGCTGACTGCAAAACTAACTTTGCTGCCACTAGCTTGGCAGGATTTTCCAGTGGGAGACCTAGCCCAAGCAGCAGTGTAAGCGGGGCCAATGTTATGCAACAAGTGGCCGAAGTAGTCCAACATTGGGCTTAAAATGGCCGTTGGCAAACCAGGCTCAATGTTGTCTTATGCCAAGCTGTAATGTGTGGTCTGTGAAGATGGAACCTTAAAAGCTAAATCAACAAGTTCCGATATCAGCAAGGACATCGAGTGTCTCAACAAAGGTGACAACTGTTACACGATGGGAAGGTCACAGTGGGTCTGTCATGACCTTGATTACAGTGTTGCTAGGAGCTCAAGTAACAACGTAAGAAAGGTCATATTGTGCAAATGCTTGACGTAGGGCCAAAGCAGACCAATGTTGGGCATACAGTGGCACTGCGTTGCTAGGCAACCAAGTGTCAATGCAAGAGGGGCTATTTCGTGCAAATGCTTTACATAGTGTCACAGTGGACCAAAATGGCGGGCATACATCTGCTTTCAAGTGCTGTTAGGGGCCCAAGTAACAAAGCCATATTGTGCAAGCACGAATGTAATGCTAATGCGACCTAACATTGGGCATACATTGGGGCCACATTCCAAGGTGTCAGTTGTACACCCACAACCACCAGGAACCACTCACGTGTGGCGAGGAAGTGGGCAATCCGGCGGCACACGATGGCAATGCAGCCGCAAGGGCTGCAGCTGAGCTTCCCACTTGCGGATAGAGGCTCGGTGCGCCCCACAGGGGCGGACCCACCGAAAAGGGGGACTTCTGGTGCCCACCGCCGGCCAACGCCGCCTGCACACTTCCTAACCCACCCAGGCCACCTGCCTGTGCCGCTGCTGCCATTGCTGCTGCTGCAGGTGAGACAAAGAAGTGCGAGAGAAGGTTGCATCAGGAAAGCCATACAGTCACACGCACATGCGGCTGCTAATTCACAAAAGGGACCCAAAGGCAAAATCAGGAAAGGCTAAATTGACAGATAACATAAATCTACAGATAACAGGGATTTCGCAAGCAAAACAGCGACGTAAACATATGCCATTGTGGAAATGTTGCATTGTGGAAATGTTGCATTGTGGAAATGTCCAACCAGTATGAGCACATCCCAACTTTTCTGTATACATTCGCAGTATTTCCTGGCTGATTGCCTGCGCACCCTGCTTCCTGCGTGAAGCTTGTGTGCATGATCTCGTGCCAGATTAACATGTATTAACGCGACAGTGTTAAGGGCCTCGTGTCGCAGAAAATCCGCAGTCAGCGTCCCACGTCCGGTGCCAATCGTCTTTTTGACAAAGATATTTTCAAAGCACACATACCATACCACTCTTTTATTACCCAAGTTGCTCGTACCTTGTCTTTCATTCTTTACAAAGTTATTCCTCAGAATTTTGAGAATGACAGCCCATAAACAAATGTCATGCAAAAAAAAAAAAAGAAGAAACACCGACAGCACATACCATTTATGTTAGATCTTCTCAGACTGAAATATTAAAAGTGTGAAACAGTAACAGGGTATCAACCCCCACAAGAGGCCACGTTTCTACCAGAAAGCTCGCCTTCATGGGTAGCGTTCATCGCCAGCGTTTTCCCGTAAACATTACGGGTACATAAGCTGCAGTTGCCGAAAAGTGTGAAAAGCAGTCAGGGATCTTGGAATGCTATCGCATTCCACTCTTGAAGGCGAAGCTGAAGCTTCCTCCGAATTTCTGTCAACGGCTATGAACGCATCTCAAGGGCGAGCTTCCGTGACGGCATGCTGACTCGACATTCCTACTGGCTAGTGCCGTCTCGTTGGGAGTCGGCAGCCAAACTTGCGGTTTGGTGCAGAGTCAATGAAGTGCTTCGCACTGGCTGCACAGCAATTGCAAAAAAATGGAAGAACCAGCTCGCTAATGAAAGTGAGGGCACGTTCCGGTTGTATACTTCGATTCTCTGAGACGTGTGGCTGTTGGGTCTACATGTTTCGCACATACCGCCCATGCTGTTGAAAAATTTTGTTAGGTTGTAGTGCGATACCGCTTATAGTGGAGAAGTTCGGGACTCTGGCGACTAAAGATATAAGCAGGTCTGTGCTGTGTGTGTGCGCACAACAGTGTCGTTGTTTCTGCCTGTCCTGCCATCTATCTGTCGTCTTTTGCGAAGACAATAGGGCTTGTAGCACCTATGCTACGCAGCCTCAATCTTTTACAGTCAAACAAACACAGTACCCACGTAGACCCTTGACTTGGCTAGTCCCATGGTCACCCCAACCTACAGCAACAACAAAACCCGATGCTGCTTGCCACACAGGTGCGCCGGCTGACAAACAACATGCCTCATTGGGCACTGTTGGGCGATTAATAAACTGCGGAATACATGTGCGCTTCCCAGTTGAAGTTCTTTTTTTTTTTTCATTATATAGGTTCCCCATTGCCACAGCGCAGACACTGAAAGCATAATCTAGCCCTCCAGCAAAACCTGTGACCCCCCCCCCCCATAACAACATTGAGAAAGTGTTGAGAAAAGAAATAACACTAATAGTACTAATAATGACCCAACACAGACACTGATAGAATGACAGAAGCATGATATATCCCTCCAGCAAAACCTGTCCCCCCTCCATAACAACACTGAGCAACTGTTGAGAAAGGAAATAATACTAATAGTACTAATAATGACACTGCTCTGAAAGAATTGCACAGCACTCACCATGTTGCTGCCTGAGTTGCTTCTTGGCCTCTTTTCGACGATTGTTGAACCAGTTGTTCACCACAGGCAGGCTCACTTTCTCCCGTTCAGTCAATGGACGCTCTACAAAAAAGTAATGAAATTTTGGTTCGGTTTATTAACACATTTCGGCATATAGGTAATACTATATACAGGGTGTGCCAACTATCATACACCAAGGCTCAAATATATGCAAATGCCACGCAGTTGGACAGAACCAAGGTGATATTGTTTGCCGTCGCTTGGAGATACTGAGATTATTTTTCGCATTCCAATTTTGCCTGTATTCGCTGGCTTCTTTTACGCTCGGAAAAACACTTTTATGTAGTGCGTGTTGAGCAATAGAAAGTTGTATCTCATGTTGCTCTACAATTTTCACGTCGAGATTTTTTTATCTCATTATAATGTTTGAGAAGTTGATTACTTAATCAAGACTAATTATGTAATTAGGCAGAATGTAAAAATAATCTCAGCATCCCCAAGCGACGGCAAACAACACTGCCTTGGTTCTGTCCAGCTACATGGCATTTGCATATTTTTTAACTCTTGGTACATGATAGTTGCGACTATGGCGGTGTGCCACGGCGGTGTTCGGTGTAACACGGTGGTGTGCCACAGCGTACAGTCGCCGACTGATTTTCCGGACTCCAAAAATTCGGACATGCTCGATTATTCGGTCTGCTTAGCGGCACCGCCATTCTCCCCATAGGCCATAATGTATAACAACTGCCAAAAGTTCGGACACCTTGCAACCTCTCGTCTGGTTTTTCGGGCACTCCTTGAGCCAACTAGATGCATGCAACGATGCATTCACGATTTCTTCAAGCCTACTACCGAGTCCGAATAAGTGCGTGGAAATAAAGGATTTCTTTTTTCTTTTTTTTCGTAATCTGCTTTTTCAGACACCTGTTTATTCTGACATTTCTGCAGTCCCCGTGAGGTCCGAATAAACAGTCGGCGACTGTATGTATGTACAGATGAGGTGGCCGCTGCTAGTGAGGATACGGAGCCCATGGAATCACTCCGCAGAGTGGCCCACCACCGGCGTGTCATGAAGTCTTGTGACACAGGCGCAATCAAAGCGATTGGCGAAAAGCCCGGGGCGTCATCTGCTATGGTGAGTCGTCTGCCAAGACTTCACGAGGCGCCAGTGGTGGTGCTCAGCGGAGCGCTGCCACGGTCTCTCGTGTTCCTTCTAGCTGCGCCTGTACATGATGTGAATTATTAAGGAGGTCTCATAGCAAGACTGTCAGGGGACTTCCTTGTAAATGCGAAATTGGACGTCGACAGAATGAAGTCGGATATAATGATGCAAAATTTAAAATGTTTCACAAGAACTTGAGTTTGGCCAGGGTGGTGTGTACTGCAAGTCATGTTGTCCACTAATAAAAGACGAAGACAGAGAAAGAAAAACCCAAAACGACCGGAACAAACACGGTGCCACCCGTCTCGTTGTTTTGTGCTTTTCTGTCTTCATCTTCATCTTTTATTAGCGGTCAACATGACATGCACTGAAATGTTTCTCACCAATGCTTTTGGCATGTAATGAATAAATGCTTCTACAAATACTGGATATATGACGAATCTATTTTTTGTCACATGCCATGTCATCACAAGGTTCGACTGTACAAACAAAATAAGGAGGAGTTAGCAACTAAACTTGAGCAGCAAGATACAATGCATGTACATGAAGCACAAATAAAAAATGTGAAAACCAACACACACATAACTAAAACCATCCCCAAAACTTAAGACAGCCAACATGTTGAAGAGAAAGCACGAACAAGTGCTTCAGGGTTTCCCCAAGGTCTTGCGCATCAGGCGAAATGGCTCACCAGGTCGTTCGACGGCCTCATTGCACTCTTCGACAATCTGCTCGCGTGTCTGCGCATCCGGGTACGGGTCACGCTCGTAGTACCGCTCTAAAACGGCCAGGTGTGCCGACTTGAAGGTGAAGCGCTCCCGCTTGAGTGGAATCAAGTCGCCGGTCTCCGAGACCATCCGCTTTACGCCAGAGTTGGGGCACAGTTGCGCTGCAGGCAAGCAGGCGTGCCGTGAAGCCCAAATATCAACACCACATCATCATCATCATCATTACCAACCTGGCCTACTTCAGGTCCACTGCAGGACAAAGGTGCATCGCCCAGCAACCTTCCATTAACTCCTGTCTCGTGTTAACCAACTCCATCTCAAGTCTGCAAATCTCATCAAACAACCTAATCCTCTGCTGTCCTCATTTGGATTTCCCTCCCCTTCGTAGCCATACTGCTACTTTAACAGACTGCCAGTTATCTACTCTATGTATTAAGTGACCTTCCTAACTTCTTTTCTTTTCATTTATGAGCTACCTGGGTTTGCTATCTAACCTGTACTGTCATCATACATCTATCGTTACACCTATTGTTATGCCCATTTCTTTTTGTTTCATTACCCATCAGACAGTCCTTCACTCCCTGGTATTCAACAAGCATCGAAAAAAAAACTTTTTGTACGCTGCATGCATGTGTGAAAAAGGCCAAGATCCAAGAATGTGACAATAATTAAACAATTATCTGACGAGTACTTGACAGACATCTGCCTTATGCTCAGCTGACACTGTTCGGCAAATTTTTGCAAGAAATACTAGAAACGTTTGTGGATGGCTCACAAGTTCCTATGCTGCTCACAGGACTTTAATCCACTTCTGTCTGCACATCTTAGTAAACTTTTAGTAAGTAACATCTTAGTAACATTGTGCCTCCTACTACGAACTGTGTCCACTCTGCCAACTTATCATTATTCTTTGTTCTTCTCTTCGCCGTTTAAAAGCACAGAGGTTTCCAGAGCAAATATGGAGTTTGTGTTAATGAGTTCTTAGTCTCACATAATGCTAATGATGCTATTAGCATGGGTACTAACCATCAAATGGCTTACGCCTGTACAATTCCAAGCAAACATCTGTTCTTAGAAATACACAGCAACCACCAGATGGTCATTTCATACCTGTAATGGTTCTAGTATACCTGCTAAAATGTGGCTGTGTATGGACATATGTGCCCGCATCAGCCCATGACTCTGCATTGGACTTTACTCAAAACTAAAACCTCTGATAACGGAGACAAGGACCCCAACGTTCAGACTCAAGTGAGTTGGCTGGGTCCCTGGTTGGATTCCTGGTTGGATTCCTTACAGGAAATGTGTGGGCACAAGTGCACTTCAAACAGTACTGCCGCTTTCTCATCAGAAAGGGTCTGCCTGCACATACACTCACCCAGCTTCCAAGGGTTGTTCTTGCAGGTCAGGTACCACATGTAGAAAGTGTTTTTGGTGCGTTCCGACATGTCAGCGATGTCGCCGCGGAAAAAGCGGCTTACATACGCCTGGCTGAGCTTGGTCATCTCGGCGATCATCGTCTGCTTGATGTTGTAGCGCATCACGAAGTTGCGGATCTCCGACAAGATGGCCGCCTCCCCTTTCCTACAACACAAGGGCCGCACAGCCATGGTCAGACAAGAGCAACGGCGGACGACGACTTCGCCGCAGACGACACAAGAGCAGAAGACACGCGAGAAGACTGCATGAGGAAAGAAAAGACGATTGGAACTTGTGGGATGTTCACACAAGGGTGTTTGGCCATGGGCTGCAACCCTACTATGTCAGTTACATTTGTCTGTCTGCACTGTCCCAGTGACACAGTTTGCGTGAACGAGTGGTATGCCATCTACAGTTCAGGCAGCATGCAACAGTAATTAGTGACTAAGTGTACATCTTGAAGCAATATGGTGCAATAAGGGATGCTCCAGATTAAATTTGATCATACAGGTTTTTGATGTGCCCCCAAAGCTCAGTAAATAAGCATTCTTTCATTGTGCCCTTATCGGAATTTTGCTGCCATGATAGATGTCGACCTTGCAACCTCGAGCTCAGCACTATAATGCCACTGAACCAGTGCAACAGGTAACTCCAGTGTTCCTTTAGGGTGACGATGATGAGGAACAGTAAAGCAGCCTACACTAGTAGAGTATTAGTTCTAACCATGATTTGAATATTTGATATTGCTACTAACGATAAAAAATAAAGTCCTGACTTCCTTGAATTTCGCACCCACAATGCGGCACAAATGATATCGAGCTGATGCAACTAATTTCGAGGGAGTATTTTCCTACTCCCTCATACTTCTGCAAACATCCAGGTGTGAACAAACCTATAGGAGAGAATGTGGGGAGGGGGTGAGGGTTTCAAGAAGCAGACGACATTGTTTTCTGTTCCGACAATTCAGCAAGCAAAGAAGAACATCTATAGCAGCACAGGCAACGGAGTATGGAACAGCTGAAAAAAGGTTATTAGAGGTTGGATTGCAATCCAACCTCTAATATGCTATGCCAACACGCCCAGTCTTCAACCTTGAAAAAAGGTTGCTGCTGTCCCATATAACAAAATAACTCAATGTTCTCATGCAATGCCTCAAAACACGACTGTTAGACAAAAAATGGAAGTTAGTGAGATAGACTACTTTCAGAGCTCAGTTTCTGCATACATCGGTACCTTAGGGGAACTTTCTTTTTCTATGGACTGACCCGAGTATGCTACAGTGCGTTAAGAAAGCCTTTTCAAACAGTCTTTGCATGACAGGAATGTCACGCAGAGAGACATGCCGCAGGGGCTGCCCACAGGAAAGCTGTGGTAGTTTGTTGCTGCAGAACAGCAAGTGTGAAACCATGTTGGCTAACAGACTTATCTCTCGACTGTGGCAACACTGTTTGTAACTCAGCTACGATAACCACTCAGTTGTGATAAGTTAATTCTCGACTATGATAATACACTTTAGGCAGGCAAAATTCTCGGCTGTCATAATACGGTTTCACACTAACACACTTTCACTAGTGATAACTCTCTGATGAGACAACTTTTACCTCGACTACAATAAAGCAGTTTTACCCTCACACACACTCTCAGCTGTGATAACCCTTACATGTGATGACATAGTTTTATGCTATCACAGGCTTTCAGTCACAGGCTATCACAGGCTTATCAGTCAACAAGGTTTCCAGATTTTATCCCAAGTATTCAGCCTAAGCAAGAACCACAACTTAGCTGTTCGCAGCTGCCATAGCACATCTATGCATGCAGCACACGTCATGTAGCAGTCATGTAGCAGTCTGCTATCCAAACTGCAGGCTCTTTGTTATAAGTATGTCAAGGAACCAGCCATTAAAGGGACACTAAAACAACATTACAATAATTATCATAATAATAATTTCCATCTCTAACATTAAAGAAGGGAAACACCCATTCAAGCTAGACTGGTGGACCACTCTTACATTTTCTTCTTTTAATTCGGGCTACACTGCTGAATTTCTCATTCAGATTCCAGCTATACTGGTGGCACACACTTTAGCGTCTCCTTTGGACCCCAGGTTAGTCTGGTGGCATGCTCTTTCGGACTTCTTTCCGATTCAGGCTAGACTTAAAACCACGCTTTTCCCAGAAAAATGCCACACTGGAGGATTGGATCTAAGCTTGACTGACAGATGACACATTCAAGATGCGTGTTTCTTTTTTAAGTTATGAATAGACTACTCGACTGCTGTCAGAAACTGGCGGGTCAGCCTGGTGGATTACTCTTGTGGATTTATTTTGGGGTTCATACTAATGGTGGTGAACATACTCTTCTTCACATTCCTGCTAAATTGATGGATTACTTTTTTGGATCTAAGCTAGACTGGTGGGATGCATTTTCAAATTCAGGATACACCAGTGGATTACACTTCCAGATCATATCCGGGTCTATGCTGTACTCGTTACGCATTCGCTTAGCATGATGGGCTATGCTTCCAAATTCAGGCTAGAGAGGTGTATTCTGGATTCTGTAGATTCTCTTGAATTCTGGCTAGACTGGCAAGTTACCATTTGAGCATCCTTTCTTTTTTTTTTTTTTACTATGGTTTATATGTGGGGAAGACAAAGATTAAGCTTACCTTCTTGAGTTTCACTCCCAAACCACTGAGATCACGATGTTTGTGCAATGTCATCAATTTCACAGTATTTTATCATAGTTGGGTCTTTTTTATTATTATTATTTTTATTTTCACACAGTAAAATGTCTATAAAAGCATCCCAGCAGTAGTCTTTTTTCTTTTTTCACTTTTGAATGGCATGTTAAGTACAAACTTTTCCTCGTTAACAAACGAACAACTTTAGAGTTCAGGCAAAGCCAAGCCACTAGTTTTATGCCATCTAATGAGTACTGTACTGATGCTAGTGAGTCTTCAACGAAACCGAATCTCAGCTTACTTTACTTTTTTTTTTTGTTACAACATCAATGTTCTCCTTTGCATCCACTCGACAAAATCTTTTTACACTAAACACAGTTGTGAAAGATTAGCTCTCACTTCTGCCAAATTACGTCTTACCCCACAGTAATAATCAAAATCGGTTCAAAATTGGCATTGCCACATCGTGTACCGACACAGACTTTGATTCTGTGGTTCTGTTAATCCACAAGCTGTGACTTGCACGCACCTTACCGTCTCCATCACTGCTATCGCCAACACCGTCACCCTTCAAGAGTACCGCCACCAATATCCTACGACTGCACTCCTCAGAGAAATGCCTGTGGGCCGTTTCGAGAGTATGAGAGTGATTGAATGAATCAATGAACGAATGAATGAAAGGAGCTTGGCCATGTAATTCCACAACTTATGACATTACAAAGAAACGGCATGGTAATTTTACGGCAATTTTTTTCCTCCCCACCCCCACCTAAAGTGCCACCTTCCACTGCCAAGAGGGGTCACTTATTTGGTATTCCAGAAGAGCAATCGATCGCCTGACCTGGCTCCACCTGAATTTTCTCATCAGTCTCTTCATATGTGGCACCTTGAGCAAACTGTTTAAAGATAAAACAAGGGCACTGGTGTGCCAGGCAATGTTTATAGGGTTTCGAACAACACAACGATAGGATGCAGAAAGTGAGCTCCTCAGAACATTACAGGCAGCTGCACTGTTCTTAAGGCACTAAGCGAAGCAGGCCTGTACTGCCCGAACTGCTAGGCACGACTCACACAGCCATCATCTACCCTTGCCCATGATTGTCACGGCACTGTCATCAGTCAGGAGAGAGGCTTTCCTTGCCCGTTTCTAGCAAAAAAAAAAAAGTAATAACAATAAAAGAAGGGGGGGTTGAGTAACATCAACGATGTTAAGAGCCATTAAAATGTTAAGTTGCCAGAGTCCTGTTTTCGACAGGAACCCAGCGAGGAAATTGTCTCTCGTGACAGATGCCGGTGATACGACAATGATGGGACGGGTTCGATGACGGCTGTGTGAACCACACCTTACCTAGCATCTTACATGCCAGTTGCGTCTTTTGGAATGCCTTGCAGCCCTCTTGTGTACGTGTCAACACCTACGCGCGCTCTGAAAACAAATTCAGGATCCCTAGTTGTGCCTCGGTAAGAACTCAAATGAGGATTCACTGTGGAATTGAACTGATGAAGGTTACTGGGGATTGTTTTTAGCGTCAATGGAGACTTGCCCATATTGACGAAGCAGAGGGCACTTTTGGATATTTAGGCTAATCTCAAGTTTGAACGTCAAGAGGGGGTGGCCAAAAACCTTTTATCTATGAGAAAAGAAGGGATTTTACTAGATATAGAGTTGCAGTAACGCATTGGTAAATAAATGAACAAACAATGCGAGATCGTGAGTTGCACTGTGTTGATACATATGTGGTGCTATTGCATCGATTGTCCTAATATTGAGTTTTGATTATTGGAGTTCGAGGAAACTTGAAAAGCTGCCTGTCATTGCAATGGATCCCTTTAAGATATCATAAGGCGGCTTTCTCGAGCTTAAATGAAAATTTTACTACGATGATGGATGCCGCAGGGACTTCCTAGCTGCACTCGTGATGTCGGGTGTGTTGTCTCAGAAACTCTTCGACTTCAATCACGGTCCATGCCACAATGAGGCACTGGGCTGCTCAGCAATTCTATTGAATAAAAGTTGGTCCATGCAGTGTGACAAACTGATAAGCTCGAATGCTGGGTATGCCTGTCCTTTCAGTTGCATGGAAGTGCAGGTAGAGAGGCTGCAAACATTTTCGCTTGTTCAAGTGAGGATTGGACTTTGGACCTGTCACGGGAGCAGCGAAAGCGAGCAGAGAGCTTTGTCCAGCAACGCCATGCAAAGCCAGAGAATGAAGGCCCAGACTAAGCAGAGACAGAGAAGGTAGGGTGATGGATTGAATAAATCTTACGGTGGGAGGAGTGGGTACGCTGACCTTTTCAGCTCGTCGATATCCCCCGATTCCTCCTGGAGGAATTCATGGGGGTTCATAAGGTACTGCATGGGAACCACACCAGCTGGGTACATGTTTGACGAGGCTCCTCCACCTCCTCCGCCACTGCCGCCATAGCCTCCGTGATCCTCGTTGCCACCCTGGGGTGACGCATTGGCCGAGATCGGGATGATGGTCAGCTCGCTGGGCAGCTTCGCGCTGCTGCTCGCGGCTGTCGTCGTCGGCGGGGAGGCCACGCTCTCGCCGTTGTGCGGGCCGCAGTCCCCAGTGGCCGAGTCGTTTGACGAGGCATTCTGCAACTGGTGCAGAGCAGGGCACTGTCACCAGGTGTGCGGTGCACGACCAACAGTGCATGTGAATGTACAATGGTGCAAAGACTTGACACAGTGCAACAAACACTTTCTGAATGTTACCCTCAGCGTGCCACAAATGGCTGCCTTAATTGGCGGAAGCAGACACGGTATGTGCACAATCCGGCAATTTGCTTATTGGGTGCATTAGTGAGGAGCGAAGCAAGTCTCAGGTTGGCAAATACGAATCGCCTGTTTCTCACGTTCACTTTGTGGGTATGAGACTTGAAACAATACAATCAGCCATCTCATGATCACAAGACTTGATTGAACATAAGAAGCAAGTTCAGCATATATGCGAAGGTGAAGTCTGCGTTTGGAACAAGCTGGCAGCAACAGCGATGTCAAAGACAAATGTGGCACACCCACCTGTGGCGGCTCCCTACTGGCCAAGAAGCTCCTGGCTGCCGCCGAAGAAGACAGCAGCCCATTGTGTCCCCCTGATCCTCCTCCTGCTCCCCCATGTGAGTCACCACCCCCGCCCCCTCCCCCACCTCCTCCGTAGTTGGACCGCCCGCGCGGCATCAGCGCGGGCATCACGGGACATGGTGCCGCACTGCCCAACTCCATGTCGAGCCGATCCAGCTGCTCAAAGGCCATCATCACCTGCATGCCCGCAAGATGAAAAAAGAAAGTCAGGGTCGGGACTGCCGTAACTGTGCTTTTGAGCCAATCCGGCTGCTCAAGGGTCATCGCTACCTGCACTCCGACAAGGCCAAAAAAGCAAAGTCTTGTCATAACTGCGCTGTTGGGCCAATCCAGCTGCTCAAAGGTTATCTTCATTTGCATCCGCACAAAATGAAAAAAGAAAGTCAGGGTTGGGACTGCCATAACTGTGCTTTTGAGCCAATCCGGCTGCTCAAGGGTCATCGCCACGTGCACTCTGACAAGGCCAAAAAAAGCAAAGGTTTGTCATAAGTGCACTGTTGGCTCAATCTAGCTGCTCAAAAGTTATCTTCATTTGCACTCCCACAAGACTAAAAAAGAAAGGCAAAGTTGAGATTCTAATGACTGTGCTAAGTAGAAAAAAAAAAGCACAAAAAACACGGAAATCAAGCACGGACGCACACAACCATAAACCAACAACTGCGTATTCACCCAGGAAATTGTCAAAGGTGGGAAAAAAAAAAGGAAGTTAGACATGGAGACTCAAATTAAGATGAACCAAAAGGGACCTCAAAAATTTGTTCACTTTATTACGAGTTGAGCTTTAGAGATGAGCACTTATTTTTGAGAAATTTAACACAGGTCTCAAAACTCTCATGTTTATCAAGATTATACACACACAGCACCAGCATGAAAGCTGTGCAATGGGCTTCTGTGCCGCGTATTGTATCAATCATGTTAAGCAAAAGATGCATGGTATGATTCTGCAAGTTATCCGCTGTAACACAGGTTCCATAAACAACTGCATGCAGCAAGTTTCTGTCAGGTTTCAACAAGATCAAACAGTCACAAAATTCATCTTTGAGAGTTATTACACATTATATTGGATGCCGTGCCACAACATGCCCCTCCTAAACATATGCAAGACGATTTTGTGTGCAATCTGATGCACCACCTGTCGTACCAACAAGCATCCAACAGACGGCATCGGGTTCTCACAAGTTCCAACATTCAGAGCATCCATCCATCAGACCTGCTTCCCATTGTGTCGGACACTGAGTCAATGCAACATATAGTATGCAGTGCTTAGCCAACGAATTATGCCAAGCCTTGCTGAAGAGTGAGCCCACCCACCTGATCCCGGGTGATGCCCGAGGCCCGAAGCCTGCGGATCAGCTCTATCTGTTCAATGGTGAACAGGATGCCCGCCATCCTGCTCCGCTTTCCCGCCACTGCGGCTGCTTCTGCTTCCACTGCTGCCGACACCAACCAATGCCTGTACCTCGTCCCCGGATCCTGACCCTACAAGGCATCCTGCACCAAAGAACAGGAAGGTGCCACAACCATTGTAGTAATGCAGTGCCAAGACCTTGGTAAAGGAAGGTAGAAGGAAAGAAAGAAACCCAACAGCAGACAAGTTCCTGGTATGGAAACATGGTCGGCACAAGCTCTCCTTCTAACTATGAAGTGTGCAATGACATAGACGGCATGTGAAAGTGGACAACACACGTGCACGTATATTCTATTTCTGTGCACTTATACTCTGGTTCATGCTTAATAGTTGGTGCTGCAGAAGCTACGGAAGTACCTGCTGTGGTTGCTTAGTGACTATGGCGTTGGGCTGCTAAGCACGAGGTCGCGGGATCGAATCCCAGCCATGGCGGCCGCATTTCGATGGGGGTGAAATGCGAAAACACCCGTGTACTTGGGTTTAGGTGCACATTAAAGAACCCGAGGTGGTCTGAATTTCCGGAGTCCCCCACTATAGCGTGCCTCATAATCAGAAAGTGGTTTTGGCAAGTAAAACTCCATAATTTAATTTTTTAATTTAAGCTACGGAAGTAGTTCCATCAATAAAAGTTTCGCACAGGCATCTTGCAATTCAGTGCTTTTTTGGTTTGTACTGCCTTATACAAAATAAAACTTTATATACAACGACTTGTGGACATAAGCTAACATTAAATGACTTATCATTTGGGCACCTTTATACTTCCACCATGCGATGTACTAGGTCTTGGTCGCAAACATAAGTGGTGCTCTGTGGCTATCAGTCACACAAATCAGCCACTCTGTTGTTTGGTGGCAGGTTCAGATATGCAATGCCTTTCCTGTAATAAGTTTATCATATTTTGCTATAAAATGCTATGATACTCAATGTGACATCAAAATACATAATGCATAACTGTCTTTCCTTCATACATGGGATGCTATTTTGTGGTCGCCAATGAGAAAAGTCTAGCTTTTGTAGTGTTGTGGGCTATGTATGAAATCAAGTATTGTAGTCTGAAAGCCACCTACGAACCTGCTAAAAACACAATTTAAGGTTCTAATGTGGTTGTAATTTCGCACGCTTCTGAAATTCTTGACTGTTCCGCTCCCATTTGCTTCCCGAGGGCAAATATGCACTGGACCAGTTCATGATCACATCGTAAAACCGGCTCAAACTTCACCCGTTTCTCAAAGATCAACCCGCGCCACATGAGCCACTGTTGGCAATGGGCAGATTAAAGATGCAATCACCAAGGCAACATGCACAGTGTGGTTGTCCTTGCGCCAACTGAATGGTGCTAAGTTTTGCCAAAGGCATGCTGTAGGCTTAATATGTGATGGCAACTAAAGCAAGGAACAAACGTCATAGTGTTACACTTATGAACATAAGGGACAGGACGCAGCCACACGTAGTGCAGGTGTTGCCTTTGGTTCGAGCTGTTGACAAATCCGACTTCGCCCTGCCATGCGCTAGCCACATGGTTAGCTCAGATGGTCGAGCGATGGTCGAGATGGTCGATAATGGCCCTGGGTTTGAGTCCCGGACCAAAAGGAATTTTTCTTCTACTGCGAAGCTTTTCTTTCGAGGAACCCCTATGGGTTTCCTTTGTAGCAATTACTACAATTGGGTGGATGTCTCATTTTAAATATATTGTTGCAACACTGGAAGCAAGGTGGAAGAAGTAGAGAACGAGCTTGGGGTGGAAGGTGGCGACATTAGGGACTTGCCTGCTCTGCCTGTCTTTTGTGCATAACCTGTAGATATATTTCACTGTTTCTTTAATCCTTGTGCCACATTTTAGTGAAGGTGGCATGATCAGTTACTCCATCATCAGTTATTTTGCTGAAAATGCCCTTTTGCTAAGCCAATACCCCATTGTCTGCAACTAAAATTGTGGCAGCAACAAGCTTTTTCCATGTCAGCATACACAACCAGAGGACACGATTGCAAGGACACTTCAGCAAATCATGATGGCAAACAATGGCTACAGTATTTATCTAGGTCACCTCCTGGCAGCTGGCCGTCCAACTGCAGGCCTGCCAAGTTGGACTTGGACCGCTGACCAGCCGTTGTCGCCAGCTCATCATTCTGCTTGTCCGCCCTGGGTAGCGAGAAAAGCAAAACAAGAAAGGTGTCTATAGGGCTTCAAACAGGTGCTCATTCATTCATCTAGTCATTCTTAATACAAAGATACAGACGAATTACAGAAGAAAAAAATTGCAAGTAGAAAGTGTGTATGTTAAATTAAATTATGGGGTTTTACGTGCCAAAACCACTTTCTGATTATGACGCACGCCGTAGTGGGGGACTCCGGAAATTTCGACCACCTGGGGTTCTTTAACGTGCACCTAAATCTAAGTACACGGGTGTTTTCGCATTTCGCCCCCATCGAAATGCGGCCGCCGTGGCCGGGATTCGATCCCGCGACCTCGTGCTCAGCAGCCTAACACCATAGCCACTGAGCAACCACGGCGGGTAAAGTGTGTATGTCATGACAGCCTCATGTGTGCACTGATGTCAATAGTTTTGTTGACTGTTATTGTTGCAGTAATGACAGAACTATTGTCACAGAAGTGACAGTAATAATCGCTATTGCTACAATTGTGACAGCAATAATTGCCATTGTCACAATAGCAACAGTAATCACTATTTTCACAGTGATCATAACTGGCAGTAGTGTCACTATTGCCAGCAAAATTTCTGTTGTAGGCTCTGTCCAGACAGCTACCTTGAAGACAAGTGTAAACAGTGCAAGCAGCTGAACCAGCAAGCCTACAAACAACAACAATCTTTACACATTTTCATATTACAGCTGAACCAAATGCATATGTGCCATTATGTCTGGATCCATATTTTGAAACATTCCATTTTATTTTGTATTCTTCTTTTCCTATCTTGCATTGAACCGAGTGGCCAATCATAGCAATTATGACATAGCGGCACCTGTGTCATATCCAAATCAAGGAAGGGCAAAAAAAAGTATTGCTAAAATTAGGAGCTCTGAGTTAGTGACAACCACATGCTTTGTTAAGGCATGTGACCTTACCAAGATTAGCTATGTGATTCCTTTTGCTCATGGAACACAACATGAACCAGGAAACTCAAAAGCTCAAAAGCCACCTGTGTCACAGCAAACTGCAACTGGATTTGAAAGTGATGTGGAGTTGAACTGTACATTGTTTGACATAACTGAAGTGGCTTGCAGACAGAAACAAGCTGAACAACGGCTATTTGACAGTGACTGCGCTGTCTGTCCAGTGTGCCCAAAGTGTAACTGCCATGCAACCTGCGACGCACAGCTGCGGATTAGCACCATCGAAATAGAGGCTAACATCTGCGACAGCAGTCTTTCGTTATAGCTGCTTAGACGATGGAAAGCCTTAGTCCTTGAAGTAACATTGCATCTTCCCCGCATACACAAACTGATTCAATGCTTGATATCACAAATGCATGGTGTCCATGGCACCACTCTTAGAGAATGCAGTCCTTGAACATGCTACATGACTAGGCACTAAACGAGAGGAAACGGGGTTAACCTAGTGGCCTGATTTTTATTAGTTATATCATAAAAAGCCAACAAACACTGACACCAAGGACGACATTGGGGAAATTACTTGTGCTTAATACATGAAATAAAGAAACGATAAATTAATGGAATTGAAAGTAGATGAAGAAACAACTTGCCGCAGGCGGGGAACGATCCTACAACCTTAGCATTTCATTCATTAAGCACAAGTAATTTCCCCTATGTTGTCCTTGGTGTCAGTGTTTGTTGGCTTCTTATGATATGACCAAGCACTGTAGAAAATTAGAAAGAAGCATTTGCAAAATTCTGCCCAGATAATGATTACACCTTGATCTATGTTGTGAGAACTGTCTTTAGCAGGGGGATGTCAATCCGAGGACAGAAAGCCTCATATTTTACTCCTAGTAAGACACGGAAGACGAATTAAGAGCACATTCTTACAAGGTGCTGACTCCCAATTTCTGGTTTTACTGAGGCAATTGCCCTCGTTTTCAAACAATGCACAGGAAGCGGGAATGTCCTTGCTTCTTTTTCTTTATTCACTCCAACTCAATTTTTTCTTCTTTTCTTCTCCGTCCTTTCTCTAGGCTAGAGGTGAGGGAAAAGGAAATGTGGCTCCTTTTGTTTACAGACACTGCAACCTGGCTACTGGGTAGGCCATGCAAAAGAGATGGAAACACAATGGACAAATGACAAGCATTCCTGTCATGTTTCTGCTTCCTTCAGTTTTGCACTGCCTACATCCATGGCTCCTTTTTCTTGTTAATTATGATGGTGGTGGGAGAGGCACAGGAAATGCTGGTAACAGTGAGCACTTTGGTTCTTCTTGGTGAACAGACAAAAAGAGTACAGGTTGTTGATGCACCACAGTGCCTGAATGCAGACTAACTATTAACTGCTCTGCCATATTTGCCATACTTGTTGAGTATACTTGTCTGGTTGGTGCATACTTCTGGCTATACTTGAGATACCAGTTTGTAAATATGAAACATATCCACAGACTAGTTGTGAAATCTACCCGGAAAGTTGGCTAAACAAAAATTTCATGGTAAGTATTGTTTTTATACAGATGGCATCACAAAGCTTACCAACTGTCAGTGTTGCTCGCATCACTTGTTTTCTGACATGGCAGAGTGGCGGTGCAAGAAGCTCGTGTACTTTTTGAACTATCGAAAAGTTAGAGAACTTCCTATGAACTCTGATTCAGACGACTGCAATGTTGATTGTGAGGTGTCATTACGGGACAGCAGCAGCAACAAAGAGGCCATGCTGCTTTAGGAACACTATAATTATCCCAATTAGAATCACTTTTCTTTAATTTTCAGATTTATCAATTGTAAAGTGTTCCACAAATTTCAACAATGAATAGAATTTGCATTTAAAGTCTGTTAATGTGTTACTTAACAAACATTGAACTTGTTACACTTCAGAGGGCTGATAGTATAAGCTCAAGTATAAGGTGGGTGCCGGTTTAATTTGTCTTCACCACCAAACAGTGTCTTCACATTTCGGTGCAAACCACTGTGCAAAAATATACAGTTTATAAAGGGACACGAAAGAGGAATATTAAATTGCATTAGTAAACCACACCTTGGAAGCAGCAAAATGGCCACTCTTGCTACGAGGAGAGGCTCTGGTTAGTCAGATTAGACAAAAAAGTTGAAGAGTGGCAATGCCAGGTTTAAGTTCCCGCTCCAGCCACTGTGACGTCACGGATTTCGACAATGTCTACTCGGTTCAAGTTGAACGTTCACCATTTGGGAAGGAATGCATTGCATTCCAAAGGAAGCAAGGACTTGAGCTAGCGTGTTTCAAGAACTGCTTCAAGAACTGTTTCAAGAACGGCTTCCGAGCATACATTGGCGCCATCTTCCGGAGCACCTCGTCGACGTGGTATGAAGAATAACATGGCATGCTCTGGGTACTTTGGCTGTTGGCACTCGATTCAAGTATTCAGATGCACCTTCCTGCGCATGTCTTTAACTGCCCACAAAAACACACAAGTTGTTCACTGCCAAAACTGAATGCATAGAATGTTTTGGAAACATCCTCTTTTGACAAAATATAGTACACTCCACTGCACGACTGTTGCAATGAGGATTGCCGAGTCGGCTTCTCACATGAAAGAAGCAATTTGCAAGAGAATATTGTGTAAAATGCATTCAGGTTATGTGAAGCTGCCTGTGCAAACCGAACCTGAATTCTGAATGCAGGAATTACACAGATTCGCAGCTAGCGATTGAGCGTGTGCACACAGACACACACACACACACGCATATATGTAAGTCGGCACACAATGTTGTTCAAATTTTTGTTGTCAGTCTGCTACTGTTCTTTCAACATAGCCATCGTGCCAGCTGTATCCACCTGATCCCTCATGCCACGTCACGCCGATGGCGGCGCCACTGTTTCCAGCGGTAGCTCTTGCCCCCAATATCAACAAATACTTTGAGATCTGTGACATCACATTAGTGAGCTGGCACGACGGCTCCGTCAGAAAATTAAGAAAGGGGAAAGCTTGTCTTCACTCTTTCCACTAATAATCAGCCTTTTTTCTGCCTTCAAATGAAGAAAAATAATAGAGCTTTAAAAAAAATTTACATATCTAAACTAACCTAATGTTGTTATTTGAAGTCCCTTCAAAGCCACAACTTTCTTTTTCTCCTCCCTCTTGGCACTTACAAAAAAAAAAAAGAGAAGAGAAAGGAAAAGGAGACAACAAATGATTTGTACAATGACTACGAATCCAAATTTTTCTATGATGCAGAATACTATCACACTCTAGCGTTTAATGCCTTAGAGAATGCATCAAGTTAATCTGTCCTCAGTTGCAAACGTGACCACACAGTAGGCCATATAAGGCCAGCACAATTCTTCTCGCATTAATTTGTGGATGACTAAGGCCCCAGCTACTGTGATACAAGTAGACACACTCCTGTGCTGACCTCTGTAGATTTTGGTAATTTCTTTCACAAACCCACGAATCCGCCATTCTCAGAAACTAGACCACCGTTTTTCAGTAGGGGTGGACACGTAATCAAAAAAGCAGCCAATGGCCTGAAGACGAGCAATTTTCGTGCTTTGCTACAGTCCCCGAACAATAAGACGACCTCTTTTGTGGCTCTGTGACCGGGTCTGTATGGCTACTTCTGTTTGCTTGTCACACTGAAAGGCAATTAAAAGGAAACTTACAAGCCTGGAATTGGAAGTGCTAGAGGAGCGATAACCAGCCAGAGATCGATACCACGTTCCAAGCAAGTCTCAACCAGTATAGTGCTGTTCGGTAAAGCTCACAGGCCTATAAAAAAAGACACTTCTTGCATGTATCTGTAAGGTTGGCTGAAGATTTCGAAACTCGCACGACACTTGCGCAGCTTCTTCTACCAATGGTAAAAATTTTGAAAACAAGTGAGCGAAGAAAGAAAAACAGAGAAAACAAGTGTGGCCAGGTGTGCATGTAACATAAGGGATGGTCAGTGTTACTTGTAATTTATGATTTCCAAGACATAGCTGCAGTTCCGAAGAACCAGTGTGAACCAACACAAAGAAACGTTTCTTAACAGGAACTCCCTGCCTGACGATGAACAATGAACCTTGGCTTCTGATCGTTCATTTCAGTGTAACAATAAGGTACCCTTAACAATAGGTATTCCGCGATTTTTGTAAAAACATATTCCTGTCATCCAGCGGCAACAAAGTTGCAAGTTTTCGAGCCACCTTAACACGACGCGCGAAGCACGCTTTTCCTTTCGCGGCACAAATTTGTAAACAATGTACAATTGCCAACACAGCCTGACGGAAGTGCTGCAGGCCGGCAACATAACAGCGCGAGATACCGCATGTACATTGCATTCAATCTTGCTTAACTTTCCTCGAAACAACCAGGAACATCACATCTCGATCATAAAAGGGCAGGTGGGCGAGGGAACTGCGCTGCAATAGCATTCAAACAGGTCAACTTTATCAAGGTATACGAAGGATCAGCACAGCTGCAAGAGACAGGCTGCCACAACAAGACAGAGACAAAAGCGAAAAATTTTGCAAAAACCATCACAGGAAGGTTTTCAAAGTGAGGCAACAGCTTCGCAGTAGATCTGCTCGGACATTTATTTGTTAGCTTTATAGGTTCGTACTATGGTGTATGTGTGTGCCGTGGCGTATGGAGGTGTTGAAGTACGCTTGGCAGGTTGTCTTCAGCCTCACCGTGCACTGAAGTAAGAGAAGCACTGATGCATCCATTTTTCTTGCATGTACGGTTATACCGTTACATACGCCATGGCCAGCATCTTGTGAAACATTGCCTTTGCTGCAGGATGCTTTTATTCAATGCTGCATTGACCGGTCAGTAGTCCAGCATAGCGCATCAAGTTCAATAGAGGAATGCTGTTTGTGGAGTACGGGGAATGCCAGTTCTACGTTCTCCTCACTGGCTGAAACAAGCTGTACCTAACTGAGCCATTAGGCTGACACTGCAAGTGAAGCTGGAGTGTCTATACAATGACTATCACAACAAAAGGTAACCACACACAGGAACATACACGAACACAGGAATACACAGGAACCACATACAAGAAGGTTTAAAACATAGCTTGCCAGTAGAGTACCTTTGAATCAACATTCCTGTGCCTCTAGTGTTTACCATAATGCATGTTCACTCTGACAATCTAGTAGCGTTGGTTCCTACACAGTAATGTAATGCCCTTGGGAGTGATGTTTATTCAATGTGAAGTAACGAAAAACTTTGTTTTCCTCATCCAACTTGATCAAGTTGTTCACGGTCTCGCAAATGCAACGCGATTCTTACGCAGCTTATTCCCCGCACATTGTTCCACAACAAAGCGCATTACTGTGTTCTCTTAGAAAAAGGTACGTAAGCAATAATAGATACGCTAAGTACTCAGTAAACCTGATTTATATTCCTGAAGCTACTTCAGTCTGTCACATGAAATTACCGGAGCTTCAAGTGCCTAGCACGGCCAGTACTCCAATGACATTGCATTATTCAGCACATTCTAAATTTCTGTTGAGTTCATAAGGCATCAATGGAACGTTTTCTTCTGAGTCTCACTCAAAGATCGTTAGTAGTGGTAGCATGAGCTTTTATTAGGCAAAGAGATAAAAATTTGGAGGACGTTTAAGCTTCACCTTTAAGAGTGGAACACAATAGCATTCAAAGACCCCTGACTGCTTCTCACGCCTCCCAGCAACTGCAGCTTGTGTAACTGTAAGTAACTGTAACGTTTACAGAGAAATGCTGGCGGTGAATGCTATGCACGAAGCTGCGCTTTCTGGTAGAAATGTGGCCTCTTGCGTGGGTTGCAATATTCTATTACTGTACACAGCTCACTTTTGATGCCACCATCTGGTATTCAACTGCAAAACGACACCAATTTCAATGTTGGAAGGGACAATTGCTGGTGTTAATTCCATGACAATTCTGGTAGTATGCATAACGTGTCTTTCTTTTTTCTACTGCCCTTTTTGTCTGAACTCTCAGCAAATGTCGGATAGCGAGACAAATTGCTCCAGTTGTAAAGGTAAGTTAAATTATGAATGCAAGAAACAAGTGAATTTAAATGACCTCAACATTGTGAAAGTGCTATGTGCCAAAAGGGAATGCTATGACAAGCTAAGCAAGATGGCTGCATGGTGCATTCTGGGTTGGTATAATGCAGGGACTAAGTTTGGCCAATGCTTTTCTTATAATCTACTGGTAATGACCATGTGACCTTAGGGACATCAAAAGCTGCTCAGAATATCGATGAAGCACGAAAAGAAGAGGAAGTGGAACAAAGCCATTACATTATCTCATCCCTGGATTCATTTATATACCTCTACAAGTAGGTTAATATGCATGTAAAACTTGACTGTGTAAACAGAAAAAATGTCCTGGCCATACTAAAATATGCTGCAGACGTGACTAATGGATAACATGTGGCTTTAAACTGATTATGTTAGGTTGTGACGCTCACATTTACCTACGCAGCAGCCAATAAACAAAGTTTGCCTTGCAACTGGTAGGCTAAGTCCAAAGGAGCATCAGGGGAAAAAGTGCATGCATTCAACACAGGCTCGATTTCAGATCAATCTCTCAGTGGTCCCACCTGTTACAATGTATCTAGGCCACATTGCTGCTGCTATGTATATGTAGAAACATGCAAACAATGAGCATTATATTTCACACATATCCTTTGACAGCTAGTGACAGCCCAAATGTTCTGCCCTTCCACATCTTTGCCCTGCCTCGAAGAAGTCAACCTCGATGTGTTTCGGACTGCGTTGCAACATCATGCCTGCACATATCTACGTGCGCAGTGCCTTGAGGGTCACAAGCAAAATAAGAAAAGTGTAAACCTTGAGCAGTTCTGCGCAGTTTCACAAAAGCAATGGTTGCGACACTGTTATTGAACGAAACGACTCACCGCACACTCCTTGTGCTATTTCCGACATTTCACACAACGTTTTGCTCACTGCTGGTCCACGACATTCCAGCAAAGTAGTGTTGTCAAATATGAGGCCTACAGAGCATTTGCGCTTTGTTATGCGCTTTGTTATCTTGCCAGCCCTCAAACAAGTCAGTCTCTTGATAACATTAAAAATGTGGAAAACTTGCAGAAACAATGACAACATTGAACTTGAGAATGCACCGACTTAAAAAAGCACTAC
Organism: Dermacentor variabilis; assembly: GCF_050947875.1. Taxonomy (NCBI): domain Eukaryota; kingdom Metazoa; phylum Arthropoda; class Arachnida; order Ixodida; family Ixodidae; genus Dermacentor; species Dermacentor variabilis. The sequence goes on from NC_134576.1 coordinate 119,113,794, forward strand.
ACGAATAACAGAGATAAACACTCAAGTTTACAGGAGAAAGCATGTCCTGTAAAACTGTGTGTCTGCATTAGCTATATTATTTTAAGTCAGCACATTCTCAATACTAACATGAACCAACCAGCCCCATTAATATCTCCAATGATAATGTAATACTAAGATAGTGAGATACAATGCAAAACCAGGAAGCATCTATAGTTTGAGACACTGGTGCTGTTATGGCACCCTCTAAACTTCTTCCTGCATCTGTTTTGCAAGACACAGGACCGAGAACGCGACCAGCAATAGTCAAACAAGGGACGTCTCTCAGGCTGCGGCCAACATTTCAACAAGAGGGCTTGTCTCAGGGAGGGTCAAGTCAAATGACAAGTTATTTTGCAAGACAGTTTTGAAACATCGGCTCCAACCTGACATAATTCCTTGTTCGGCCACTGTGATCACTTCATTACACTTTTAAAAAAGTTTACAGACTTTTGGGTGTATCTTGTCTGCAAAGAATAAATGTCATCTGCCTAGCTTGCATTTCCGTTCTTGAAAACCGCTCGCTCACTACTTAGCTGTCAGAAATGCTATGTCACTTCTATTAGCCCCAGGGATGACCTACAGGGCGCTGCGAGCGCCACTCGCGTGACGTGAGGGCACGGACTCGCGCCTGTCGTCTGCTGCAGTTCGGGCGGCGTCCGAGCACCTTCTGCAGTGTTCCGTTTGTTCGCTCTCGTTACCTGTGCTTGTATACTTATGGCGGTCGTCTCGAGTATATCTTTACGAGATCTCCATTCACGGAAAAATTTATTCGAAAAGCTCATTTTCCAGACGACAGTATATTTCTCAAAGGTAGCACTATAGTGCCAGCTGAAGGAGCTATACCAGCTCACTACGGGTTTTTCGTGCGCGGATCTACATTTTGCCACGGTAGCTCACGTGAATAATAAAAGCACAAATGCAAAAACATAGCACATAAGAATTCAGTTAGGATACCATACCTGCTGTGATGCAACAAGTCTCTCACAAACTATGGCTATCTATGATTTCTACAACATTTACCTTAATTTTAATCTGCTAAAGCATGTTTGCTCACAACGAGTAGTTCATGGTATCGAATTTTTGCATTTCTTCACAGAAACGCTCGGCAGTAACATGCGGGCTTAACTAACACTGCAGTTTAGATTCTACCACCACCGCTTGCTAGTTTAACTGCTTCTCAAAATTAGGCTGTTCTTCACCGGTCAAATTTCAGTGGCAGTAATTTGGAGTAATGCTAATTGAGGTTTACAGCTGTCTGCAGCACACAGAAAGGAATGTCCCAATATCTATTCCCATTCCCGTGCCACACGTTCAACTAACCTGAGCAATTTACTGGTGCTTGTAGCTTGAGGAACAGACATGACGAATCTGCTAGGCGAATTGACAAAGGCTGCTCGGCCTAAGTTTTTGAGTGAAATATACCTTTTGGACAGCATGGCTGCAGCTAGAAAGAAGGCGAAGCCTTATTCATTAGTAGTATGGGACACACTGAAAATATCATTATTTCCCAGTAGAGGGCAAAAATCAAGTGAATTCATGTGAGACTTGTGGTGTCTTCCTTATGAAGCGGGTATGTGAGGTTCCCTTCAAGTATTGAGGAAGTGACTAGTTCTCAGTTTGTATAGGTAAACAATGCAGGACTGAAACATGGTAAGGCAGAAGGTGCTTGAATTTTCATTTCCAAGGCAGCCTAAGTTGCACTACAGTGCCTCGAGTATACTTTAGGCATTGCAATTGGTGCTGGAAAAAACTGCATCATGGTTTCTATTGGTTGAAGTGAACACTTGGCTTCGAGAACAATGCGTGCCTTGCCATATTGACAGTTGGTTGCTACCATTGCGTGAGGGACATGCCATATTGTCAATAAAGGCTACCCACGGTCAATATCAAGGCCACTATGATACGATATACATAGCGCGAATTAATTAGATCCTGATCTTAATCACGAAACTTTTCTTTCAGGCGATTGCTGTTATGGTATTCAGGAAGCATATACATACTATACATGATGCGAAGCCGTGTTAACAGCCATGAGCTGCGAGTTTTCCGGGTGCCTGTTTCAGAGAACAGTGAAAGCATAATTGTAAACCTTGTCGTGCAAAATGTGTGCCTAACTATTCCTTTTACGCATTAATAATGTGGCCATATTTGACTAAAACAACTCACCAGAGTAATACGAATCATGACGAAAACTTCGGTGGGCAGTACGCTAACACTGATTTATAATGTTGACATCATATACCAAGGTTTTTCTTCCATGTAAAATACAATCTCCCTTCAGTGGGCAGTGCCCTAACACTGATTTATAATGCTGACATCATATACCAAGGTTTTTCTTCCGTGTAAAATACAATCTCTCTCATAGCTAAGTACCAAGGGAACAGTAAATGTTTAGCAAAGCATCATACATAACATCGCATGTTGAATTTGCAGTTTTTCTTTTTACGCAAAATTTATGCGCAGACACGGCACATATATGCATTGCAATATCAGTGGACCCCTTCAACGCTACATAGTTTGCGATATCCAAGTCGCAAGTTTTCTCGACTCGCGCAGTTCCGAAGAAGAAACTGCGTTTCAGGCATTACAGCAGAAAGAAGCCGACACATCCTTCAATAAGTACGGCTCGAGCCACCACAAAGGAAACGAGTGCGCATGGCAGCCAAGCGAGCCGGAGCGAGCGATGTCCTGGCCGTGACGTCACTCGCGAGAGGGTGCCACTCCAACTTCTCGCCACGAATAACGCACATGTTGTTCATGACCTGCAACTACCAGGCGCACAGTGCTAAAGAAAGGCACGCAAGATAGATGACGATTATTGTTTGAGAAGGAAAGCTCTCAAAGGTGCAAACATTTTCAGAGTGAAATCGCCGTCTTTCTGTGTACCTTGTTTTCTGAGCAGTGCAGAAAAACGCCTCCTTCGTTTTGCGTAAATTTGAAATCTCTACAAATCTTCCAAATCGTCATCTACACGGTGCACAGGAGGCTGCACCAGAAAGCAGCAAGAGGCACCTCACAAGGCTGAAATCAAGTTGGTGGTGGTAAACTTTATTGAAAGGGGGAAGGGTACAATTAATCGTTAACTGAAATGTAAAGTTGATGAAGTGATGAATTATGCACTAAGCCAATATGCAAAATTAACGTTCTGCTTTCCTTTGGTTTAGTAACAGAGAGATCTAGAATAGGGGACCTAAAGGTCGGGGATGCTATCGACCAGGCATACAAATGCCACTCAAAGAAAGTACAATATGAAATCAGCGAACGTCGAATGCCACTTGGTCACGCTATCTCTAAGGCTCCTTATTATTTCATGGCTATCGGTTCTACGGCATCACTATCATCACCACCACAACCGCCACTATCATCACTATCGTAACAGCCGAAGAAAAGAAAAGCGAAAAGAAAAACGGACGACAAAAAAAGGGGGGGAGGGGGGGGGGGACGACCACACAACGAGTCGGCGTAGGAAATACTCGGCCAAAACGCAAACGTAATTCACTTACAACCTCCTCGCCCCGTTGCCAAAGCAGCGCCGCCAAACGGGAGGAAAGGGGGAAACGGCAGTTTCCGAGGTTCCACGAGCAAACGAGATAAAAAGTAAAATAAAAGGCAGGAACAAAAGAGACCGCGCTTGAAATAGTTTATCTTCCTTCGCCGTTTCCGCTCCGACGACTGCCGCCTCCAATCGCACGCCATCTTTCATCGTACGTAACCGCACCCAACGTCTCTGTGCCACGGCACTACGCCGTGAGTGGTACAGTCAACCCGGACGCAGCTTATATATTTCCTTTCAGGCACAAAGTAACTGCAAGATGCGAGATAAGAGGAAAGAGACGAAGCAAAGAAAACCGTGCCTCGTGCGCGCGCTAGCACGCCAAAGAGAAAATCGATTGCGCAAGAAGCGAGGGAGAGGGAGTACTACTAGCTCCCCGCCGCGGCAAAACGCACGCGCGGCACCGAACGACTGGAAATCTGTTCTTCTGTTACGCCTGTGCGCACGTAGCAGATGGATTATCGCGCAGCCTTTAGCAGAAAGCCTGGCGTTCTAAAAAGAAAGAAAATAAAAAAAAACAATCAAGCTTGAACTCGTTTCGTGTACGAGGCAGATGGATTATCGCTGCTGTCAATAACAGAGTGCGCCAGCATACGTTGGAAAATCGGCGGCGCGTACACATACAGAAACACACGGTGCTCTGCTAAATGACCTAATATGGCCGCTGAATTATATAGCAGACGGCGGAACGCTTCTACGTCTGTGCGGCTAACGTTCCCTGCGAAACAAGGCGAACCGAACGACGAATGTACGAACGGATCGAATAAATAATGCCCGTAGCACAATCGCCGTTTGCAAGGGAACACGATAAACAAATACTGCAAAATGACAAAGAAACAAGAGCAAAAAAAAAATTGAGAAGAAATCGTGGCAGACGTGCAGACGAAGAGACGACGCAGACGAAGATTCCGGCTCTTTCGCGGCCGCCACTCTGACGTCTGTTTACAACGCGCTGACGTTTACGACGTGCACGTAATAAACCGCGCATGCGCGATGAACGTATACATGCACGCGCAAATCATTAAAAGATACCCAGAGGGAAAAAAACATGGCAGCGCCACTGAGAAGACGTACAAAGGGTCTACGACGTTATTTACGATTTCCAAAGACCGCGACACGACAACATAGAACGCGGACTATGGTCCAGTATATGTCATCAGATAAATAGGGCCCACAAGAAGGGAGACAACGGAATTAAACCTGAAAGCACGATTCCCGCCCGTAAATAACAAATTGAAGTACACAAATGATCAGAAAAAGGGACGCGAATTTGAGTATATCAGAATCAGTACTAATCAGAAACAAAAGGTTCCATCCCCTAAATTGACGTTCACGAGTGAAAGGAGCACGAGGAAAAAAAGCTTATACAACGCAGGAGACAGGCACAAAATCGAAGAGCGGTTCATACGAAACTACGGCCGAGTCTCATAAACAGAGGGGAAAAAAGGAAGAAGAGAGAGAGAAAAAAAAAAGAAAGCTTAACGCTTGCGCATCTGTGAGATACAAACGGCTGCAAGAACGGAAACACGCCTTCATAAAACCCGGAACCCGTTCACGGAAGACGTGGAAAAGAAAGGAGGAAGCAGAAGACAAAAGACGCGCGAGGCCACGCTTCGCGAAATATCATACGGGACTACAAAAGGAGTACAAAAGACAGCAGACGACGGCAATAAGAAACGGGCGCGGGAACGTGAGCGAAGCCATAAACAACAATTTAAGAGATTGGGGAAAAGAAAGGATAAAGAAAATTAAGGGATGATGAGGAGGAGAGGGTAAAGCATGGCAAGCTGAGGGGAATAAAAGCTTCTTTTTTATCTTTTAACGAGCCCTCTTCGTCTTCCCCCTCCATCTCTTTCGTCTCCTCCAAGAGCAATGGTCGTCTGCTAGCAACATAATAGCGGGAGCATATATGATTTCAGAAGGGGCCTGGCAGAAAAGTACACACAGTGGCTGGTATTAACGGGCGCCGTTATGAGAGTGAGGGTGTATGTGTGTGTGCGAGTACGAATCATGCGGGTCGAACGATTTTTGCACGAACAAGGAAGGAAGGCGCGCGGGATGGTACAAAGAAAATACGAGTCCGAAAAAAGCCTGCAGTATAGTGGATTACGCGAGAAAGGGGAAAGCGCGGGGCGCAACGTATATAGAGGAGGCTAAAACCCGGAGCGCGCTCTCGACGCCATTCGTTTCTGTCCCCTATTTCCCCAGCCCCATCCACTCTTGTACTTATGCTGGTATGCAGAGATAGCGCTAGTGCGTACGTCTGCCGACTGCCCCAGGGAAAAAAAAAAAGATTAAAAAAAACGAGCGTAGCAGACGACGACTATACCGGCGCACATTGAAGGCACTGCATAGCAAACACACCAGTCGACGAATGCACGATACAAGTATGCTAAACAGCTGACAACAGACGAACACCAGCGAACACAACGAGCCTTCACAATAGTGAGGCTCCAAGTGAATACACAGCAGAGGAAACTAAAGTCGGCAGGAATTTAAAAAAAAAAGCGTGCTTAGAGGACAGGGTGTTGCCGGTAGTATAGGCCCGCAGCAAATGTGGTAGCATTAAAGTTTATTTCACATCCCCCTTATAGCGTTCAGCACCGAATATATTCGGTAAGAAACGCACGCTTCAATTAACCGACGACTTAATAAGCTTACGCAACAACACACAGCCGAGTAATTCAACGAAAGTAAACCCATATTTCGATCAGCCAACATAGTACGGCGCCACAGCGCTTGAAAGCGACCGGCCTGACGTACCATAAGCATGCTCATGAGAAGGTATAATGAAACTGCTAATAACGTCCGAACCCGGCATCCAACACCCCCAACGCCAGCGGAGAACCCACCACCCCTATCAAAGTCCGGCAACGATAATTCGAGTTCTCACGTGCGCCAGAGGGAGAGAGAGAGTAACGGCTCCCATTGGTCGATTCCCTCCAACGTCACGAGCGGCAGGAACGAAGGAACCACAAGAAGCACAGCAGCGGACGGAACGGCGGCATAGAGCCCGTCCAAAAGTACAGCATGCAGCCGCCATGCGTGCTTGACAAATGAAGCAAGCAACAAAGCGCAACATGCTGACGCATCACTTCTCGGCGTCATAGTCCCGCGCTTGCTCAGACGTGGGGTATACTCTTATGGACACTGTCAAATACCATCATATCGTCAAATTTGGCAATGCCGCTAGTTTGACCCAATCAGAGATGCCGCGGCCAGCCCAGTAGCAGACCTCCGAGTCGATATAAGAGCGAACAACATGACGGAGTTTGTCAACGTCCAGAACCGCACCCACGGCCTGGCCAGGTGGAAGCTCGGAACGGCGACGTCACGTCTCCACATAAATGTCTGAAGACGCGAAACGATGGCCATAAACAAGACTTAACTGTGCGGTCAACGACCCGAAATTGTGGAGTAGGAGCCTATGACGAATGCCGTAGTGCCGAGCTCCGGATTAATTCCGACAGCCTGGGGTTCTTTAAAGGAACAATGAAAAATTCAAAATAAGTTCTGCAGTATACCAAAAATGCCCCTCTCACAGCGAGAGAAGGCTCGGTAAGCCAGAAAATACGCAAACACGACATACGGGTGGCGAAGCCGTCTCGAAGTCCCCCAACCGTTCGTCGTGACATCACAGATTTTGACGACGTCTGCTCGGGCCTAAATCGCCTCTTAAATAGTGGCCTGATTAGTGGCCAAGGTTGTTCCAGTTTTCAAATCTGGAGACCGGCAAAAAATTGAAAATTACCGCCCCATTTCCTTATCTCGTGTATGCTGTAAACTTCTTGAGCATGTAATATCAAAATCAATATACACCCACCTGGAAGACAAAAAACTTCTATATTCCAATCAGCATGGTTTTAGGCGAAATCTTTCGACAGTGACGCAACTGGTTGAAACAACTGATGATTTTGCGAGGGCTTTGAATAACAAGGGGCAAATTGACTGTATTTGTCTTGACATGTCCAAAGCCTTCCACAGAGTCCCTCATTCAGAGCTCATTGATAAGTTGGTTCATCTTGGCATAAACTACGATGTAACAACAATGGATTCGTGCATACCTAACAGGCAGAACTCAGTACGTAGAAATTAATGGCTCCAAATCGGAATTATTAGACGTCACATCGGGTGTTCCACAAGGGTCTGTGTTGGGTCCAGTCTTATTTCTTGTTCATGTTAACGATATTGCGCAATGTATTAACAAAGACATAAGGGTGCGACTTTTCGCAGATGAATGCCTCCTTTATAAACAAATAAAGAATCACGACGATTCGAAAATTCTTAACGAAGCTCTGCATGTGGTTGAACAGTGGTGTGAAATTTCAAAAATGACCATTAAAAGAAATAAATCTTTTGTATTTCGTGTCACAAAAAAGACGAAACATGTTGTTGACTTTAACTACACCCTGGGTTCATTTACACTTGCCGCAGTTGATCGCCTTAAATATTTAGGGGTAACTATTTCCAAGAATCTGAGTTGGAAGGAGCACGTAAAAAAAAAAACATTTGTTCGACAGCAGAAATGAAACTCCGGTTTTTGCGTGGGAAGCCCAAGCTTGCTTCGAAAGACGCTAAGTTAACAGCCTACCTATATCTGGTAAGACCGACACTGGAATACGCCAGTATTGTATGGGACCCTTATGAAACAGGATTGATAAACGTGATTGAAAGAGTCCAACGAAGAGCTGCTCGATTTGTTCTGCCTCGTTACTCGAGAACTGATTCTGTTACAGAAACGCTGCAATTACTTACCCTCCTTAGCCGAACGACGCCATGTAGCCAGACTTAAGTTTCCTTTTTTTTTATTTGGAAAGGGCATTTTAACATAAATACTACTCCCTATTTAGCACCAAAACAAGGCAGAACCTCAATAGGTACACGTGAACATAATTTCCGGATATCTCAACTGCACATTAATAATGCATACGCCAATTCTTTCTTCCCCAGAACAATAAATGAATGGAACAGACTACCAATAACAATTACTCAATGTGATACCGTAACACAATTTGAAAACAATCTGAGGCAAATCATGTCCTAAACAAAATTATGTACATTATGTTAAATTAACACATATTGTGCTCATTGTCTCTGCATACTGATTTTTGTATTTGTGCTGTTACTAGTTTCCTGGTTCTTTTTATGAATGTATGCTCAAAAAGAGTGTTTTATGTATAATTTGCGTGCATTGTGTATGATGAACACTATAGTTTTTCATTTTCTGTGCTGGGTACCACACCCCTGTAACGGCTTCCGGGCCAACAGTATGACTAAATAAAATAAAAATACGAGGTCGCCAGGTGAAATACCGGCAGCGGCGGCCGCATTTCGATGGAAGCAAAATGCAAAGAAAGAAAGAAAGAAAGAAAGAAAGAAAGAAAGAAAGAAAGAAAGAAAGAAAGAAAGAAAAACGCCCGTGTACAGCACACTGGGTCCACGTTGAAGAATCCGAGGTGGCCAAAATTGAGACGGAGTCCCCCCAGTATACGTTTAGCTTTTATAATAGCTGTCAGTTGGGCGCGTTGGTAACCGTTCAAGATGGAAAAAAACGCTGCGAAAACGGAGACTGACGCTTAGCTGTTACAGCATAGTAAAGGCGTCTGCAGTAGCAGTCATTAACCTAACGACACAATTATTTCCTTGTCGGCAAGAGCATTCCTGAGCCAGGAAAACGCTTCTAACACGTCGTGGCTGAACCAATCGACACGATATGGCACTACACCAGCGCTGTCGTCATCCGGTGTTGCACTATTCAGGGCACCCGCCATGTTCGCGTTTTGAGCCAATCAGAGAACGCGTAGCCGCCAAGCGAGCCAATCAGAGCTGACAAGATGGCGACTTTGAAAATGTGGCGGAATACGACAGTGTCCGGGACAGCGTGTCAGAACAGCCTATATACGCAACGCCAAAACACTCGAATATACGGCAACGGCGACAAGTACACGTCGCGCTATAAGGATGTCTCACCAAACGCGTTAAAAAAAGACAGTTCTATCAGCGGGCAACCTAATCTATAGCGATAAGATTGTTAACCGACTTACCGGGACGTTTGTACGAGATCAGGGAGCTCAAGTAGTAAGTAGAATAAAATTGGGAAACGTTCGATGCGGCGCGCCCGCGCGCTAGTGGTAGCAGCGTGTTGCAGACGGAGGCGAGGAGAGATTTAGAAAAACCAAGTGGATAAAACAGGCGAAACGAGCGTTAACAAACGATCCCAACGCACGGCATTTCGAAGGATCACACGTGTGACATTCTCGCGTGAGAGAGCGAGTGTGCGTCTCATCAGTTGGCGTTAGCGGAGCGATCTCAACGCCTACAAACAAAACAACAAACAGGAGGCAACCGTGTTGTACATACATATACTACAAGACGCCTTCGGCATTTCGTTACGTCTTGTTTTGTGTTGCTTTTTTTTTCGCAGAACGCGCGCGCGTAAGCAAACTCCCGCTGTTAATAAACCCACAGCCTTTCGCAGCTGCATACCGCGAAGGTTTCTCAAAGCGCGCACACAAAATCGCATATTATTCTCACCAGGCACCAGCAGAAATTTCCGCTAATATGTACAATGCAAGTCCAGTCTAACAAGATAAATGTTTTTCTAGACGTTTCAGTAAAATCGGAGACAAAAGCAATGAAATGAACATCGCAACGTGACGGTGCAGGTACCGGGTTAGCCGTACTCTCCCCCACAGAAGGGAGCCAGAATCCCGGAGAGACAACCCTCTCCCCTGCCCTCCCCCTACCCTTCAACCTTATTTCATTGACGGCCGGATGCCCACGTGACGTTTACAAGCACGGTTCCCGCCTTCTTTCCCTTTCTCCCTTCTTTCGCGGCGTGTTACAAGGACGGTGGAACGAATGGATGTTACAAACGTCCAACTTGGAACGGGGCTTTGTCTATAGTGCCATCAAGCTTCGCATTTTAACATTTCTCCTTGTGTTTTCAAAGGCCATTCGGATCGGTCGTTATAGTGTTAAGAAAACATTAAAACTTAAATTCGATCTCTCAAAATTATTGTGTTTTCATCTCGTGCGTTCCCTATACGCTTAACCCAACAATATAACCCAGCTTGCCTTCTAAAATTCTTAACTGTGAGATTCACTTGCCTCGTCTGTTGTCTTTGAGCCCGAGGACTCGGCCAGTGGAACTACGTCATCACCTACCGCTGCATGGATGCAGCGACGTGCTATGGATGCCACGAAGCCCTTACTGTACACTCTGCGCTGAACGTTCACGTAGTGAAACCTCCCAACAACGAAACGGGATTTAACGAGGCAAGTGAAAGTTCCCTTGAAATTCCCGTAGATATTCACACTGCAATGCATGCAATAACGGGTATAACGAAGTAATGCATATAACGAAGTAGTTCTGACTCCTCCAAATTTACTTATAATTAGGTTTTACTCTATACCGTGCGGTGACACAGCATCATATACTATGCGAAGCGTAATACCGATGGTGGCATACGTCGCTAAAACTGCCGAAAAATACAGAGGCAAAGTCGCACATCCTTCTCTCTCTAGGAGAGGATCCGCCTTCTCCGTCACCAGGGACGACGTCGCAGCTGTGACTTATCTATCACGCGTGCGACGCCTTTCCGCGCACGGACAGCCATCGTTTACTTTGTGGAAGCATTTAGTGACGTCCTCGTCCCAATCGGCCTCCCCATCCGCTCTAGCAGTCTTTTGATTAAAGGGCTCCGGCTCTATGTCTCACCTAAACTAGCCTTCTCCGACGCGGGAATGCGGCTAGAAATTACCGCTTGCAAGCTATCGCGCGTGGCGAGAACCCATTTCTCGTGAGCATTTCCTGCGAGAGGTACGGGGATCGATACCCCGCACCTCCACCAAAAATGAAACGGCCCGAGATATAAGGTTGAATGGGACCGGTACAACAACCAGTATGGCCGAACGTATTATATATATATATATATATATATATATATATATATATATATATATATATATATATATATATAAGGTTAGCCCCGCTACGTCGTCTCTTTTGTCTTGTTGGTGATCCTCGTCTTTGTCCATCTCGTGGCAGCGTGACAATATATTTGAATAGGCTTCAATATTGTCACGTGACGCTGCCTTCCAGTTCTTAAATTTCTTTTCCCTTCTAGTGCCCACACTATATATCGATGTTAGCCTTCATCAAACATAACAAATTACGTGTACACGAACGCTTACACATTTTAAGCCGCAGAGCAAACTTACGAATATATATGAGAGGGGAATCGGTTGGTATTATAGGTACAACAAAAAGATAGCTGAAGGGAACACATATAGTTTAACTGAAGGGAATAGATATAGCTTCCTTGAACCAGCGCCTCGCAACGATTTATTCACTATAGTCCCTTCACTACATTTGAACGGTTCATTCACTTCGCCATTACTAATACAATTAGCACAAAAAGTTTCTAGTAGTGCCTGGTGAGGAGCCCCCCCCCCTCCCTCCCACCCCACACACACACACTTCCTGAAGGATGCACTAAACGCCAAGATTCGGCTAGACTGGAGTTACGCGACAAGTATTTCAACGTCTCCAAATCGCCACTCTTACATTAGAAAGCACAGACCTTCACGAGCGTAAAAATGACGTCAGCGTAGGGACCATCATTGGTGGCGAAAGTAAAGCCAGACAGCCGAGATTTCATTCGGGACACGAAGGAGTAAACCCTCCACGTAGCGACAGTGAGGATATCCGACATCGCTTTCTGCCGGTTTTGATTCGCGACTCGCACGAGTCAAGAAATAGGAGTATGTGCATTACAAGCAAATTGATCGACGACCGCGCAAACCTATACGCGGCCGTATTACAAGCTATACCTTTTTCTCAAGTCTCTTGCGCAAGCGCGAAAGCTGATTGCGCGGACTTCTGCTGACGCGGCGTGCCCTCCTGACGCTTGCCCTGCGTCCATCTCTCGTTGACATCGGCGGGCATCCACAGCTCGTTTCGTCTGCTGTAACCCGACAGTAGTCGACAGCGACTGTAGCGACATCACCAACGCAGAGAGGCTAGGCCACAAACAAAAAATTAGCTTCGCCTCGTCTGTAACACCGTAATAGGTGGCGTCCAAAACACCCCCGACGTCTACGACGTGTTTCCGGCAACCGAAATCGCTTCCGCTGCACGCAACCAGCCAAAGCATAGCCTTCGAGATCGGCACTTGTTGTCCAGACGGCACCACCACTGGGGCGTAGATTTAAACACCGCATAGGCGGTGGAGAGCGCTGACGATGGCACTATGGTCACCATAGTGTTACCATCCCTACCCCAGAGGCTCTAACCATCGCTGACAAAGAAGATGCAGTACCGCTAAGATCGCGCTAAGCGGTTTAGACACAATGACGCATCGCATGCATACTCGTCGCGGCCTGTTTACAAAACCCTACCACAGAGGCTCTAACCATCGCTGACAAAGAAGATGCAGTACCGCTAAGATCGCGCTAAGCGGTTTAGACACAATGACGCATCGCATGCATACTCGTCGCGGCCTGTTTACAAAAGCCGTATATAAGTTATATATATTGGTGGTAAACAACTTCTGGCGCCCTTTTCTGCGTATTTCTTATTTTCCGCAATCCGCTACAACGGCGCTATACCGCGCGGTTAGCAGTCGACTCGGCAGAAGGCAGAAACAAAGCGCGGCGAGAACTTGTGATTCGTTAACATATGCTTAGGCGAAAAAGCAAGCCACAAATCGGGGCTGCTGCTGCTGCTGCTGCGCTGCCGGCTGCAGCAGAGAGCAGCTGCCGCAGCTTCGTAAGACGACAATAATGCCCTTTGACGAGTAAACAAAAGCAACAGAAAAAAAAAAAAAAAGCTAAGACGCGCGGACGAAAATAGAAGGTGAGGAAGGCAGAGAAAGCCTTGCGTGTCGCAATGCCGCGCTTAAAAGTCGACTCTCCGCCGCGCTGTTGGCAAGTCGCGTTTGAAAGATCTCCGATATATACATATATATATATATATATATATACGACGTTTCGGCCGCGGGGCCTGGCCTAAATCTAAGTGCATAAACTTTTCAATTATAACCTCGCGGCAACGAACATGTTATGCCTTCGAGTCTCCTCTATGCGGTCCTAGGTGTCACTGTCTGTTGGCTTCTTAGGATATGACCAATAAAAATCAGGCCCCTCGGTTTCCTCTCTTCTCGCTCATAAATATGCACATACACATTTATTACTGGTTTAGAAGCGTCAGTAAAATCCCGTTTCTACGCGGTTCTCGTCTCTCTCTCCCTCCCCTTCTCTCTCTCTCTCTCTCTCTCTCTCTCTCTCTCTCTCTCTCTCTCTCTCTCACACACACACACACACACACACACACACATATATATATAGGGTGACCCAGCTATAACTTTAGCCAGAGTTTAAAATTATGCGAAAGCCACGTCGCTGCACAGAACCAAGGTAATGTTGTGTGCCGTCGCTTGGAGATACTCGGATTATTTATTTTTCCGTTTCGCCTAATTACACAATCAGTCTTAATTAATCAATCAACTTCTTCGACGTTATAAGCAGATGAAAAGTGTCAATGAGAAAACTGTAGAGTGACATGAAAAACTCCCGATACGGCTTTCTGTTTCTGAACAAGTGCTGCGTAAAAGTGTTTTTCAGAGCGCGAAAGGAGCCAGCGAATACACGCAAAGCCCATCGAGCGGCCAATTTAATCATATGGTTTTACGTGCCAAAACCACTTTCTGGTTATGAGGCACGCCGTAGTGAGGGACTCCGTAAATTTTGACCACCTGGGGTCCTTTAACGTGCTCCTAAATCTAAGTACACGGGTGTTTTCGCATTTCGCCCCCATCGAAATGCGGCCGCCGTGGCCGGGATTCGATCCCGCGACCTCGTGCTCAGCAGCCCAACACCATATAGCCACTGAGCAACCACGGCGGGTCTCGAGTGGCCAGTCGCAAGGCAATATCGCGGGCATATGCAGGCTTCTGTCACGCACAAAAAAAAAAAAAAAAAAAAGCACTTTTACGTAGCACGTATTCAGAAACCGAAAGCCGTATCGGGAGTTTTTTTCATGTCGCTCTACAGTTTTCTCATTGACACTTTTCATCTACTCATAACATCTGAGAAGTTGATTGATTAATTAAGACTACTTGTGTAATTAGGCGAAATAAGAAAAAAAAGATAATCCGAGTATCTCCAAGCGACGGCAAACAACATCACCTTGGTTCTGTCCAGCCACGTGGAATTCCCATACTTTTTAAACTATGGCTAAAGTTGGCTCTGGGACACCCCGCATAAACACCGCATGCGAGGTTATACCAGAATGCCGGAGATCGCACCCACAAAAATTTGGCCTTGATGGCGACGTCCTGCGACACAGCTGTGAACAAACACATAGTGAATGATCTGGAATCATTATTTTTTTTTGTTGTTGTTGTCGTACGGCTGTCGAATAATGAAAAAAGAAGAAAGCACAGAAACGTCCTTTGTCATTATTGTCGATACACAGTCCATTAGTTTCGCCCAATCGTGCGGGTGCGCCAAGATTTATTTCTAGGTCTTTCAATGCGTCCCATTGTGTTGGTGGTCTTTCGCAGTCGGGTATCTGTCTGCTTGTCGTCAGAATTTCCCGTTATTTGCTGCTCCCATTCCTCGTCGACATTTTCTTATCCCACGAAAAAAAAAAAAAGATTCTTGAAACATCGCTTCGCTTCGTCTTCTTGGATTGGATACGACTGTTAGTAACTTGATATACTCGAGTGCTTCTACACTTGGGAACAGCGACAAGGTTTGTACTGCCATCCGGGACTTTCCTTTAGTTCAACGAGATTCAATCACTGCGTCCTCACCTCAATGTCTTTTTTGTTTGTTTTTCTGCTAACCCAAACACCGCGATGGATCGGTGGCGATGGCGTTGGCGGCTTAGCTAAAGGTCGCGGGTTCGATGCCGACCACGGCGACCGCGTTTCGGCGGGAGGTGAGGGAGGTATGCAAAAAACGCTCGTGCGCTCATAGTTGGGTGCAAGTAAAAAAAAAAAGGTACAATAACAGGTGGCCAAAATTAATCCGGAGTCCCCCACTAAAGCGTGTGCCCGATAGCCAGAATGCCTTTTTGGAACAAAGCAAAATTAACAGAATTTAATTTTTAATTTTAGCCTCCTATAACTTTCACCTCTTGTTTCGCTCCTTTTACATTTCTCATGTATTTCATGTTGGGCTGCTTGGTTCTTGGCGAATCGCAGAGAGCGAGTGGGTATAATGTGTGCCCCTGCGTTACACGGGTCTTCATCAGCACGTGTACTGAGCTTTACATATATGCGAGCTTTACAATTCGTCAAAAAAAAAATCAGCGGACACAGCACCCAAAAGGGGAAGGAGGAAGTAAACCCCATCATTTTTATTTGTGTGTGTGTGCGTGTGTGTGTGCGTGTGTGTGTGTGCGTGCGTGCGTGCGTGCTCGCGTGTGTCTTTCATACAAGTTTGTCTTGAGAACACACCTTCTGTTAAAAAAAGAGAGAGAGGACAGACAGACAGACAGAGAAAGAGAGAGAGATGTAATACGGGAATTATTAACAATACCTTTAGGTGCAGCATTGAAGCAGCAGGAATCTTATTCAACAGCCCAAAGCGACGAGCAGCTCAATTTACGCACCACAGCGGCTTCGCGGTATGTCGGATACCACCCGGTTTTAGGAACACGTCCCCAGGAAACTCACCCGAGACAGCCACCCGAGCGCCACCTCTGGTGTCGTTTCGCAATCGGAGGTCATTCACGAATACGGTCGAATATCGTTCGACGACCGTTACCCGGACATTGCTGGACGTGCCCATATTCTTCTGCCCGAAGACTGGGCAGGCCAACTGCGGATAACTTACGGTCACACTGTTACATGTGTACGTGTTTTAGAGGTGGGCGAATACCAACTTTCTCGAATGCGAACAGTAAGTATATCGAATATCGAATAGTCATGCGCAGACCACAAGGGAAAAAAAAAAAACTTGGAGGACGTTCACAGTTGACAGACCAGCCCTGAGCCGTCAGGCAAGCCGAGGATGCCGCCCGTGTCCAAGGACTTCGAGCCGCCACCCGAGGCCACCACAACAAAAAGTGCCGGACCATTCTTTTTAATAAAGCTTCTTCTTCTTCTTCTTCTTCTTGGAGGGCGCTTAAGATGAAGCTTTGGCTCGGGTGCTCCTATATAAATACACGTGAAAGGAGAATTCGTCTTTTTCGGCCACCACTGCACCAAGTTTGACGAGGTTTGTTGCATTTAAATAGAAAACTTGAAATCTAGTGACTGTTGGTTTCGAATTTTCGATTTAGATCGTCAATTTGTTGTGAAAAATTGGCAAAAATAAAACATTTTCAGAAAACGAAACTATAAAGTTTATAACTCTGTAAGTCGGCAATGAAAAATGAAATCACAATTCCGTGAATTGCGTCTAATAGTACATCTACCGCGGACAAAACTGATATGTCACCACATGAATCTCAAAATATTTAATAACATGGAAATACAGCTTTTGCAGAACTCCTGTTTCCAAAAAGCGTCCTCTTTGGAAGCTTTAGCTTGTGCCCTTCGGCCTATTCAAATACATGTAAAACGCAAAAAAAAAAAAAGCTTTTCTGAGATAACCCCCGGACCGATTTTAACAAAATTTGTTGCATTTGAGAGAAAGTAACATTCTAGTGACTGTGCTGCAAGCGGATTTTCAATTTAGGCCCTTAATTTTATTGAAAGAAGTTTCAATAATTCGAAAGTTCGAAAAAAAAATTGACGCACGAAGTTTATAAATTAATAGCTCTGCATCAAGAACAGATATCGCGATTCCCCATTAGACCCATTAGATTCTCCACGACATCCATTAGATCATGGAATGCGGACAAATTCGGTATGTGATTTTATATCTTACGTGAATTCGTTACGTTGTGTACAAGGTTTCTGCAAAAGCTGTATTTTCATATTACTGTTTTTTTTTTACATTTATGTGTAACATATCAATTTAGTCCGTTTTAGATGTACTATTACATACAATTCACATACTTGTGATATAATTTTTCTTTGCTGAGTTAGAGAATTGTCAACTTGATAGTTTCGTTTTCTGAAAATGTTCGATTTTTGACAATTGTTAAAGGGACACTAAAGGTTACCAGAAACTCAAGTTAAAGTGGTAGAGCAATGTTCTAGAACGTCTAAGGCGTCAATATAATCGCGAACAGAGCTTTAGTAACCGAGAAATTGAGGTAAATGCATGACACGATTTGAGACCCCCCAGCGACATTCCGGTACTAGCCCGATGACGAAAGGTCTCCTCATAATTTGTGTTACTAATACTCAACTACTCGTATTAAAAATATCATTTCATTCGATTATAAGCCGGAAAAAATGCTACTTGTCTACGTCTATTCGATTCTAGGGAAAAATAACATTTTGACGTTACCCTTCAGTAATATGGGTGTTCGAAAGGTTTCGTTTTCGCTCGACTCTGCGCCGCGCACGCTTTGGAGTTTCAGTAGTTTCGTTATCGCGTCGTGCTGTGAGGGTTCTGCTCGCGAAACTTTCATTTGGAACAAGCAGCGAGAATGCCACGTCCATGTGATGTCGTGGGAAGCCCTCGTTGCTTTCCCGCTCCGGAGAGCCGGTGTCGAGGCCGCCGTCGTAGTACGCAACGACGCCGGCAGTGCGAGCCCTCAGAAGCAGGTCGCGCTCGTCGGTGCTCAAATCGCTGAAGTTGAGCCCACCATCGCGAGCCAATCTGTCGGTGTCAGGGTCCATTGCGACGAGCGTCGAAGTTAGCGTCATAGAATGAAGTACCAGCTTATGGGCGTCTTGCGCTGGAGTGTGAGGTATAGTAGCGGCGCCTGGTGGCGGTGCGGGAAACGACATCTGGGTCGTGCCAGCCAGGGTCGTATTGAGCCCTGGCTGTGGCGAAGCACGTTTCTAGGCCGAGTTTTGCGTCGATTCGCACATTTTTATGCCCTGTTGCGAGTGCGAAAAGGCTCGTCGCTTCTCATAGACCACGCCGACCACGCTGCGAGCTCGCTGCAGCCTATAGTTTAACGAAAACGGACTCTCCGTGTGCCGTGGGACGTAACGTGGGACGTAATTCGTTTCTCCTTCCGCTAGCCACCATACTCCCGCTTTCGCTCTGCTGTCGGCTCTGTCTTGGCTCTGTTTCTGGCCGCGCGTTCGCGTTTTGCGCAGAAAAGCCGTAGCGCCGTCTGCGGACGCCGTTCTACTCACCGATGGCGCAACGTCACTATGAGACCATGATGTCAGTTCTCCTCGATCGGAGGGCGGGCGATTTGAACTGCGCTAGAGGTACGCGGACGCTTCAGAACGCATTTTCTCTTAAAATAAGTCTCTCCTTGGCACGAAACAAGCGTTTCGAGGTTTCTGGGATGGTATTTCAACAGTCCACGTTGACTTAATAGTAACCTTTAGTGTCCCTTTAATAAAAATAAAAAATTTCAGACCCAACAGTCCCTAGATATTACGTTTTTCGTTGAAACGCAACAAACCTCGTCAAATTTGGTGCAGTGGTTGCTGAGAAAAACGAATTCTCTTTTTACGTGTATTCAGATGGGAACACCCGAGCTGCTGAGCACGAGGTCGCGGGATCGAATCCCGGCCACGGCGGCCGCATTTCGATGGGGGCGAAATGCGAAAACACCCGTGTACTTAGATTTAGGTGCACGTTAAAGAACCCCAGGTGGTCGAAATTTCCGGAGTCCTCCCCTACGGCGTGCTTCATAATCAGAAAGTGGTTTTGGCACGTAAAACCCCATAATTTTTTTTTTTAACACCCGAGCTAAAGCTTCCTCTTAACGCTAGCGCGTTAAAATCACAGGCCAACATGTAGGCATCCGCCACAAAACCGCATATAAAGCTTCCACATGACCCCTCTCGTTAAATAATCAATTTCGAAACGCTTTCAATACGCACAATGTCGACGAAAAATGTCACCATTAGCGGGCTATAAGTATACGTCTCCGCTTTAGGCTGAAGCTGTCGATTAATGCAAGAATGCGAATCGGCAACGACGTTGTCCTCCCATTCGAGTACATATAATATACACGATCGAAAAACTACGCCGCTTATTTTTTTATATATTCAAGCATAGATGGCGCCAAGATTTAATTTCAAATAGTTTTACACGAGTTTGCTGCATACGTGGGCTTCGGCAAGGCCAGTTATAGATTTTATAGAAGTAGGAACCACGTTTTTCTTTTTTTAGTTTACTATAAACGTTTTCAGATAGACCTCAGCCATATAAGGTGAGGCCATACAGCTACATTCGCGAACTTTCCGGCAATGCGAATACATGGGCTCCGTGCGGAGGCCATGCGCGTGGCATTAAAGAGCGCTTAAGGGCGCTGGTTCCGTTACTATATAAAAATGCTAGTCGGGTGGCCAAAAACATCGCACGACTCAAAATGCGACTCAAACAACGAGTGAAATTTTGATTTTTGGTTTTATTTAGTTATGCAAGAAATACCGAGCGGGAATGTTAAGTTAGGCTACGTTGCTACACTTTAAATCTTCTCGGAAATTCCATTTATGTGTGGACTTCTTGCGGTGGCTTGACGTGTCACAGATAGCGCTTAAGGACGCTGGTTTCGTTACTTTTTTTATAGTAAGTGCGCAAGTACTCGCTTTATATATATATATATATATATATATATATATATATATATATATATATATATATATATATATATATATTAAGTGTCAGCAGAAGTGGCTGCAAGTTGCCGCCGAATTCTGAGAAAAAGACGAGAACTGCGCACTCACGGTTTCTCCGTCGTACTTGGCGCATTTGTTTGTTTACACGTGTCTGCGCATGCGTAGAAGCACGGTTTACAGCTAGTGCATTATATATATATATATATATATATATATATATATATATATATATATATATATATATATATATATATATATATATATATATATATACTGTACTTGAGAAACCTCGGTGAGTTTGCTGCATGCTGTTGCTGCTGCTCCCGCTGTTTTGCCGAGTGGCCCACACACAGGAGACAACGCTCGCACAACGAATCGGTTTGTTGCAGATGTCTGTATAACTGTCCCTAAATATATACAGATCGGTCGGTGACCCGCACCGCTCCCTATACGAAATCACGCGACGAGACAACAAAACGACCGTATACTCAAATAACATGCACTGAGCATAATCCCGACATTAAAACGTAGTTTTTTTTTTCTTTACGCTTTCTTTCACAGGCTATATACGCGACGCGTCTGCTTTCTTGATCGGCTTCTCTCGACAGAGTGTAATGTGGAGCCGATCTCTGAGGCAATGCAATCCGCGAGTGGCCCCGAGGAATTACACTGTGCACGGACCGCTCTTTCCCCGCGCTTATCGGGCTATATATATATATCATCATCATCATCATCATCATCATCATCATCATCATTTATTTACCCTTAAAGGCCCTTGGCTTAGGGCATTACATAAGGGGGGGGAGCAGTCGTTACATATACAATGGTCGGTAACAACAAAAAAGCAACACAAAGTTCAGGATTCATGTTCAACATTAACATCATTAGAAGCATCAACACTAAGATAGACACAGCGGCTCAAGAACAACTTGGAAACAAAACAAAACACGAATACACATTCAAAAACACGGCAAAATAGCTCAGCTCTTGAAATGTGCTGTTAATAAGTGCCTGAATTTATTAGGTTCTATTTCAGTAACTATGGAATCGGGTAAGTCATTCCACAATGTAATGGAGCTAGGTAAAAAAGATTTATTAAATGAGTTTGTGGAGCCATGTGTGCGCTGCAAACTTAAGGAGTTGAAAAGACGGCGTGAGGTGCGAAGCGGCGGGTGTAATACAGAATTTCTTAGCTGCGGGAAGGTATAGTATAATTTGTGAAATAGGCAAAGCTGTGAAATTTTACGCCGAAGTGCCAGGGGTTGAAGATAAAGGGATGCCTTGATAAGAGTTATACTGTGTCGTCTGTCATACTGCGATGTGATAAAACGGGCCGCGCGATTTTGGATGGCTTAAAGCTGATCGATTAGATAGTTCTGATGGGGATTCCAGATCGCCGAGGCATATTCGAGTTTCGAACGGATGAATGTTACGTAGGCGAGTTGACGGACAGAACGGGGTGAAAAAGCGAGGGATCGTCTGATAAACCCAAGCAACTTAGAAGCATCTGTACAAAGTTTTGCAATGTGCTCAGACCATGTTAGTGTGTTGTTCACGATGATTCCAAGATACCTGTATGATTCTGTTTCAGAGAGTGGTGTAGAATTTAATGAATACGGATAGCTGAGGTTATTTCGCTTTCTTGATACATGCATGAACTTACATTTGGAAATGTTCAGTTGCATAAGCCATGTCGCACACCAGGTTTCTATGAGATTTAAGTCGCGTTGAAGCAGAGCCTGATCATCGGGAGTAGATATGCGGCGGTAAAGGACACAATCGGCTGCGAAGAGGCGGATACAAGATGATATGGCATTAGGAAGATCATTTATAAATATCAGAAAAAGGAGTGGTCCCAGCACTGATCCCTGGGGGACACCAGAGATGACTGTAGTATTTTGCGATCTGTGGTTCCCTATTACTGTATATTGTGAGCGTTCGCGGAGAAAGCAGTCAATCCATGACAAGATTAAAGGGTCAACGTGGAGGCAGGACAGTTTTGCCATTAAACGCCGATGTGGAACGCGATCGAAGGCTTTGGAGAAGTCTAGGTAAATGACGGTCAGTTTGAAAAGAAGAATCTAAGTTTAAGTGAAGGTCTGTGGTGAATTCGAAAAGCTGGGACTCGCATGAATGGCCTGATCTAAAACCGTGCTGTTTTTCATAGAAGAAAGAGTTATTGTCGAGGTGTGATGCGATCTGCGAATATAAAATGTGCTCCAGCAGCTTGCATGGAATAGATGTTAATGAAATTGGGCGGTAATTAGAAGGATCGGATCGATTGCCTGCCTTAAATACTGGGGTTATTTTACTAGTTTTCCAATCATTTGGTATTTCGCCGTTTGAAACAGATTGCTGAAAAATAATTTGCAAAATACGGCTAGAAATGCTCACGGTGCCCTTCAATATTTTGGCAGTTATGTTGTCTGGTCCAGGAGCGCTTGACAACTTAAGGTTGTCGATGAGTTTAGCGATACCTTCATGGGTTATATATATATATATATATATATATATATATATATATATATATATATACATATATAGTCGGGACTGCAGTGCATACAGTCTTTTACCGAGCGTGCGTTATGATATATGCGTAAATTTGGTATATGCGTTATGGTAGACGCGTAAATTTACGTACCTTAGGAGCAGAAGCGATGTCAACGCTGCAGACCTTTCGATCACCTATCTCTACATCGTTTCCGTCGCGTTTTATTTTCAAGTAAACATACATAAATCATGCCCCTTCGAGTTCGCCTAAGTGCAGTGCGGAAGGGCGATGCTTTGGGCTAGCTGGCTTTCCATTTTAGACTGCGTGGTGCAGCGAGAAGCGGCGACAACGTTTGACACGAAGCGCAATGTTTGACGCAAGCGAACGACGAAGGAGTTGCGTGGGAGAGTGTTTGCTGTAATGTTGGCAGCAGCCATCCTGACGTAAATATGGACGCCCGTGCCCTTTGGTTCTTAAAAGACAGTGAGAGAGACACGAATGAGAAGGAGAAAGTAGATTTTTTATTCGCAGAAAGGCAGATAATAAACGTGAATGGAAATGCGTTGGGGAGACCACAGCGAGAGACGGCTGGAATGACAGCGTATGGAGGCCGGGAAAAGACACACGAGGAAGTGACCGTTTGGAATACTCGATATACGAGCTTCCCTCGACGCGTGATAGTATATTTATATTTATAGTTATAGTAGAAAGTACATTTATGGCTAGCTGCAACGGCCCATCGGCTGTTGCGACTAGCTATACGGTTCACAAGCGACACTAAGGAGAAATTACACTTGTCCTACAGCTGTGTACACATTCTACAGCTGTGCACAAATTCCGCAGCTGAATACACTAAGTTGGCACTTCAATATTTCCCATATTTTTTTAAAGGTTTTCCCTGGATGTTTCTTACGCAAGTTACCTGGCAGTCCACGGCACCAACGGTTAAAGCGAAAGAAACAAATAAACGTCGCAGTCTTGACCAAAAGGCGAAGCACTGATTGTGATAGCAAATTAATAGAAAGCTACACGCAGTAAGGTTTAGTAGTTCTATTAGCTGTACAAACTGCTGTAATAATTCGCTTGCTAACTATATTAACGAGCACGGTGTCGCACGCGCACAGGCAGGCAAACGCGAACGCATCTCACTCGATGGCCGCTGGCACTCGCCGGCGGAGAACGCTGGCGCGATGAAGAGCGCCGGCAGCAGCGGCGAGCGAATTCCCTCCTCCGTGCAGCGCCTCTCGCTTCAACGCAAACTAGACGCGCGAGAACACAGCGCACACGAAGCCATCAGCTACCTCGAATCGGTCGGCTAGCCTTCGATCCCAGCGCAGACTACCTGCCAAGATATAGAAGCACGCGGTCGCGCCGTGCTCAGCCTCGGCCGAGTAGAGAGAGAGAGAAGTGGTTCTCGAGGGGAAAGGGAAAGGCTGACGCTATTTTCTGCAGCCCTTGCGGGAGCACGGCTCAGCGCCAACAGGGAGGAGCGCGGGGGATACTGGGAGCAAAGGAGATGGGAGAGTACGGGGGTTAAAGTGTCGCCGTGGCAGGGACTGAGCAGACGGGCAGGAACTGCTCAGCCGCTGCGATGGCGACACTTTAACCCCATACTCGGAGACGCGCGCTACCCTGTCCCCTGCCCCCCTCTCCCCACCCTGGCGCACGCGAAAAGTCAGCGCGCCCCCTCCCCGCCTTCCTCCCTTGCGCGCGAGAAGACACCGCGGCACCAAACCGGCACCCTTATCGGCTAACCGTCACATGCTTTCCCTCGCACTTACCACATGCGGCGCGCGACCGCTATGTCGTCGCAAGTGGACTTTGCGCGGAACCTCACGGCGACGCCGACGGCGGAAGTTCGCCCGGTGTGTCTGTATAATTGCGATCGCAATGAAAACTGGTTTATAGCTCGGGAAGTTGATGTTCGCCCATAAGTTTAATCTCCAACTACTACTGCCAGCTAGTAACCTGTAAGTCAGTTGAAATGCGCTATCAGCTAGATTAGGCAGAATCCTATTTTCCATAATATCCCAACGACCCAGCAAGGTTCACGCAGAGAAAACCCGCAAAAGACACCATTATTTGCGCGATTGTGTACCTACAGCTGAAAACACCAGTCATTTAGAAACACTAAAAGTCTACTGAATTGTGTTTCTCTTTGTGTAACTTTAACGTTGTAGTGGTTAATCAAACTAGTGATATAACGTCACTCTAGACTGGTTCGACGGTTGCCTTATAGAAGCCTGCGTAATTTTGTTGGGCGACGATTCGTTACATAAGACGAATGAACGGATACGTGATTTGACGTGCCCCTTGACATATTGTAGAGACCGAGTACGCCAACGAGCTACTAGTATACTGACGTACATGAAAACACCGAACCAGAGGGGAATACACACATGCACAGAGAACAGCAAATATGGAAGGCCTCCGGGCTAACAAAAGATAAGCCATTATCATATTACGCGATAAAAAGACAGAGAAGAAGAAAAAACGACCCTGAACATGACCGTTGCAAGATAAGAAAAAAATTGACGTCATGCTGCCGTCACTCGCCCGCGAATAGTCCGTCCACAAACACTATCAGCTGCCACTGATAACGCAATCAACCGTAACAATGCTCACAGCTACACGCCCCAACGTTTAATATACATCGATGCTTGCTCGCCTACCAGACAGAAGACAGCGACGAAGACAAAACCAGAGCAGGAGGAGAAAAAAAAACTTTTGTAGTTATGAGGGTATACGGTTTAGGAGCCTGCAGGAAGACATGAACAGAGCCTGCTCAAAAGCTGCATAAACGATGTTGACCATCATTCGGCAAGCGCTGTCAGCTGCGCTGACGATAATGCAACCAATCGCAACACCGTTCAATCCTGCTTTCGAAAGAAATATTAATGCCTGTTCACGTACCAGACAGACGACAGCGACTGAGAGAAGAGCCGGGAGAGGGCAGACAGGAAGTTCGTCTGCAACGCGAATCCAAGCAAGCGCGTCGTTCTGCGGTGCTTAAAGGCTGATCGTCCGCCAGGCAGTTGTGCAGTGGTTACTGCAGGGAGGAAAACTCCGGAGCTTCGTCAAAACTATAAGACGGCCGTTGATCACACGTCTATGGAGGTTTTCAGCTGGCGCCGATCACGCAGCACTTAACCCTAATGTCGCTGATCCGTTCGTTTGCAGACGACAACTACTCCAGTGGTGTATTCACTACGTGGACAGTCACACACACCCATTCGAACACTTACGAGGTTCTGGCACCAGTTTGCAGAGGACGC
This sequence comes from Dermacentor variabilis, assembly GCF_050947875.1. Lineage (NCBI taxonomy): Eukaryota > Metazoa > Arthropoda > Arachnida > Ixodida > Ixodidae > Dermacentor > Dermacentor variabilis. Next base: position 119,139,792 of record NC_134576.1, read on the forward strand.
GTAGGGCAGGCGATGCAGTAGCACTTGCGTACAACACAGCGCAAGATGTTAATTCACTCAACGGTAACACCGGTGTATCGCAAATTGCGAAACAGCAACTCACTGCACAACGAAACACGACAAATGAAGATCCGGAGAGAGGTTCTTGGAATCTGCAGCAGAGACGTTCACGGAATTGGCCGCTGGCTTGGTATCCAGCGCGGTCGGCAATCCAACGAGGCGCGCGAATTTCCAACGGTCACGTAGGACGGAAACCTTCATATTCGCGACGACTCCATCGTCAGCATGGATAGTCCTGCTATATCTATAGCGTCGTGAGCTTCTTCGCCGGTACTCCGAGCCGTCACCAACATAATAACCAGCACCAACAACACGTGCACGCACCAATCCTTTCCGCGGTTGTTACGTCAATCAAAAAGGGGTCAGTCGACAAATCCAATCCAATCCAAAGTAATCCCTCTGCAAAGCGGGGCCGTATCGCTCATGGCTCAGCACAATTATCCAACGGCTTCAGCTGGAAGGCGTAGGCGACTGCTCGCAAAAGCGTTACAACTTGATACAAAGGGTTAGAAAGGATGTTCTCAACGCATACGTCAACACGGGCATGCGAGAATGCAGAAAATCAGCGGATAAAGAAGGAAGCAGAGAGAAAAAAAGGCCTATACGGCGTGACGGTGCTGGCGGCAAACGAAGTCTTTACCTTCACCTCCCCCCCTTTTTTTTAATTCTCTCCAGTACCCGACTGCTATCGGTTTATCGGCGCTCCTCGGGCAACGAGACGGGCGATCACGGACAATGACAACTTTTTCAACTTGACCGTTACCCACTCCTATCCTCGGCCGCAAGCACGACCGCACCTCAGCTTTGCTCGCCACAACTTTTTTTTTTGCACGCGACGACCCACACGAGTTACCGGCGCAACGAGCAACAAAAACAAAGAGGTTGAGAAAACGGGCAGACAAGAAACGTGAACGTATACGATGTGATATCTTTCGACACGTGTCTTTTAGAGTGAACCGGACACCGCAGCGCACGTGACCGCTTCATTGCAATCGGCGGGTGGGAGGACACCGCCGAGACGTCGCCAGAGGACAACGCTGAAAAACCAAAGCTTTTTTTTTTCTTTTTCTTTCTTTCTTTTCTTTAAGGGAGGACGGAGGAGGCAAAAACGCGAGTTCTAGTTGTGTGCTTGATGAGCGTCGCTCATCTTACATACTCTTTCGGTACGCTTACTCGCCTGCGAATAAACGCAGCAAGCTGGGCGAGTCGGTGACTGAACATATTTCTAGGTGTGGGCAGCGCGACCGGGACGAAGGACAAAAAGAAGCGCACGATACGAGCGCACACTACGAATACGATTTGCGAATACGCCATTTTCTAAAACTCCCTATTAGGGAAGTCTCAAAAAAGCGAACGCAAACGGTTTAGCGCATCCAATAAGGAGTTATGGCGAGCCAAAGTTAGAATGCGGTATCGCCCTGGCGTACAAGATAACGCAAAATGCGTACGAGAAAGTCTGTGTATTTGGGTAGGCAAAGCCACTTCGGGACGCATATCAAAAGCTCCCTAACGTTAGGGAGTTTTAGATATACTGGAGCCAAAGATCGGAGACGCTGCACACCAGGCGTACCGAAAGAACGCGAAAGGGGTAGAAAAAATATGCCTGGGTTCAAGAACTCCCTATGTTATAGAGTTTTCGAAACTAGTTTTTTTTTTACTTTTACACCACGCGAAGCACGCAAAAGCGAAAATGAGGACAAAGAATGGCGAAACAAAAGATTTACAGTATAGATTGCTTGCGAAGTTTGACTTGCGTGGTGTAACACTTAGTTTAACTAACACAGCTTCGCTGTTCGACCAACTTCCGGGACTGGAAGGGGCGGTGATATTTTTTTTTTCTTCAAGCTTTGACGCCGGCGCGTGTTAATGTAATGCATCGGCGTGACGGCTTGTGCATATGTGTTCACGAGGAAAAGGAATGAACAAATAAGGAATGACAATTAGAGAGACAGAAAGAGAGAGAGAGAGAAAGAAGAGAGAGAAAAAGGAGAGACGAACAGATAACGGATTAAAGGAACGAAATAAATAATGAAACGAAGAACTGAATGAATGAATGAATGAATGAATGAATGAATGAATGAATGAAAATATGCAATCGGTTGCGCAAGTATACACTCACTCGTCAATCACCAACTCACGGCGTGTGCGTGCCCCGCAGGCACTATTTGAAATTTCCACCAATCCTTAGACTAATCCATAGTACAGACTATATTACGGAATAGTTTAAACGCCGCCATCTTTGGCTGCTAACGCTGCTGTTTTTTGTCTTTAACTTCGAAGTGTACGTTGGCTACAGTCGATTCGCAAGAACGAGAACAGCAGTATAAATGCGTTCAGCGTTTCATGACCATGTTACGTCACTTTACTTTCTAATAAAACACGGAAATAGTTTGCGTATAGCAGCCCAAGATGGCGGCGCCTATGAAGCCAATAGCGATCGCCGTTTCCACGCCTATACGAATACATTGTTGCCGAAGTTGTAATCGATGACCGTATTTACGTACCGCCTGAATCATGACCAGACGCGGAAAATTCCGAGCGCAGAAAAAGAAAAAAATAGACAGTTTTCGTTACTATATATAGATACATGCGGTTGTTTTCCTTCCAGACGACCTTCTGCAATACATGTAAGGTGAGCCGCCATGCTAAAGGCGTGTAGGCGACGTCCTACGAGCAAGCCGCGAGTTGGTTGGCGCCACGCACGCGTTTTTTAAACGCGCGACGACGTCATCACTCGTCCATACTTCCTCGGCTACCGAAACTGGTTCGATCGTATTCCAACAGTTAAAAAAGAAAGGGAAGGGGGGGGGGCGCCGGTATACCATACCGGTATACCGTAATAACGTAAGTGCCGGCACATAGCGTAAACTAGAAATGCGTTACACGGACCAGCTAAACGAACTCTAACGAAGCCGAGAACACATGCGAAATTTCCCGTACACTATATACTTGGCTTCCGCTAGATGTACACGGGTGTCAGACCGGAGCATGACGAGACCACTTTGGCGTCGCAGCGTAAAAGAAGGTCTATACATAGAAGATTAGCGCTCGTATTTTGACTATATATATATATATATATATATATATATATATATATATATATATATATATATATATATATATATATATATACCGAGAGCTTGAAAAACACTCGCCACTTCATTTTCCGCTCTTCTTTCTTCCTATACCTTCACCGGCTATCGGTCAAGTGTCGATAAGAGGAGAAGGTCCTGTCTCTTGACGCAAACGGGGCGACAGCCGGGGTTTGTTGGGGCACGTGCGCCGCCTCGACAATGACAAAATAACAAAAAAAAAAAACATTCAGAGATAGGAAATAATAACAATAATGAAACGAAGCTAAGTTGCAATACAGGGCGTAATGCAAAACTGCACCGTTGTTCGTTTGCTTCCTCGTTCGTTCGCGAACACCGACGGCTGTTCGCGTAACGCTGTTGCAAGAAATGGGTGGACCGCGGATTAGTCCAAGTTATAATTGGAAATAAAATTTTCATGACTGCTACAAATTAAGTGTCGCTGAACGGTGAAACTGCGCGTTAAAATGAAGGCAATAACGGACCGAAAAATCAATAATCATTAAAGTACAAGCACACACACAAACAAACACACACACAAACACACACGCACGCACGCACGCACGCACAAGGGGAAAGATACAAAAAGGGCATCTGGTTGGGCCCGATAAGATATTCCTGGACAGTGAAGCCTGACATCCCTGTGCCTGAATCCAATTGGTAGCAGAAGCCACAGACAAACGAATAACAGGCGCTGCTAAGTCCAAGCGAAGCCTTCGAAGAGGTAGTTCCAATCAACTTTACGAGATTGTTTAGGTCGGAAACCGCTCGTTCATTGCACGGCCGGTGGATGACCGCACGGCCTATATAGCGCGAAGCGCCTGTCCGTCAAAAACTATCCCGCATCTGCGGCGCCGACAAGGAATCCAACAAGATTCTAACAACGCCAACAACTGTGCAAAACTCCGATACACCGAACACAAACGACGAAGAACACGACGACGACCAAGACGGCGTGGCGAAAACGACGACACGACGTCAGCGATAACAACGACGACACGATGACGTCACGATGACGACACGACGTCAACGATAACAACGACAAAGGATGACGAAAATCCAGCTACTGCAGCCAGGCGCCTCTGCATAACGAAGGGATAATGGCGCACGCCTCGGTTCCATTGCGTGCGGTGCGGTTCGTGAGCTTTAGAACGCAGTGACCTCCTTATAACGAACGATTTCGGGGGGCCCCGAGGACTTCGTTATAAAGGCGTTTGACTGTGTGTACGCTGTACACCGAATACGTTGACGCTGTTTGGGACCCGCATCTAAAAAAAATAAAGTAACACGCGCCGCATACAGAAATTGTGCAAAATAAAGCATCGCGATTTATCTTTCCACGCGTATGGCAGACATGCGTCCGTAACTAGCTTCCGCACCCAATCTGGACTGCCCTCGCCATGGAGTCACGTGGCAAACTTCATAGGCTAAACATGCCCTTGCTTCGTTTTTTTTTTATATTATCACCAACCGAACAGAACTTGACTTGCACTCCTACAAGCAGTACATCACAGCACGACAGACTCGCGGCAAGCACTAAAGGTCATTAATAACGGCCCAAACGAGAACAAAGGCCTATCATTACAAACACACACACACTCTCTCTCTCTTTTTCTAGAACAATTTTCCAATGGAACTCACTTCCTCTTGGTGTGACGCAGGCGGCGTCAAGAGAATCCTTTTTGTTGAACAGTGACTCCTCTTCTGCGGTGTTTGCATTGACTTGTACTCGTAAGGGTCGTTATATGTTAGGTTTGTGATTTCCGTCTCCTTTTTGATGGTTTCCTGTAGCGCCTCATGCGCCCGCGATCGTGTTCAGCTTGTGACTTATTCTTGATATGCTTGTTATTTATTAGAAGGCTGCTGGCAGTATTCGAACGAACGAACGAACGTCCACGTCCTACTGGGTGGCGCCCTCTGGATTTAAACTGCGTATCTTAACGCTATGTTTCAGCAGCTTGAATGCCGTGGAAGCGATTTTGGGAGCCGGAAACACGACACAGACGTCGGATTTTAGTCACCACCTGTAAGAGTTGCTGTTTAAGTAATGTTGAAAGGCAATTTGGTAGTCTGTAGCTCAGCCACATTTCTTTATCTTTTGACTGTCCCTTTAGATATAAAAGAAAGAAAATGAAAATGACACACAGCCGGAGCCTTTTACCCATAGCAACACTTTCTTCCAGACGGTGCTCAGCAAAATAATAGGGACGCGCAAGGTATATGAATGAATGAATGAATGAATGAATGAAGCAAGCAGGCAAGGAAGCTGGCACGTTGGGAACTACGCAATAAAACGCGGCTGCGACTTTCACTCACCCGCTGCTGACCGTGGTACAACATGCAAAAGTTTGTCCAGAAGTCATTGAACATATGGTGTTTCTTAAAGCACGTAAATTTATATTGCCTCCTGCGGCGCCCTGCTCCAGCACTCCAACTTCAACACAGTAGCTTAAACCAGTAATAAAGAAAGAACATTTATTAACCAATCTCAGTTAATCGTCCGCGCCGAAAGAACGGATCATGAAGAAGGCATTATCCTACCGTTTAAATCCTATCTCAGAAAAAAAAAGTGCGTTTCTATTAAAACAGATCACGCTATACTAGCGCAGCCCACAAGACAGCTTTTTTTTTTCCCCTCTGACAATCACGTGCATCGGCCTTCGGAAAAAAATAGGGCACGTCAATTTCGACGGTGTGCATCACGTAAACATCCGTCAGGCTACCGCTGAAAGAAACAAAGAAAGAAACAAAGAAAGAAAAGAAACAAAGAAAGAAGAGAAACAAAGAGAGAAGAGAAACAAAGAGAGAAACTTACTGACGGAAGTCGAGTGACGGAGTATATACACTCGGTAACGCGATATCCCTAAACTGCAGCTGCTCCCGCCAGCTGCAGCTGCACAGTGCGTGGAACTTGTGGAATACGGGTGCGTCAAACGCAGACCTGGGTCCCGCCCAACCCCCTTCTCTCACCATTTTCTTTCTTTTGCTTATTTGTTTACATCTAAAAAAAAAAGGAAAGTGAAAACATGGTAGTACGGTGGCGACGCCTGGTCCTTCTCGCGTAAGTATTAAAACAGGATACCTGAAACAAAGCTATGTATCACATCGCAGCACAAAGTCGGGCACAGGTGTGCGTCCCCCGTCACGTCAGTTTGGAGATTCAGCTAAACCGACATTAAATTCGGGGACGTTGCATGACCTCTTTCCGACGCGTCCCTTCTTTCGTCCCCACTCCAGATGAACACCTCGACGCGAGTCGGGCGTGTGTCTGTGATAATCTGGAACAGTCAAATGCCGACGATGACGTAGAATTTCCAACGGCGTTGGTGTTTTGGAGCAAATGTAAGGGCGTGCTGTCGCCGCGCGAGAGAGTCAGCGCTGACAACATGGCGGAACTTGGTAGCGTCCGGAACAGCGCTCAATAAATTACGCAAAAAAAGAAAACAAGGCGACCGTGACGTGCGTAAACACCTGCAACTGTTTCCGGCTCTGGCAGTGCGCGAAAGTATGGCCTCCGAGATTGGCTTCCACTACTCCCAAAGCGGGCGTATCTTGTCCCCGAAGAACACTCGTCCCCTTGCGTGACTCTTCGTTCCTTAACGCTCCGCGCACGGTACTTCGACGGCAGGAACGGTATTTCGCGTCATCAGAGTGACATGTAAACCGAAGTTTTAACGAGAGAAAACGTAAGCGAAACGAGGGTCACAATTATTGTTTGGGGACCAGGATACGTCCCAAGAGGTGTAAGCTCCTACGTCTCTTGTTTTTTAAATTTTATTTTGAGAGCGTATATGCGAAAGAGATTACAGATAGGACAAACTGACACGACAAACGACGTTCAACATTTACGGCAAGGTTCGTTAGCTATACACAATCCTGGCCGCGTAGCAATAACGACGCTCACTCCCGGGTCAGCGTCCGGCGTTTTCAACCTTCTCGAGCGTACAGTACTCTCTTAAAACGCTCCTCGCTTACAAGGTTCGCTAATTTCCGAGTTTCCCCGCCTCCTTCGTTTTGTTCGCATGAACAACTTCGCGCACGAAGCGTCCGCAACTGCACCCACGTACACGCGTCGCTTTGTTTTTGTTTTTCTTTTTTCCATGTAAACCAGGATCACACCGCAACGCCACCCTACGTAGCACACACTCTGGGAATTATATCTCGCTCCCTCCCCCTTTGTTCGTAACTATTTTTCCCTACCCTTTCCCGCGCTCTACACGCATCGCTGCCTTTTCGAGTCGCTCGGGCCGAGCGCGGAAGAACCCGTCGAGCACCGCCATGTTCTTCGTCTCTCGACACCTCTTCCTCCTCATCGCAGCTGCGTCGGTCTCGGGGGTTCTTTTCGTCTCCAGCGGCGGGCGTTATTAGTAGCGTTTCGTTTTGTCCCCCCCCCCCCCTTCAACCCCATAACCCCCAAACATAGGGCCCCTCGGTTTCGCGAGCACTCCAAGGCCCCACCCTCCCTCTGTCTCTCTCTCCTTACGCATCTCTCTGACATTCTCTCTCTTTTTATTCTCACTAACAGTGGTGAATGTCGCCCTCCCCCCGCAGAACCCTCTCCCCTATGTCTCTCCTGACTAACAGTATAGTGTCGAGTGTTGCGCTCTCTACGGGAGGGGGGGGGGGGAGGGTCACGAGAGAGGAGGTTCTAGGAGGTGCCGCGCGCACGCCATAACACGGCGGCGGCGGCGGCGGCCGTTCAACTCGACGGAAGCACGTAACACACAAGGCGCGCCGTCCCTGCTTTCTTCGAAGGTCGCGGCGGCTTCCTGCGCGACCCGATGACTGCCTTCGCGGGAGAAACGGTTCACGAGCGAGAATCCGTGCGACGGCGCACGCGTTCGCCGTGCGCTCTACGAGACGAGCTGCCGTCCCCCTGCGGGTCGGATCGCCAACGTTTAAAGGACACAACTGCAGTAAAATTTCCGACCGCGCAAAGAAAAAAGAACAAAGAGAGAGAGAGAGAGAGGTCTAGTTGCAAGAGAGTACACATCTTCAAAGCACCTTGTGGCACCTTCAAAGCGCAATTACACGCTTGAAATGCCAGTAGATGCGTTACGAAAAGCTCGTTAAGAGACCTTTAATTTCTTATATATACTTTTTTCTTTCGTTATATAAGTATACAAAAACGGAACCAAAAATAAGTTTACCTCTCGCCGGAAGTACGCGCGACTGAGAGCGCCCGGTTCCTAAGACATGATTTTCGAGATAAGGCGGCGCCTGCTAGCGCGTAGACATTTATGGGTGAACCGTCCCAGAGGCTACGCGCTGAGACTTACGTCATATCAGCTTAGGTGCTGTTAAAAGACTTTAAAAACAAATGTGCAATTACCAGCCCTGCAGCTTTGCGCCAAACGCTATACTACATATTTTCAGCGGTATATTATACGCCATTCATCTTGACTCTATAAACAAGTTGAGGCCAACGTTAAACATCCTTATAGTTGGCTTTCACCTCTTCGCGATGCATTGTTCCAGGGGCAGTAGCTTTGCTAACAAACCATTTAAGTTTAGATTCATCTCTTCTTATCACTCGTGGAGCCGAATGGCCGATCTCAGCGACAACGGAAAGCGAGGCAGAGTCCCAGCCAATAGCCAGCGGTGAAAGGAAAGAACAAAAAAAGAAAGATGAAACGGATCGTTAAAGGCACGGTTTTAACACAGATCAAAGTACCTCATTATCTTTAACTCCCGTATTCTAGAACTTCCCTCCACTCAAACACTCCCCCTCGACTAAATCGGCAGTAGCACTACCCCCTTTCAACAGAAACGCTCACTGCGCTTCATGACCTATGGCCTCAGAGATCACGCGGCGCGAGGTCCTCGTGCGCCGCCCGGTGATCTCGGGGGCAATGTTCGGGGGCAATGTGTGATAATTCACGCAAATTTTTGAAAAGTGTGGTACTCCTTTTTCGCTCTTCTTTTTTTTTTCATTCGAGAGGCGGCACTGGGCTCAAGTTGGTGGAGTGGAGGAAGAACTTCCAGTCGAGGACAGTTTACGAGTTTCACGGGAGTTAGTCCCACGGTATTTTTACTGCCTTGCCAGCGATGTGCACTATACGAACTAAAGGCGTGGGACCATGGGTAGTTAGCGTTTTTGTGGAACTGCAAACAACTGCGCAATCGAGAGAGGGACGACAAGAAACGACAGCGAGAAGTGTGGACTTCCAGTGACCTATTTTTTTTTTCTCCAAAAGCAGCAAACATATTTCTATACGAGTGATTTCACAATTACCAAGAAGTGTTAGGAGCGACAGCACTGCAAGCTCGAACGAAGGTGCGTGCAGATTTGGTAACAAGTAGGCGCACTACCGTCGGTTCCCTCCCCCATCAAAAAAAAAAAAATAATCAATAGCTCTTAAGTGAATGAGCAATAGCAGGCTTTGTGACGGCCCTTCCGCTCTCCCCCTCCGCCTCCCAACAGCCTTACCAATTGCGGCGGTTTCGATTACGATTCTGGTTTGATCGTTCACTTGCCGCTCCTATCACAGCGGCAGCAACCGACGAGCGGCCGATTATAAGTAATGGAATAGAAGAGCAAGAGGTAACCTTAGATTATGCCGACTCAACGTCCATTCTGTTTCACGCTGACGCCACAGTGAAGAACGGGCATCGTCAGGATGCACGCGAGTCCATTATTGATAGAGTAACAGGAAATAAACAACAATAAGAAATGAAGAAAAAGAAGCCAATCTCGCTTGTTCCTCCCTCCCCACCCCCCACCCCAACCGCTGCCGCATTGGCAAAGCAGGAACTCTGATGCCAAGAAGATGCGACGGAAGAACGCAGCCGTCGAGGGTTGGCAAAGATTAGATAGGCGGAGCGATATCGGGCCACGTTACGTCACCCGGGAAACCCAAGAGAGCCGCGACGACACCGCACCGGTGGTCGCAGTCAAGTCTGCCCGCTGATTCGGCTAAAGAGCGCCTACATACCCGTCGAGGAATACACGAAAGGAAGCACCGCAAACCGCTTTCAAAAAAGGCCGCGACGCGGATAAACACCCCCCTCCCCCCCCCCCCCCCCACAAAAGTATTTTACGAGACTGAATGTAACATCGCGATGTAATCGTCGCTTTAATTATGGATTCCGTGTTCCCCTTCACATCACTGAAGACCGCGTAGACAAGATTTTTTTACGGCTTTCCGAGTCCTCATGAAAAACGCCATGAAAAAGAAAATAATAATACGCGCGTACACAATTAAAGCTTAACTCCATCCTGTAGTCTCGTTGAGCCGAAATACGGGCGGGAAGAAACGGAGGACAGACAGACGGGCGTCTGTCCTGTCCACTCCGTTTCTTCCCGCCCGTATTTCAAAATAGCCCAACGACACCACGTGGTGCACCAACTGGCCCAACAGACTTTACTACATCCGTTGTCGCAGTAAGCAAGCCCAGGGACCGCGGAGCGGATCACTCACACGAGGAGTTTCGCTCTCTCTGTCTCTCTTTCTCTATTACAAAAGAATCATCTCGAATGCCACGACACCGCGACTGTCCTCCCATCCTCGTCGCAATAACCGTGCCGCGTTTTTTTTAAAACACGCCTGAATAACGCAAAGCGTCCGCACCCGCCTTCAATCGTCGCGATTACCGCGCGGTATTAAAAGAGAAGCGGCTCCGTTATCTAAACGTAGCTATCTACACGACGATAACGGGCCGCGCCACAAGGCAGGGGAGAAAGGACGGGCGTTATCGGGACGCGCTCGACAAAAAATGCACGCACGGGCCGAAATGACGACACACCGCAATGCACAAAATACGCGGGCGGCCGCGCGGGGAATGATTAATCGCGCCAGTGCCTCCCCCTCGCGGCAGGCAAGTGCACTACAAGGCGAAGGTCGGTTTGCGTCACGTAACCTTTTCTTGTCCTTCTATAGGAAGCGCCTCGCCTTACGTAAGACCTGGTGAAGGAGACGCGCAGAATTCAGTCGGGGAAAAAAAAAAAAAGCCTACGTATACACAGCATGCGCCAATGTATACCTACCTACCTGCCTTTTGTCGCGTAGTTTCCTACATTAAATTTATTAGAGGGAACTCTGGCGATGCGATTGAAGAGCTGTACTGCATCGGAATCGTGGTTACGTAGCACGTGGATTTGCCTGATGCAGACGTTCTTGCGGCTTTGTTCACTATACGCTTTATCTGTTTGGGCATGTTGGTAAGACATCAATGCAGCTTTTTTTTTTTTTTTTTGCGCACGAGGACGATGGAGAGGCTGGGACACACGAACGCAGACTCACAGAAAAAAAATAAAAACGTTGTAAGTCTGCGCTCGTGTGCCTCAGCCTCTCCTTCGTCCTCGTCTTGTGCGCAAAAAGCTGCATTAATGATTTTTCAGTGTTTATTAGCCCACATGGCAAAGCAATCAAGTTCTTTTCTGACCTCAGGACGCAGTGCGACTACCGTGTAGACTCGTGTAAGGGCCGCATCCCCAATTTGGCAGCCCGAAATCTGGAGAAAAGAAGAAATCCAACGGAGACGCAATCGCGTTCGGTGCCCCGATGGCAGGTGCGCTCATCAGCGAATTTTGGCGCGCTGCGTACTTGCGCGCGCCACTACTAGATGGCGCGAACAGCGCGTTGACGTCTGATGCAATAGATCCGGGGTTGGCCACCCTACCGGGGTGCGCACAAGTCGCCGGCTAGGCCGGCGCCATTTTGGCCGTAAGCTTCGATCCCGTGTAAGGGCCGCACCTCGTGAAAAATTAAAAAAAAATAAAAGTGCGGCCCTTACACGAGTCTACACTACGGTATAACGCACATGCACAATCACTGCTGTAACTAGCGCTTACAACGCATTGTTTTGTTGAAAGTTATCAATTTGCAAAGTCACAAAGCTTCCGTTTGAAGCCAGAAGTCAGAAGCTGTTTGAACGTCAACGAAGTTTAGGCCAACATTGCCGTGCTGGCCGAACCACCGTGTTTGCAGCGTCCACAGACACCTGCGTCACAGCGTCCCTCTAGAAAGTTTTCTAGGAAACTCTACGCCCTCAGTATATGCGCCGTAGTGGTCGACTCCGGATTATATGTGACCACCTGTTCTTTAACGTGCACCTAAAGCACGGTATACACGAGCGTCACGGGAATGCTATCGCCGCGGTCGGGAGTCGAACCCGCGACCTAGTCAGTGCTCTGCAGCGAAACGCCACGGCCGCTAAAACAGCAACACTGCGCCAGCTCATACGCTTGGGCAACTATCGCGCATGAAGGTTCTCGAAACTGCGCATGGGTTGCGGTGTTTGATTTCATTAGAATGTAATATAGTCACATTCACAGATAAGCGTAAGCATACCCGTGTAGACGCTGTCAAAATGCATGAAGTCATGGCGTAGCGGTAGTGGCGCGAGAGCTTCAGAGTTAGCTTTCCGCCTCTCTCTCTCTTCTTCTCTCTCCCGCAATTTTTTTTTTCACCTCCGCTGTATCAAGCCTCCACTCGAAGTTTGCGTGGTCGCTTTGCTATTGCGAAAGCGTAATTTACTAATACACACGCAGGCGCGCTTTCCGAAAGGCTGCGCCGTATGCAGGACTGAAGTTTGGACTTCGCACGCAATAGCTCGAAAGCAGGATGCGCTATGCCGAGTACACTGGACAATGGTGACATACTGTGCTTCGCCATCACACGAAGAACCCGTTCCGAATGCCACGAGCAGCATTTCCTGATGCCCATCTGGCTGCTGTGGTCCCTATTAAGCCTCTCCGAGATGCCAACTGCATGTTCATCTCAGTTCAGATGACCGAACAACCATTACAGGGCGCCGCGTAAGCCTTTCCGGTTCTGACGTGAATGGTGTCCGTTTACGTAACCTCAGAAGCAAAATCATCAGGTTCCCTGTCCGGTTAATTCGTCGAACCCGTATTGGACGTCAACGCACCCAAAACATTCGGTGCTCCCTTGGTTGATGCGGTACATTTCCCTATTTCGCAAGCGAACCCACACCACTCTCTCGCGAGTCCCACACCAGCAGCGAGTCCATAAATGGGCGCCTGTAGCCTAACTGGTGCACACGTGGTTGACATGTGGTCAGTTTTCAAGTCTGGTGCGCCAACTTGTACCACACTCTCCCAGTGACTCGGCGATCCCTCGCTGTTCGTCATGCAGCGCCTTTCCGGTGCCGACGCGGTTGATGTGATCGACTTCAATCATCCAAATTGCCAACTCATATAGGACACCCCACTTGACGCCGCGTCGCCTTTGTCGGGTAGTCTATTTCGAGTATCACGTGCCAACACACACCACTCTCAATTTCAATGTCTCAACGATCTCTTACAAGTCGTCTCCAGCCTATCCAGTGCCGACGTAGACGATGTGAGCCACTTCGGGCATCCCATGCCAACCCAGAATCGTATACGATTGCATGGCTCGGGGACCCTTCACTTGATGCCGCAAAGCCTTTCCTGCACCCGCGTGGTTGGCGCGGTCCATTTTAAACTATCACGTGCCCACCGACACCACTCTGTTCGAATGTCTTAATGATCCCTCGCTGGCCATTAAGCAGCCTCTCGGACGCCGACGTGGTTGACGTAATCCACTCGAGCAACCCATGCCAACCGCTAACACCTTTTGTTCTCACGACCCGACGACCTCTTTCGGTGGACGGCGGGAGGCCTTTCAGGTGACCACGTGGTTGGCGCGGTCCATTTTCCATGTACGATGTACGGTACACCTCGGGTCTCGGGATGTGAAAGCACGCCATTCTCCGATCGAACGACTTAACGATCCCTTATTGGACGCGTCGTGCAGATCTTCCGGGGCCGACGTGTTTGAAGTAATCCAGTTCGAAGTTCCCAGAAGTTCCCAGCGGAACCAGCTTAAGCACTTCCTCCGAGGTATATCAAACTGCGGATTTAAAAAAAAAAAAAAAAAAAAAAGGAGGCCACCGGTATCTATATCCGCATGCTATCGCCCGCTGACTATATAGACTGCTGAATACGCACTGGTGCTCTCGGACATGAAACTTTCGCGCACAACTCGTCGGGAGCGCACCCGAACATGGCGGCAGCTCATACAAAACCCACACGCACGCACGCCCGCAAGGAAGGCCACGGCCTGACTGCCGTGCGTGTGAATTCACGGCGTGGTACCGAGCAGCGAGTTTTTCGGAGAAAACGATAATGAGATAAGGATGTACCCCGCTGCACCCACCGAAGATCGCGTCGGGAGAAAAAAAAAAGATAAGCGAGACGACACGTCGCAAAAGAGGCACCGTAGTGACCAGAGCTCGGGGGGGCGGCAAAAGGACAAATACGCGATCAATCGCGCGTAATCATCGGAGGCAATGCGAGCGGCAGAGTCGCCCCGCAGAGATAATGCTTTTCTTTTGACACCGTTTGTCTAACTCTTGCTGCGCTGACGGATCACTGACGTATTCCAACTCGCGCCCAGTTCTCGCTACTCGTGCAGGGATCGCAGTACAGCGTACGCGCGATACGTGGGCACGTATGCAGGGCAAATTGCCACAGAGTATTTTCTTTATTCCTCAATTACCCCGCAGCGCCCAAAGACGTTACAGCAGGGGGGTTACAACATGAAATAAAATACATCTTTATTCACAGAATGCACTTGCTTTTCAGTCGGCTCATTCCACTGTTTAATTGTTAGAACAAAAAATGAATTGGCATACATGTTCGTCTTGGCAGGGTACTCGAGGATTTTGCAACTATGATCAGTTCATTTTGAAATGTAATGAGGTTTCCGTAGGTAAATTTCTTTATTAATTCCAGTTTTATTATAGTAAATTGAATATAGAAATTTTAATCTCAGTTTATTGCGGCGGGCAGAAAGAAATTCCCATCCTAGCTCAGCCTTCATTGCAGTGCAGCTCTCCCTCCTTCCGTATCGCCCCGAGACGAACCTGGCAGCACGGTTTTGTATTTTTTCTAGAGCGGCAATGGAAGATTACCTCGTCACGGTCCCACACAACACAGCTATATTCTAAGAGTCTGTCGGAACGTATTTTATCGGCACGTACAGTCAGCCGCAAAAGTTTAGGGGCCGCAGGATCTGCCAATTGAAGCTGAATTCTCGCGAAGCATGGTCACACATCCTCGAATTAAAATTTTCCAGCATGTAGTAGCCTTCGCCACTTACCCACAGTGATTCATTAAATACGAAATGTCATGCCTTAGCAGTGCAGGAATTCATATTTGAAGGGGAAACTGCATCCCGTAAACTTTTCCTGTTGACTGTACGCCCTCGGCTTCGCCGCAAGCCATCCGGAAAAGCATTGCTGCGCCGAGCGACCGAAGAGCGCCTCGGAACCGACGGGACTGATGGATTCTGAAAGGCTCACGGCCCGGGAAAGGGGGGCGGGGGGGGGAGGCACACACACACACACACACACACACACACACACACACACACACACACACACACACACACACACACACACACACACACACACACACACACACACACACACACACACACACACACACACACACACCGGGAAAGGTGTAGAATTTGGACCGCATGCCGCACACACGGTCGGAGACGAGTAACGACGCACATCGACCCCAAACATCATCAAGGCGTGCGCGCGCCCGCGCGGATTTGTGTACACCTCGGAGAGGAGGACGCATTCCATTTCCCCAACTGCTTTTTGTTCGGGACACGTACGGGGGTCGTGAAATCTTAGAACGCCTCACTGTATACATGGCGTTCGGTTAGGCGCACAACTTGCAACGTTCACTCAAATCGCATCGCCGGCAAGTGCAGCCGCGTATGCCAAACGCAATATCGCCTGAACTGGCTTCGAGAGCGCGAGCAAGAGGAGTACGCGAGTTCGCCCACACCCACGTGCGGGGGCGAAAGAGACCTAAACTCGCCACGTACACGGATCACGGTGCAGCGCAGAAACGCCGCAAAGGGGCGGCAAGCGCGAATGGCGAGACCGCGCGCACACTGTCACGTGGTCTCGGCGGCGCAGATTCGAAGTCGGGCGCGAGCCGCTCGTAGTCGCATCCAAAGCCGACGGATATAACACAACTAGAGTGGCCAGAAGGAGAGGTGTGATTACCGGCGGCGCTTTCCTCCGGGCGCGCGTGACCCCCTTGCGCACCGATGCCACCAGGGGGAACGTGGCGCTGCTGCTCGCGGCGTGGTACTTACGGCGTGGTAACACAACAGCCATCGGTAACACAACCGGCCATCGAGACAACCGCGCCCGTTTTTCTCCGTACTACAGCGTATTCGTGCGCGAGCAAGGCGCCGAACGAAGAGGTTGCGAACAAAGCGGGAGACCGCAACAAGACGCGGGGCTTGCTTACCTCCAGAGAGAAGCTCCTCCAACCGTTGCCGTTCCAGCAACGTCCAACCGTACGACGAGATCTAACTTCCTCCGGACCTGTTCGGGCGAAAAGAATTGAGAGACAGAAAGAAAATTACAATTTCGTCTTCAATAGGTAAACGAAGGCATTCGGCACAATTACTCGCAAGCGCTTGTAGCCAAGGCGAGGAAACGATTTGTGACACGAACGACTGTCGAAAATCTAATAATAAAAAAAAAAATATCGCCGGGACCTATTTATGCGTAGCTTGAAGTCAGAGCTTACGAAAGCGGCAGAGAATGTCAAACAGGCAACGCATGAGAACAGACGATACGCCGCGTTTCGCCGACCGCGAAAGAACAGCGCGTCGGTTACGAAACAAGGGCGAAAATCCGAAACTACCTTCTAGACAAGGAAAGAAACCCGAGGTATGAGCATATACCACACAATCAACTTCCCTCTCTCCACCATTCATCCCATTATTATGCAACCAGAAAATTTTAAGTACAACGCGGCGAATCACAGACGACAGACGAACGCTCAAAGTACCGACAGTGAAATTACGGCGTATAAGGTGCGAGAAAGCGTAATACTGTAACAGAGATAAGAAAAAAATCATAATAATAAAGAAACTACGTAGTACTAGCCTGCGTGACGATCCCCCTCGAGCAGACGATTTCGTCACTCCTATAGGCCCGATACTGACCACTGCCACCGATAACGCGCGGGGTCCGATTACGCAACCATGCTTAACACAAACCACAGGAACACGCCTCGCACGTTTGTCTACTAGCCACCATCACTATCAGACGGGCCGATGCTGCGCGATAGCTCGACAAAGCGCCGCCAATATCCTTCCCGACTCCAATAGTTGTCGCCGGCCCACGACCGTATAGTAACCAAAAAACTACTGTCTCCACGGCTCCTCCGCGCCGACAGAAACGACATCGATTGGGTCGGTTACAGCACGTCACCTGTAGCGAAATCCATCGTTTCACCCAATAGGCTCCCTCCCGCCTCCGCCGCTGCTTATCACAGGTTATCAACAGTCACGACGTTGGTTTGGCGACGGCCGAAACGCAACGAAAGATAGCAAAACGAAAGAATGAAGAAAAGAAAGAGAAAAAGTTTAGAGCTTCGGAGAGCTCGCAATCTCTCTCTCTCTCTCTCTTCCTGTCAGTTTCCTTTCCGGTCGTGCCGTCCCTCTCCGCTCTTACACCGACCGCCCGCGCCCCTCGGCAACACTTTATTTTACTTTATCTTTTCGTTCATTTAATGTCCCACATAACAGCACTCTTTACCAACGCTCGCCGTGCTGTCTCGACATCAGCTCTTCACGCTAGCAGAAGAGGAACTAGAGAGTCGGTGACAGCGAGGCAAGCGAAAAGAAAGAAAAAAAGATAGAGGGGGAGTGTAAAAAAGGCTTGTCCTAGGGCCGTTCATCAGTCTATATATCAAATCTCACTGCGGCAGGGGCCCGCAACTGCTTTGGCTCGGGATAAGATAGGGTAGAGAAAAAGAGCTCGAAACCACTTCAGCGTGGGCCAGAACGCTACGAGGAAACGGCCGTCGAGGAAGGGCAAGGTTATCAATGCGTCGGCGTAAGCGATCCACTTCTTTTTTGTGAGAGTTGATGTTTGTTTAATGCGCAATACCGACCGCCTAGTTTATATAGGTGGAGAAAACCATTTTTTTCCCCTCTTCCTATCTTGTCTTTTACTTCGCTACGCTCCGCTGTTAAACAGCGCGGCCTTGGCAGAAGCGATCATGAGACGATCGAATGACGTTCCAGTGGGCACGTGACAAAGCGGATCGTCTGCATGTGACGTGACCGCGGTAAATCAGACAACATGACTCGCGAGCCGTCTGCGTGGGCGCAGCATATAGCAGACGACGCGACCACGCACGTAGTATAATCTGCACGCCACTTTATACGCCACATGTATAGCAGAAGACACGACCTAGACCACATTCTCACGCCTTGAGAACGTAAGGTATACACTGCAGTTCTAAAACCAGCGTCGGATCGAGAAAGTGCAAGAGCGAAACCCCCGTTTTCGTTTCCCTAATATATGTTAGAAGATTAGTTGAATTTCCTTAATCGATATTCTACCGCTTCAACCCGTCGGTTAACACACCCTCGCGCTACTGGGCGAAGATAAATCAGGATGCCGCTTTACAAGTTGGCACCCGATCAAAACCTTCGCAAGTGGCAAGCCACCTGCCTATTCAAATATACCTAACGAAATATCCAGATTTAACCTCATATAGTAATGCTTGTCTGCAGCGATACGTTGGCAAAATTACGAAGAGCGTAGCCGTGACATAACCCCGTGCTTCAACTGGGGCAGGTGCCCGGCAGACAAGTGCAAGGTGCGATCATTTTCACGGAACACTGATTGCATTATGTAATGATCCGTTTCGTATACCATCTGCTGAGACAAAGTTACTAGCGCTAACAAGAGTAGCGGAAAAAAAGTTGGGACAGGACAGAATGCTCTGTCCTGTCCCAACTCATAGACAGTAACTACGTCTCAGCAAATGCATCAACACCAACTAGCCCAGCTTTCTGCGTTAATTACGCGTATACCATCCTTCTTTCTGTACCGACTGATTTACTCGTGGGGTTTACCGTCCCAAAGCAACTATGAGGCTATGGGAGACGGCGTATGTAGCACAGGTCTGTCAGAGTGGCATAGAATAGAGCGGAAGGCATCGGTAGAAAATCGCAGCAAAAGGCAGGGTGATTAAAAAGGAATATGAGGTGGATCGTTACAAGACAGGGGCCAAGAGGGCTTATTTTGTAACGATCCATTCCAGAGGTCCCGGTCCTGCAACGATCCATTCCACATTTCGTCCTGTTTCACATACCTTGACGAAGCAAATGACGAAGAGATAGATAGATAGATAGATAGATAGATAGATAGATAGATAGATAGATAGATAGATAGATAGATAGATAGATAGATAGATAGATAGATAGATAGATATGAAAAGAAAAGACATCGCTATAGGACACGGTACCGCGTAGGCCAACCATTTCTGAAACGTCCGCCTTCCCTCTCACAAGGTAACGCGTCTCATAACTGAGTTATGCACCAGTGACGACAGCTGCGTGGCCGTAAAAAAGATAACGTGAGGGCGAAGGTCCGGATCGCGAAGCAGAATTACGACAATCCTATCCGTATAATAGAATAATTTTACCCCGATATACGAATACGTTAGAATGAGTCTTGCTTTGTGCCGCTTGCGATGCTATTGCAGTTCTTGATAAGTGCCCTTCGCATTTATTTGTGATGGTGGTAATTTATGTTTTCAAAAGCAACAGCGCTCAACGGACAAGGACTTAGGCAAAGAAGAACACGATACTGGCGCAACCTTTAGGCGACCACAAGTGTCGAGAGAAATATAGCATGGCCTCCGAGATCACCTCGCGCTATTTTACGCACGCGGGGGCGATCTCGGAGGCCATGAATAAACATTCACACAAGATACCCCGATAATCAAGAGCAACACGAGAGACGCCTTCGACCTATGGATTCATACATTTCAGCCGTCACCGGAGCAAGCAATATATATAATATAGTGGTGCTTATAAACACCTACAGATATAAAATGCACGGAGACTTCGTTAATGGCTTCCGTTCAAAAAAAAAATAAAATACGCAATATTTCAAAAAGCTAAAAAAAATTAACATTTCGTGAGTGGGTGAGCCATATCAATGTGATGTAGACGTTGTCAAGTTCAAACATTAAAGAAAGAAAGAGAAGCGGCAGCCTTTACAGCCTCAAATTATTCCCATAAATACACGTTTTCTTCTCCTTTTTCATTTTCTTTTGCAACCGCCGTGGTCGCTCAGTGGCTACGGTGTTGTGCTGCTGAGCACGAGGTCGGCGGGATCGAATCCCGGCCACGGCGGCCGCATTTCAATGTGGGCGAAATGCGAAAAACACCCGTGTACTTAGGCGCACGTTAATCTAGAACTCTAGGTGGTTGAAATTTCCGGAGTCCTCCACCATAAGGCGTGCCTCATAATCAGAAAGTGGTTTTGGCACGTAAAAACCCCCATAATTAAATTTTTTTTCTTCTTTTTTTAACAGCAACGCACACATCGGTTATTAAGAGCACGCTATCGGTTTACACAGCCGATAAGTGCAGAAAGTCGATACGCTTGTTTACAGGACTCACGCTGATGTGTCCCACGCGCGGCTAGTTATATAAACCTGGCGAACACCCAGTGGCGGTGGTATCTGTGCGAGCAACACGCGTTATCTATTTTTGAAGATCCCAATAATTGCTTCCTTTGCGGCACATATAGAGTAACGCGGTAGAATGAGCATTTCGAAACGCAGATTGGGTGATCCATTTGAGAGATCGTTTCTTCAAAACTGATAAGCCAAACCAGCCCTTCTCTATTTACACATATCCCGTATTACACAACGTCGCTTCAGACGAACTGCACAAACATTAGTTTTTTTTTTTTCTGCCACACGGCATAATGTCGGAATAAAATTACACGTAACATGAAGCCTCGTCTCATGCAGATACTACAACCGAGACTTTTGAAAGATATTGTCCGTGAGCCACATCGTTCGTAGTCTTCGGGACGGTCACAGCTTCACTTCACCCTTCAAAGTATTCGATCTGTACAGGTGGTGGGGTTGTGCCGAAGGTGGCCACGCTGAAAGAAGCCACTGTCGTTTGCTGCATGCTTTATGTTTTATTTCTCTGGGCGATTTCGCCGGAAGGACGCTAAAAAACCAACACTATAAACCAATTGAAAAAAGTGGCGACGAATTCTTTCAGAACCACATTCCTCATTATTTTGGCGATGGAAGTTTAACTATTAATGGTGAAAATGAACTGCCAGCATCCTTTTCTCGAATTTCGCACCGAAAGCTGTGCGCCGGCAGGTCTGCGCGACGTCACAGATTTTCAACGTATTTCCTCGGGCAAACGTGCCCATATACGCCGAACGAAAAGTCGTCAAAACCTGTTAGGTCCTCAGTTCTTATATGATCTAACGTAGTTCGTCTGAATCGATAAGCAATTAACTATAAAGCAGACGCTAACAAAATCCATGACATCACATGCACTGGATATGGAGTTTCAGGACAACGTTGCCACTATATAGTCTTTCGTTTTAGCATCTATTCCGTAAGTACTAAGCCCGCTTCTCATGGTACACGAGTATACTCGTTCGGGTATTCCAAAGGCGTAATTTATTACTACCAGGTTATTTAATACTCCCTCTCGGCAAGGTAAACACGACCGACGGAACGTGAGCAGAAGTGATTGGCAGACGGTCTTTTTAACGAAGGCCGTCTGCTATTATGTGCCAGAGCAGACGATTTCCGCTCGAGGCGCAACACAGGTATACAACGAAGCAAGAACAACGCGAGAAACGACTGCCAATGTGACACTATAACCGTATTGCGAGGTGTCATTCGAGGGCACTTAACACATTCGTGAAGTGCCCATCGATCGTCAAAAGCGCGCATATATGCGCGCGTAAGAGGACCAACAAAGGCACGGAAACTCACGTGACTCCATATCGATTGCTCCTTCTGGGCATAATCCTCGCCCAGGGAAGCTCCACTGATAAGCACGTGATCGAAGAATTGTTCAGCCGAGCAGAAGCACGTGCTCAAAAGTCGCCGTCTGTGCGCGGCAATTCCCGAATTCGCTGATCAATGACGGTATTGCAACATAGATATTGCGTGTCTGCCGGGCAAATCAGCAACATTCGAAAACCCTCACGTGTCCTACGCGACCATAGCCTCCGGGATCGACGCACTTTTCATCAGGCTATCTCGGGGATCAGCCCAGTTCATTATTGCACTGCCTCCGAGATCGGCCCGCCTTTACTCGTCACGAAGCCGACCGAGCATAATCTGATTTGTAGTACGAGCGATGTCCTGCGTGCTAGCAATTCGGCAGGACAGCAGCAGCTGCCAGGGTCAACCATGTCCGGGAGTGTGCACCTACACTAATATAATTTGCACCGTTAATTGTGAAAAAGGGTGTAAATGTGTTTATGACTACCGCTTTTACGCCCTTTCTTGGTGTAAGGGCGTGAGTTATACAGGGTGTCCCTATCATGCACCAAGATTTTAATATATGCAAATGCCACGTAGCTAAACAGAACTGGGCCACGCAGAATTGCCGCGCGACTGGCCGGTCGAGGCATTTCGCGTGTAATCTCAGGCTTCTTTCACGCTGAAAAAGAAGGAAAACTACTTTAATTTAAAACACACTGAGCAACAGAAAACTGTATCGGGAGTTTTTCATCTTACTCTACATTTTTCTCATTGACACTTTGTATGAAATTATAGTCTTTGAGCAGTTGATTAATTAATTAAGACTAATGTAATTAGGCGGAAAGCAAAAAATAATCTGAGCACCTCGAAGCGACGGCAAACAACATTATTACCTCGGTTCTGTCCAGCTACGTGGCATTTGCATATTATTAAATGTTGGTGCATGACAGTTGGGACACCCTGTATAACTAACTCACACCCTTACAGCCAGAAAAGGGCATAAAAGCGGGAGTCACAAACACATTCACATCCTTTTTCACATTTAAGAGTGAAAATTATATCACAGTGTAGAAAGCTGAGCTCTACATCTACGGGTAGTATAAGCAGTATAGCAAGCTCCGGCCGCGCCTCGAACCGTTTCTCAGCGTACAAAGTGGCTTTCTGTATGCGTCAGATTTTCTCTGTACGCAGCCAGGCGGTCTTGTGACTTACAGAGTACTGGACTAGTTGGACAATCGTCCACTATCAGAACTCAAAACTTTAGGTCAGTGCTCCGAAAGAACATCCGCGTTGAAGGCCTTACTCGCGTTATCAAGGTTCCTGCGGTCTACGGGGCTTTCACGACGGACTTTAAGAACGCCGCCCCCTACCGCTCTATAGTGTGCGCGCTTTGTTCGTGCTCGTCTTTCTTTCTATCTCCCCCTTCCACTCTTTCTCTTTTTATACCCCTTAACCCTCCCCCGGTGCAGGGTAGCCAACCGGAACTACGTCTGGTTAACCTCCTTGATTTTCTCTGTATTATTCTTTCTCTCTCTCTCTCTTCCCTTTCAGGAACTCGATCGAGGCCATCAGCACACACGTGGGCAACTCGGTGTCTGATGTCTCTTGGAATACATAGCCTGCCGCGCCGACAGCCACAGTCCCCTTATAAAAATGAACGTTAACATTCTTTAGAACTCCTACCAACTTTCTATTTACTTTATTGACAGTCTATTAACATTTACATTCTAGTAACATTTGTTGATACACAGTCAAAAGACTTCCTTCTTACTTTTGTATAAAGAATATTTTCAATACACCGTTAACAGACTTTCTTCTTACTTTTCTATAAAGAATATTTTCAATACACTGTTAACAGACTTTCTTATTACTTTTGTATAAAGAATGTTTTAAATACACCGTTAAAAGACTTCCTTCTTACTTTTGTATAAAGAATATTTTCAATACACTGTTAACAGACTTTCTTATTACTTTTGTATAAAGAATGTTTTAAATACACCGTTAAAAGACTTCCTTCTTACTTTTGTATAAAGAATATTTTCAATACACTGTTAACAGACTTTCTTCTTACTTTTGTATAAAGAGTATTTTCAATACACCGTTAATAGACTTCCTTCTTACTTTTGTATAAAGAATATATTTAATACACCGTGAAGACTGATGATGATATGTAGTGTTTATTGGCGCAAGGGCCAAGTGTGGCCTTCTTACTTCTTACTTCCTTCTTACTTTTGCACATAGAATATTTTAAGGTCCCCATCAACATGTATTTTTCTAACTTTTATCTCTATAACCACTTCAGTACTACGTCAGAAGGCTAGTTACTTTTGTGTAAAGAGTGTTGTACTATACATCATCGAACTATATTTTTTTGTTTGAAGGACATGTATCCTCAGTACGTCCACAGCTCGTACTGTTTGCCAAAAAATATTTAGAATGGGAAGTAACCTGAGAGTTTCTGATAAATTTTTCTAACACACATCAATGCCGATGTATGACATACTCAGGAGTCAAGCTCATTGTTTTAAATCATAGTCCCAGTCCAAGTCGGTAGCCAATTGTTGACGGAGTGCTCTTAAAATGTTTAAAGAAATATGTTCGTAAATTCTTAGAACTAATCTTTTAGAGGATCTACTGGACTAGGAAGGAAGGAAGGAAATCAACTTTATTCAGGTCCTGCAGGCCACGAGAGCTTTGGGCTCTCACGTGAGCGTGCGGTGACGTCAGCACACTCCGAGAAAATTTGCTTGCGCTACACCACCTGACTGGTGTGATAGCGGACTACTGTGTAGGCCGCGCACCAGTTGCAGAGCTTTATCCCGACCTTGGGGCTGGTTAATTTAAGGCCGATTTACGCTTGAGCCGTGACGCATGCGGTCGTGCAGAAAACTGTACATTTCGCCCACTGGTTCACAAATTTTGGCATACACTGGGCTTGCACATGCAGTGTATAAACCGAAATGTGTGTACCAGTCTACAAAATGTGCAAATTTTCACCCGACCACATGCGTGCGGGCAGGCGGGTGGTGTGGTGTAAGGCTCGAGCGTAAATTTGCCCTTACCACGCACTGCTATTGCAATGCCACCAATTAGCTTTGCAACGAGATAATTAGGTCAGTGCATTCTGCGATATAAATAGTACTCCCTAAGCTGGAACGTGTCAGCATAGTAGCGTCACGATATTTGTTAAAAAGAAGAAAAAGAACCGAAACTCAGGGTAACACGGCGCTGGAACGTTGCCGCTCAAATGTCCAAAAGGCTGCAAAATACAACTACTGCTGAGTGAGAGCGTGTATTGACCTGAGAAGCGCACAGGTCGAATAGAAAGAAAAGCTGAACTCTGTGCAAGCAACACTTTTCTGTGAAAAAATAATTAAATTACCCTTACAGTATAAAAAAATGTAGCTTTCTACGCGTTCATATTCGCACGCTTTCGTCCCTCCCTCCTACCGACGGCTTCTGCATATTAAAGGAAATAGGACCTTGCATCAAAGTGAAGGCAAAGTAACTATGTCAACTGATGTGCTTTATGGCGATGGTAGCTTGCTGTGTGTGAAAACAGATCGAAAAGAAATAATTATGCACTCTTAACATTCAGTGATCTTGCTTCACAACACGGCGACAAAATTTTGAGCTCCGACAAGGGGTCATGACATCCGTAATAATGGCATTCCGTATACCAACAGCCAGGATATCAAAGGCCATGCTTTTGCCGTGCTTCGGGCGTCTGAAAACTGCTAACGTCATAGCCGCCACGCTTCGGACATATATTTGACTATAAAAATAGTACTGCAATGTGCTTCACCGCTGGGCGCCAGGGAGCAATGTTTTGTCTTTGAAAGCAGCAAGTGCTAAAGGATGCTCTTGCGCAAAATAGAATAACCACATAATTTACCCAATATGATTTTATTGTTCTATGTTTATTACATTTCGAGAAAAAAGTCGGTTTTCAGAAGAATAATTGTCTCGAAAGATAAAACTATACAGCCCCTAAATGCCCAACAAAATTGAGCCGGCTGCCTTCTCAGTTCTTTTTTTTTTCAACCTCGGCCATGAGGTACATTCCTCCCTCTAAGTGCAGTTCCCAGAAAGGGGTGCGTACACAAAGGCCGGCCACAGCTTTCACCAAGAGGCGAGGAATGTCTAGGTGTGAGTCAACCATCGCAAGGTAGCGGGGAGGGGGGGGGGGGTGCATGTTTCGGCTTAAAGAGGGGCTTTAGTTCCGCGGCGGTCAAGGCGAAGCAGGTGGATGGAAAGAATGTCACATGCCTCTCCCGCGCATGCGCACAAATTTGACAGTTGGCCGAGTCGAGGCAAAGAGGAAGACCATCGCAATCGCCATCAGTTCCTTTGCGACGCCGGCATGGTACGGTCGGAGCGATGTAGGTGTTTCGTGGCATATTGTAGCAGCAATCTAGCTATTTTTGCTGCTATTTATGCTTATGCTGTGTTGTGGCTAATTCATCGATGCAATTTAGTAAAGCAATGAAGGGGGCTAGTTGGTGAACGTTTCTGACCCGAACTATGATCACATTTCGCGAACTTGTCATATCTTTTATAACCCCCCCCCCCCCCCCCCGCCATATCTCCTTGTATATACGCGCGTTCTTTAACAGTATTAAACAGTTGGTAGTTTGCGCTACGTCCGTCCACGTCCTGTCCTTCCTTAATATCGTCTGTGTAAAACTGAGCGCAATATAACCATGAATCATCGATGCAAGCCAACCAGCAAGGTGTTTGCGAAGCCCACGGTGCTTTCTTCGTTCCGTGATGTGAGCGTTTCTGGAACTTCTCTGCCAGCTGCGATGCAGTGTCGTGTGAAGTGATTTAATATTGGCACTGTCCGTGTTTTAAACTGCACAAATAGCGAACAGCTGTTCCTCAAGACTGCTATGCGCCGAAGTGTTCTCTATCTCCAAATTATAATAAAAGGTATGTTCTTTTCCATCATTTTTCATAAACATATTATTTTGATGTTATTTTATTTCAGTTTCTAAGGCCGCATTTTGGCAGGTTATTATAGCGCGAACTGTAACGACGTGAAATGTTCTAAGAACGATTTTCTTACCTTTTTCAGCTGCCCCGCGTCATGGGGTTCGCTTGAAGTTGCTATAAACACGAAGCGTACAAATACTTCGTTTTCACAGCGTTCGCAATGACCTAAGGTCTGGTAAATATTGTCTGATCATGAACTCATTCTTTGCTCTTTCCTACTCTGGGTGCACAGGATGAGAAACAGTAAAATATTGAGCGTATAGCTTCACGGTTCACAATTATATATTTTTCAGCGAACCGGTTCACAATGACATAGGTTGCACTGGATAGGCAAGTGCGAATGTGAAAGAAATCATTCGCACCTGTTTAACCACTGCAACCTATGTCATTGTGAACCGGTATTTTTTGACACTGATATTTTGTTTTCGAGTAAAAATAAACGAACACGTCAAATTACAGAAGCGTTCCATATAATGTGTGCTTAAAAATGCATCAGTCAGCCATTGGTTGCTATCACTGACAAAGCATTTGTATTCTTGAATACTGCTTCAAGCTCTGTCATCTGTTTATATAAAAATGGATGACACGTTTTGCACATGCTCGGTGCAGCTAGCTGGCGCTGTTACGTTCATTCCTTCCAAAAATAACCAGCTTTGAGTAAGCGCTCGCGTGTCCACCTTCTCTGCGTCCGTGTCTATTGTGCGTGCTACAAATTTCACCATGAATAAACCATGTAATTAACTTTTTAGTGAGTAACTCATTTATGCAGGTAATTGGTAGAGAAACCCATTTTGTACACTTTCCTAATTTTAATAACACGTAGTAAATACAACGCAGCAAAGGATATGCATTGAATAATGTGCCCCATCATTGCCATCTCCTCTGCAAGTAAACAGGGATGACGGTCACAATTTTAGCATTCATGTGAACCTTAAAAAGCTGTTCTATGTATGTGATATGCTAACCTGAACATGATGTTAACACTGACCATCTTGTTTCTGTGCAGGGTTGGTTCATTCTGCAAGCATTCTGAGACATCAGCTTGCATAATCGATGCTTGCTAGAGATTATGCGACAGCTGCCATGCCGTAATCAACTAACTCATTATTCATTTTTGTTCATTTCTCTACTACTTCTCTCACAATTCTGTGTAAATATTTTCGTGTGAATAAACTTCTTTCAGTGCAAACTTGCATTTGTTTTCCATTTTCGTGCACCTTCTAGGTTGCATACTGCCGTTTACCAACATGTTCACACATACTGACAAATGTTTACACTATGCTACTAGGTCGTATGTGGGACAAATGTTACTAGGGGAATAGTAAGACGTCAATAGCAAGTACATAAGCACATGTAAGTAAAATTTTGCCAGAGTGTTACTAAAGAGCCTAAAGACTTCTGTTGGTTGACGGTTAGTAGAATGTTTACAGACCATCTATGAACATGCTTCAGTTGAAGTACGGTAGCCAATTCTTGATAGGATCCAATTCTTGATAGGATGTTACTAGGGTGTATAAAGACAAATGTTAATAGGGGATTGGTAGAAAGTCAACAGAAAATATATGAACATTTTTCTTTTGAAAGAATGTTAATACGGTGTATAAAGAAAGCTTGTTAATAGGGGATTGGTAGGAAGTCAACAGAAAATATATGAACATTTTTCTTTTGAAAGAATGTTAATACGGTGTATAAAGAAAGCTTGTTAATAGGGTATTGGTAGGAAGTTAACAGAAAATATATGAACATTTCTCTTTTGAAAGAATGTTACTAGGGTGTATAAAGACAAATGTTCATAGGAAATTGGTAGGAAGTTTAAAGACATCCTATGAACATGTTTCTATTGAAAGTTGGTGGCCAATTGTTTCTAGGGTGTTACTAGAGCGTTGTTTGGATGTATAAAGACAGCTGGTAGGATTTCAATTGACTGTTGGTAGGTTCTAGCAACAAAAGTCTATAGACTGTCTAAAAAATGTTGCTAGAAATTTTTATAAGGGTCGGCAGCGGACGCCGCGAATTCGATACATCCAATGCCTGCAGTTCGTCATCAGACGGTAAATATTTTACGAGAGTGTCGGTCGACAAGATTTGGGATGTTCGATATAGAGGATATTTCGCTTTATCCGGGTTCGTTACATTTGGTTTCGACTGTACATTGGCAGTTATGAGACTTCGACTGGAGCTAGTTGGTACGCAGTCGCTCTATTTACTGCGCTATACCGTTACACAAAGGGTAACTATCAGTTAAGGTCGAACGCGTTCCTTATAGCGAAGTGCTTAGGGCCCCGAAAAAATTCGTTATACGGGTAACTTCGTTGTAAGGGTCGCGCGCTTCACAATATAGAACCGGAACAGAATTATTTCTTCGCTATACAGGTCATTTCGTTGTACAGATGCGCTCGACTATATTTTACCATTTCCTAGGCTATAGCGTAGAATTTAAAAAAAAGAAAGGGGGGGTAGCCGTAACGGAGACAGAAACAAGTGAAATCGTGCGAGCAGGCTGTGAGTGGATGCGAGTTCTGGCGAGCTTTACAATTACCATTCCGCGCGCGTAATAGACAGTGGAGACTTTTAGCCTGTCCGCAATTCCCGTAAACGGGAGCGGTTTGGGCGGATTGCGGGATTTGCGGGGGGCGTAAACGTGAGCGGTCAAAGCGGTTCAGCCGCCTGGTGGCGTAGAGTTCGACCAGACAAACACAGAGCTAAAAACTGCAGTAACCCACTATATCTTGCTTCGCTACTGATGCAAATTTTTCGGAGCGGCGTAATTATGAACACCATTACGCCATTTTCGAAAATTTACACCAGCAGCTAAGCAGAATATAGTAATTAGCTTCGTGTCTGCGTGGTTGAGCTTTGCGCCACCAGCTGGCGGCACTAATCTGGCCGCTCACGTTTACGCCCCCGCTAAACCGGCAAACCGCCCGCGCTTGCAGGAATGCCGGACACGCTAAAAAGTCTCTATGTTTAGTTTAGCGTACGCTATACCATTGAGTACGCTATAGCGGGTCGTCACTGCGCATGCGCAGAACGCTAAACGAGCCATAGCGTATAGCGTACGCATGCTATTTCTCACATTTAGAGTTAGCGTCTTCGCGTGGTTCGCGTAAAACATGGCGGCGGTCTGGGCTGCCCGTTTCGAATTGAATTTGTCGTTGCTTTTGTAAAATTCACTTCGTTCGTAGCAAATGACTGTGCAAACGGCTTTCGCTTCGTCTCAAGTCGCTTCGACGACCGCGTTTTATGGATAACCTTGTGGAGTTTTCGAGATCTCGTTTCGAACGAAGCGAAGCCTAACCAAAGAAACCTTGGAGATGTCAGCGCTACCTATCGGTCAAGTCGGGAGATAGCCGCGACGATGGCGTATGGCCTCTGAGATCTGAAGATCTCGCCGGCCAACTAACTAAAACTGTAATAAACGTGCACTGCTTAGCGTACGCTATGCTATAGCGCATAGCGTACGCTATAATAGTCTTAGAGAGTTTAGATTAGGGGACGCAATTGGCTTGCGTACGCAAGAAATAGGGGGCCACGGTACTGCGCACGCGCAGACCCCTACGTCTGGACATGCGAATTCGCAGTACCGTTTTAGCGTACGAAAAACCGCTTGCAACCCCTAACCTAAAACTTTCTCACGTCTGTGCCTGAGATGCGCACGGACGCGAAATTAAATACACCTCTCCAAAGCCAGAGCTGTCGGTCCCGGCTGTGTGAAGCGGTGCCCCTCACACGTGAGACCTCTTTGTCCTTCTCGAAATGACGCGACAACGAACGGCCGATTTAGGTCGGCCATTGTCACGGCAACAGCCGCCGAGTTCAAGTCCAAGGCCCAACTCAAACAGCCCGCCCGTCATCCGTGCCGTCTCGTTGCCGTCGCGGCGCCGGCGTCCGTGAGAAGTCGAAACTAGGGCCATCATCAGAATTCGTCCCAGGTGAAACGATGCGTTAAGATTTCCCCGGCTACAGTTCGCAATATGCAATGTGCCTTAATCAGTAAAAAAAAAAAAAAAATTAGGGAGACTTTGTTGACGAGTGCTGTTATGGATTCAGATATCTCACGAAAGCAACGTCCGCTTCTTTTAGTATAATCTATGCAGCTCAAGGACAATTCAATTGTGCTGTCTGACACAGACGATATTTCTTTCCTTCTTTTTTTTTTGTCTTCGCGGGAACCTTCGGTCTAAGTTACTAAAGCGCAGCTGCATTTTAAATCGACAGTCTACAACAACAACTCTCGGCCAAACAGCGCTTTCATAGGAAGCTAGACTCAACGCCGCTACATAAGCAGGAAGTAAGCGCGTCGAGAACTTGGCAATTAAATATGAGTGCCAACTCCGACCCGCACAACCTGCTGCGTTCGCTCTTCATACACAACGCAAGGGCGGCGGCAGGCAAACAACACCGATGCCTACCGAAGGTTGCGTTGGCCCCTTCCAAGAACCTCTCTCGAAGATTTCTCTATACGGACCCATATTTATCAAACACGGACCCCCAGCGGAGCG
The DNA here is from genome assembly GCF_050947875.1 of Dermacentor variabilis. Taxonomy (NCBI): domain Eukaryota; kingdom Metazoa; phylum Arthropoda; class Arachnida; order Ixodida; family Ixodidae; genus Dermacentor; species Dermacentor variabilis. The sequence continues at coordinate 119,171,249 of NC_134576.1, forward strand.
CATACGTAGTGCAGCAGTTTTCGCGTCGAATGTTTGCGTAATTTCGAACTCGATGACCGTCGAGTCGTACTGCCGACAAACATTTTCGAAGTTGTACAAACTCTGCCGCACGCTTGTGGCAAGTACAAAAACGGTGACACTTCTCAGCGATGACAAACAAACTGAAATTCTGGGGTTTCACGTGCCAAAACCACGCTGTGATTACAAAGCGCGCCGTTGCTGGGGGAGGGGGAGTGGTGGGTGGAGGGAGAGGGGCTCCGGGTAAAGTTTGACTGTCTGCATGGAGTTCATTAACGCACGCACAAATCTAAATAAACGAGCGCTTTTGCGCGCAGAAACCTCAGCGCTCATACTAGAACCGGGACAGAATTATTTCTTCGCTATACAGGTCATTTCGTTGTATAGATGCGCTCGCCCAAATCTAAGTAAACATAGCATAGTGGAACGTCGCGGACTTCAAAGCGTTTACTCGTATAGACCCTTTTCATGCTTACCAACATAGTTCCCAGAAGACTTCCGGTTAAGCCCTCAGTAGTGGCATATGTTACAATAGCCTATAAACTTATCGGACCCTCCAGCTGGCACCAGTTTTGCTGCAGAGTTGGAACGTTTGACAGGTGAATTGTAGTGTTAAGTGCAACAAAAAAAGCCCCTATATGAGCTTGATGTTCAGCGCGCGTTCCTTATATCTGAAAACACCAAGAATATGTGCCTGGAGTACACTATGCGACAAAATACTTATTTTTTCTTGGCTAACTGGACTGTCGAAAATGGCTGACCGGAAGTTCGCTGGGGTCATGAACGCACTGCTGCCACATCGCGGATGCAAAAGGTCTATTAGGGCCGCATTTGTGGAAAAGAGAAATTTTCCCGACACTTGCTGTGTTCAGTCTTCTGGTTCCTTCAGAATGCAAATGTAAACCTCGTCAACCAATTAACAAAATTTGACCACAGCATACGCTATCGAAATCCGTGGCCTTCTAACGAGACAGTTGGGGGATGTTACGTCTTAACACGCGTCCAAAGGCGTTAATTACACGTTTGCTACAAGGCAACCGCCACACCTCCATCAGCGCCTACCAAGAGGTATGGGGACCCGACTGCTGACGGGTCCCCATAAGGCACCCACCCCCACCATTACCTAACAGCCCGAACTAATGATGAAAAGGGCCAACGTCAAATGCTACCGAACACCGGCGCCGACCGTGGATCCCCGTGATGTTGCTATCCCGCCCCAAGTCTATGCCTCGGGTGAGCGGAGGCTTCGGAGAGGGGGAGGCCGCGGAGCGTTGCGATAGCACGGGCTTGGCACCGCAGCCGATTTGACGATTGTGATTGGCTGCGACACAGTTCTCAGCCTCCCAAGTCAACTCGCCTAGGGAAGCTTGACGACGGTATTAAAAGCGGATACTTGTCGTGCAGCAGGGCGACGTGTCCTGATCTGAAGTCGGAGGTTTAACATGAGCGCTCCTGCTTGGATTGGGCTTTCGTAACTGGAGCCGTGTAACTAATATCAAATAAAGCCTTTTAACGCGATAGCGTTCAGAGAGGACCCCACGTCGCCGAAAATCCGGCGTCGGATGTCGTTTCGGCAAAAAAGATTTTCGAACCACTTATACCCAGGCCCTCCATGTGGCGCAAGGAATCTACTGAAATAATTGAATTTCTCAAGCTAAAATACGCAGAAAAATCGTAAGGTACAAGTTACAAAAAACCTACAGAGATGATATCTCTCGGATTGTAATTTGACTATACGAGAAAACGCAATCCTGTTGCGAAAAAAGAACAAAGAAACCCCGTTTCCAGCGTTTCACCATTTGAGCGCGCCGGCGCATGAGTATCTCGGGGGGCCACGAAGAGGCGCACCCGGTCCCTTGCAGTACCTCCAGATGGCGCTCGCCTCCGCCGCATCGCGGCCCACGCAAGATGCCGCGTTTCTACCAGAAAGCCCCCCTTCGTGCATAGCGTTCGCGGCCAGCGCTTGCTCGTAAACATTAGGGTTACATACGCTCCAGTTGCCACGAGAAGCAGTCAGGCATCTTTGAATTCTATCGCGTTCCACTCTTAAAGGCGAAGCTTAAGCGTCCTCCATATTTTTCCTTCATTCCTACTACTGGACGTGTTCGTCGATGGGCTTGGTGGATTCCTTGCCCTAACGCCAGCTCGAGCCGCAACGGGGAGTTAACTTCGCGGAGGCGGTGACGCTCTTCGTTTTTCGTTCTAAAGCGAAGCAAACTCCACGAAGGGTTCTCGCAAACAAAGCTTCACTTCAGCAAATAATCGTGCCGAAACCGTGGACGGTGACTGAAAATGTAAGCGAATTAATCGCCCTAGGCTTTTAGAAAGCTTTTCGCTTTCATTGAAGGAACGACGCACTCCTGGCGCCGAGGAAATTTAGGCGTAGAGCGCGTTTGTCGTTTCATTGCGTACATACTCCCGCAGAGAACGCAGCCGTTAACCAGCCCGTATGTGGCGGTGCAGTGTCGGTTACTATACGTATAAGCCTATTCGTAATGTATGCGCTGTCGTCCAATCGGAGCACGAGCGCCGGCGAGGAAGGCGACTTAAAGCCCTTTAAACTTCGTAAAGTAGCGCCACGCTTTGAAGAATGCCGCCTCCTCCTCGCGCGCTCTGGCCGACGCCGCGTCGCTATTGGCCTAATAGTATCACGTGGGCCCTCCCGCCCTTGTTTCAGCGCCATTTTTGCTCGAGAAGCGTCCACGGAGTGGCGCGGAGCGCATGTTGGCGCCGTTGCTACGCTCGAGCAGTGTAGGTGGCGCCACGGTCGAGGAGCGAGCGTGAAGGAGAGGAGAAACGAGGAGGAGTGAAGGCGGAGGAGGAGAGTGTGGCTACTTTACGAAGTTTTAAGGGGCTTTAGGGCGACTGGCATCTTCCTCTCCCACTACCGGCGCCCCCTCCCCGCCGCCGTCATATGGGGAGAAGGGGAGGGATGTCCTTCCCGAGCGGCCCACCAAAAAACCCTTCAGACACCCCGAAGCTCTCGCGCACGTATGTAGGTACGACAGCACGAGTGCGTCGTTTTGACGCCGAGAACTCGCACCTTTGCACCGCCGTCTTCGCGTCGGCCGCGAAAGCCGCATCCACCGACGACCGCCATGAAAAAAAAAAAAGAAACGGGCGAAAGAGCCAAGGACAGACACCTCGCTTCAAAAATGTAAACCCGTTTAACGATATTAATAGTGCCGTTGCTTATACACGGTGCCAGCACGACGGGGGAAAAAAAAGAAAAACGACACGCGCGAAAAGTGCGACGCGGCCCCGTTACACCCTGCAGTGCCACCCCCTCCCTTCGTCGCGTTCGCCGTGTGTACACGACATGGTTAGGTGCACGCATATTTTAGTTACGCCGGGTTGTCAACGCACGCGTGCTCTGAAGATTTGTTTTTTCTTTTTTTCAATCTGAGCCGCCAACACCCGTCTCCTCTTTCCGCGTGACGCAGCGGTCACGCGGCAAACGTTCAGCGCACCCAGGCGTTCTTTTCTTTTTCAATGCGCAGCCTTTTTTTTTTTTGCCTCCTAAGTGAAGCTCGCACGTAATGGAGGGATTTCACCCAGAGTATTTTTTAACTCCAGTGGTCTGATAATGCTCCACCCATAAGACAAGACACGCATTCGCAGCACGTTGGAATAGGGAGTTTAATAACAGTGTCCCCAAATCGCTTTACGTATCCAAAACTCATTTGGGCTGTAGAAGGGACGCGAAACAAAATGGAGACCGTTTCTGATCTGAGCTTCAATTTGTTTTGCGTCCTATAACACTACATTTGATAATTACGAACCAACTCGCACAGCAACAAGTAGCTGTAATACGGAACTCCTACGGAGGTGTTTCGCACTCCTTTGCGTACTCTTTTTGTTCTTTTGTACGCCTGGCCGACACCGTACCCAAGCATTGAGACTCCTCTTTCTAATACTCACTCTACTCAAGGGCAACTTTCCGCGGCAATGAAGGAAACGCTAAGGAGGCAGAAGCCCGCGCAAGAGCGCTTTAGAAAAGAAAGTCCCACATTCTCATCAGCGTTAGCTTGAGCTGGATAACTTATTATAGTGGCCGTTCCTCCAAATCAACGACCAAAGTCGGTGGGCACTTTCCCCAGCTTTGCGTGGCGCAGCGTCCAGTACGAGTTTGTCTGAAACCTCCTTGCCGTTTGAGGATTGCCAGTCATCGTATACACGGGTTACCGGACGCGTGAAACGTGAACGGCCGGATGCGCATGGGGTTGCGTCGGAGGAACTGCGGAGGAAGTGTGGAGCTCTGCGCCACCTGTTGGCGCAGCGCTCCACCAGACAACAATGAAGAGCTGCTATTACGCGCATATGTATTCTACATCGATTCTGGCGCAGTAAATTTTCGGCTACGCCCTAATCGCGAACGCGTTGCCTTTTTAAACGTTTTTCTTTTCGACGAGAACACTCGGGTAATCCGAACACGTGTCTGTAAGGCATTGTGATTAGACGAAGTGTCACAAGATGTCGCTACGAGCGCCCTGTAACCCGGTATTGCGCAGACGGCATTGCGTATAGTGGTATACCGGACGCGCTAAAACTCTCGTAAATCAATAAACTTCATTTCAAGAATTCCACGTAGCGCCACGAAAGATACAGGCCGCGTCAATCAATCAGGAGAATGAGAGAGAGAGAGAGAGAACCAGAACAAGGCATTTCCTTCACTGCCAGCTTCTGATCACCGTTTCCCGCGACGACAACTGAATGGAAGCTTCGTCACGGAAGGGTAAGTGGCACAAAATGGCTAAGCCGCTGCTCGCCCCTTGCGTGGAACATGCAGCCATCTTTCGTTACAGATTAAGTGACACGGAATCAGAAAAGTAGCAGCTCACTGACCAGGGTGAGGGGAATATTATGTAAGTGCACACCTAAGTGAAGATGTCCATTTCGTCTGCTGCTTAAATTCTGAGTGGCTGGGCCGAGGTACGCGTCGGAAGGAGACGAGCGCCGCAGCCAATCAGCGCTTCAGCAGCAGACAGAATGGACACGCCCACTAGGTGCAGACATACAGGATACCCTCTCAACCCCCCTGCACCCCACCCCGAAGTCGAAGCAAAATGACCTTTTTGAATCCATACGGATCCCTTGTTCACAATACCGAAACGTCATTTTGTGCTGACTGTGGCCAGTGACCTACTTCTTTTCACCTGACCAGGCGGTATTCCGTCCAACCCTCGGTTATATGCTGACGTAGAATATAGCTCTATGTTGGGGGTTTTCAACGTGACTTCACGTATGCCATTTTGTTGTACTATTCGCGGATTCTACTGCGCTTCTCGAGATAAGCTGATCTATACATAACTCATCACTATGCCCACTGTGCAACAATACAGCGACCTCAATGACATTGGCGCAGATACTGCTAATAGAGAGAAATCTTTAATGGAAACTGAAGATGTCAGCTTTGCAAAATTCAGACGTTAGTATATCAAGTTAACATGAGAACGAGCAGAATATGAACAAAAACGAAGAAATAGAAATAAACTCAGAATAAACGAGCAAACCAAGCCAAGATGACCAACAAAAAAGCAAAAGAACGTCTATGAGACCTGGGCCGCGATCTTGTGACGGTTCCGAAAGTGAACCGTTCGCTCACGATCGCGTGATTTGCACAGAATTGCGCTTTCGATCGTCATCAAAAGCGTAATTCTGGCCAATCTACCCGAGGTCTGGCGAACGGTTCGCTTTGCTTCCGGATCGTCATGACGAGATCGCATCCGTAGCTGGCATAGCTGCGACAGCTATGCTCGGGTGTCTTCGTGGCTCCGATAGCCTCCGAATAACAGCGAGCCTGATTAACAGATTCAAGGTCCCACTGCTAACTCAAGACACAGCCCCACGACTTCGCAGAGCGTTAAACAACCACTCGAAGAGAAGACCAACGACGCGAAAAAATGAAACAAGGGGTGTATATATATATAGTAGAGACGAAGCCTCACCACAACCGAGCTTCAACTCCTTGCGGGCGAAGCTTCCGACGGAGAAAGCGCGGTCACTTCGACAACTTACTAAGCAATAACCCACGCCGCAATCCAGCGAGCGCATTAAGAAACGCTCCTCGACGAAGCACTGCGCATGTATGGCGTGATACGGAGCCGCGCACGTTATACAATACACCGACGCACATCTCGCATAACCCTTGCCCGCCAACTCCGACAGAAACAGACGCATTCGCGTTTAGGTTGAGAAAGATTGAGATAGCGCGAATTGGCCCCCCGCGCTAGGAAAGCTCGGCCCAGAGCTCGCGACGAACGTTCTCTGCCTCGTGTATGCCAACTGCCCCCCCCCCCCATCGTTTCCCCCCAACCCCACGAAGCCTGCAGACGTTGGGGAATATTATATACGACGTTGGTTAAGAGGCCCGCGCCAACCATCGCGACCGCGCACTGAGATAAGCCGAGCCTCGGCCGTTATCGCCACCGCAAACGCGAGCTCAACCACGGGACCGCCGTCTCCTCCGAGGTGGTGCAATCGCTTCGCTCGCGTATACTTAACGGAGGCGAGCGATGCGCTTTATCGCGACAAAGGGATTTTCTCGGTCATCTATAGTCGTGCGTCGTTTCCTCGTCGCCTGTCAAGTACCACATACGCCTCGCCGGCAAGCAAATAGCACGTACATAAGCACCTACGCTCGCGGCCTGACTGCGCAGCAAACGATGGGAGAGACCCGAGAGGATTCGTAAGGTGTCGCGTCATGAGACAGGGAACCGACGTAAATTGGCAGTCGGCAACACTTCGATTGTTCGCCCTGTGAGGGGCCGTATTGGCATGTTAGATCACACTTTTCATATATATATATATATATATATATATATATATATATATATATATATATATATATATATATATATATATATATATATACTGGCGGATCACACTCTCAATACCGAGACGCCGCTGGTCTTGCACCTATGGGCAGAGTTGCAAGTACGAGTGCATGCATTGAGAATTACTGCACGAAACGCACAACTTGACGTTAAACGCGCCTGCGCCCGCTGTACACAGACATGATCATTGCATTTCTCGATACAAACGTCGGTAAGTGTCCTATAAGGTCGCACTGAACTATACCCAAACACAGTAGCGAGGCGTATATACCAGCGCGTATAAGGAGAGCATGGCCTCCGAGGTTTGCGCGCGCTGGCTGGTTTTGCGAACCAGCTGGCGCGCGCAAATCTCGGAGGTCATGCCACTCCCCCGCAGTGACGTCGCAGCTGTCCTTCGCGCTTACTCGCACATCGGTTGCGTGAGAGACACCCTCTCGCTACGTCTAGCCGGCGAGATACCGACGCCAAACTCGGAGAAACGGGGAGAAAGCAGGTAAGTCGACAGGTGAGCATATGAGCAACTGTTGCGCGATGACATCATCAAGATTGAGACACCAACGCCATTGAATGCACTGCATTCATTGATGGCCGCGTTGCAAACCAAATCAACGCCTTCACGTGGACACATCGCGCACTGGAGTCCCAATCGGCCCACCAAGCCACCATTCAGTTTTGGTTACACCGCCTCCGAGAACAACGCAACTCACTCGGCGGGATAACACAACATGTCAAACTCAGGGGAAATAGTCAAAGAAAGCTCTGACCTCTAGTACAGCCTAACATTCTCTGTAAAAAAAAAAAAAAAATCATTCACCTAGCAGTTAAAACTACTTGTATGCGAGTTGAGAACATTCCAAGTCGGTCTCACACCATTTGCTACCTCGGTGTGATATTTGTAAGTCGATAAACGAAAACCGAAACCGGCATCTAGCACAAAACACCGTTTTTTATATTCGCATGTTTTCGCACTGAACAAATTCTGTCTTGGCATGTGAACAGCCATGCACATTATGGCGATCTGTAAAACAGTCACCATTGTATGAGATAACGGCTTTAATTTATGCACCCGAGGTTTTCCGTTCTTTTTTCTTTTCTTTTTACCGTCGATGAAAAAGAAAACCGTGCGCAAAGCGTTGTTTTCCGAGACGGAGATGGCGACACGCTGACGCGTTCTTGCTGAATCACGACACGCGACGTTAAAGTCGGGATTTATCCCGCTTGAGCGTCGCATTCGGATTTTACGAGCCTAGATTGGGCAAGTCGCGAAATCGCGACAACAGGCCAGATGAGGCCAAATATAGAACACCTCGCAAGCGAACTTTGCATGCAGGCCGGCGGCTATGCGTATATATCACAGACGAAACCGCAGATCTTGTACTCACAAGCTGCAGATAACCGACGGAATCGGGACGTCTACACTGAGGTGGGGAATCGATACACACAACGACTTCGCCGTAATACAGTCACACACACGTTGCATGGCCAACAGCAAAAGACTCACCACGGAAGTGTAGCGAAACGATACAGAGGCAAGCGCGAGAAAAAATAGGAAAGGGTTTAAAGCAGGGAAGGTGCTCTTTCGGACCGGACAACTAGCTATACGACAAACCATGTTGTGCGTAACCACCAACTGGCAAGAAATAAACAGAAGGTGCTGATTGTGTTTTGCCACGGTTAGCGGCGGCGATTCTTTGTAAAGCCGGGCAACGTTTCTTTCCCAGCGCGAAAAACCGGCAGGCCCTGACCCATTCGAAGTGGCAGGGCTCGACTTGGCGCCAACGGTGGCTTACAAGCTGTTCAAGTTCAGGCGCGAACGTTCGGCAAGGGGTTCTACATCAACACGACAAACACAAGCCTGGTGAACGAAGGAAAAAAGAAAGTTACATTGTGCCACCAGGCACTGAAAGGAAACAGCGTCGTGAAGAGCGGCGTCGAAGTTATTCGGGTGATGCGGAGTTTCGCAATTACCGACGTTTCGGTGGCGAATGGGAATTAGTGGAAAGGAGAGAGACGAGCGACAGGGCACACTGGCAAGCTTGAATTTGATTTTCATCGGCTGGAAAGTTTTTGGGTTACAAGTGAAGGCCTGCAGGTACTAATATTAGAGAGCTTTAGCGTGTCCAAAGAACTCTTTACAGTTTATACGGAATACCGAGTTAACGGGACCGTGAGCGGCAGTATCTTGGGCCACACTTTGCAAGTACAAAGCTTTCAAAACATTTTTGTGTTGAAAGAGTGTTCCCGTCGAAGGAAAATCATAGAAGGACCGCACGTTAACGATTATGACGCTATCGACACTTTACACTAGCAGTTAAGTACAACACGGTAAATCACTACATTATTAGGGCTACTGTAATAGCTCCCAGAGGGAATTATACAGTGCCTCTATACAGTATTAGCTTTATGTGACCTCAGGTGCTAAAGCTCTACACCACAATATGTCGTTACCGACGTTGTCGCTGCCGCATATCCTCTCCACTAACCCGGTAATCCGCGAACTGTAATAGTCTTAGTTTATACACAAGCTTCTTAACCTTTGAGGATTACCGGACGCGTAACGTGAGTGGCCAGATTGGTGGCGCAGAGCTCAAGCACACAAACACAGTTATTATAGCAGTGACCACTGCATTACACTTCGCTGGTGGGTGTAAATTTTCGGCAGCGGTGCAATCCTGAACACGTTGCCTTCTTGAACGTTCTTCCTTTTTTCGGCCAAGAACACTCGGGTGACGCAAAAATATCCCTATAAGGCATTGTGGTTCGACGAGGAGACACAAGATGTCGCTAGGACCGTCCGGTAGCCCGCGGTATAACGCAAACGCCATTACGTATACCGGTATACCGGGCACGCCGAAACTCTCTAATACGTTTACGGACAAGCTCGTCGCACTCTTTTAAAACTCCAGCACGAAGTTATACACGTGAAGCCACTCCTCGTCGTCAAAAGCAACCTCGGGCTAGTGTCTTTAGCCACGACCGTCGAGGGGGGACAGAAACACGCGGAGGCCAACAAACAGCTCACTCGAGAACGAATGTGTCCTCGAAGAAACCGATTGGCCAGCGCGTTTACCAGTGACAAAGGAGTGCAACTTTAGTCATGCAGCGCGGCGTGCCATAATCTTTCCCAAGGCTCATGTTCCCAGGGGGTCGCCCGCCGGTAAACACACACCCGCTAAGTGGGTGCTGGAACCAACTCTTTTTTTTTAATCAAATACGATTTTCCACTCTCGCTCGTTTCACAGGCGTACCCTAACAAGTTCCTGCACAGCTATAGGCGTGGACTCTTTGGTTCGCTGCATTGCCTACCTGAAAAGGTCGGCATTCTCAGCCCCCCCCCCCCTGCGCACAGGTTTCAAATGCCTGAGAATAAGCGTTACTGAGTAACTCAGGGTGTGATTTGACGTGAGTGTGAATACGAGCAGGTTAACGCAGGTACGAGCGAAAGTCACGTGACGATCATTGTGAGCGGACGCGAGTACACGAACGAGGGTGACTGTCGTGGACGTTGGTATGCATTGTTAGTGAGTGCGGGCGAGGAGGGGTGGATGCGAGTCGTGAGCGCGAGCGGTGAGCGCGAGCGGAAGTGACTATCGCGAACGCGAGTGAGTGATGGTGAGGCCTGGGTGAACGTGGGAGAGCGCCGACCATTGCGAGTGCTCGCGAGTGTTGGTGACTTATGTTAGTGATGAGTGACCATCGGCCTAATATGTCGGCCTGTGCCTAGATGGCGCTGGATGATGAGCGTCAGGCGACGAAGATTCCGGCACCTAGCTTTTAGACTCCCAAACCAAACGCATCTGTAATAATAGAATCTAAGTAGTCTGCGCTCAAGGTTACAAGCCTTAAACGAAGGAGGAATAGAAAATAACGCAGAGGTATCAAGCAACCACGGGGGCTACGGGGAGCCTTCATTCAGTTTCTACTAGCGGAGGCCACCAGTTGGCGCCACCTGTTGCCAGTTGAAAAGTATGCCGAAAACATTTGAGTAAAAAAAAGATGACGCAGAATCACCTTCTAGCATCTCACCTGTTCATGAACGCGGAGCAAACGGGAAACGGACTCATTTTTTTAATGAGCGTTTTCGCACAGTAACTGCACAATTATGCGCGTTGCCGACGCATTTTACACCACTAAGTTAACGAGCAGTATCTGAGTGCCACCGCAACAAGTGTTGTACGATATAGTTCAATTCGACGTCACGAGATGGTGCCCACCAGCGTTGCTACTCCCCATGCAAATCTCTGGTAAGTTGTAACGCGGTGTTCTGTAAATGGTAACACGCACACAGACAAGCTGAAGAGCCCTCTATTCGAGACTTTTAGCCTGTACGTAAACGTATTACCCTTTACGGAAGACCGGATTACCGGTGACGTGGAAGCCAGCAGAAATGCTGGTAGCGACGCCTGGTGAGGCGATGTTCAACTACAACGCACTTGAAACTTCTTTTTTTTTTTTGGGTGCTGCGTGCGTGTTCCTGCCGAAGGCAAATCGTGAAAGAACCGCGCGTCAGTGATCACGTGACTACCTACGCTTTGCACAGGCAGTTAAGTAGAACACGTTGCACACTGTAATACCACGTACGGTTACGTGTGGTTACATTCCGCGCCACGAGGTCGTGTAGCATCCGCCGCGGGAGATGCAGCAAAACCTGGTTGAGCCAAGCTAATTGACTATCTGTTGCCGTCCCGTTTCAAAGGGGTTACCAGTAAACATCACCATCTTCAACGGCTCGGTGTATACCCATTACCTAAGCCTTAGCGCTCGAGGTCGCGGGTTCGATCCCGACTGCGGCGGCCGCATTCCAACGGGGGGCGTTATGCAAAAAACGCTTGTGTAGCTTGCATTGGGTGCACGTTAACAGCCCGAGGTGGTCAAAATTTACCCAAAGCACCCCTCCCACACCTACCTCCAACGCATGCCTCATAAGCTCATAATCAGATCGTGATTTCAGCACGTAAAACCGCAGAACTTAAGATGGCGACCCCCACGTGTAACCCGGTATACCGTTCTCGGCAACACGTTTACGGAAAAGCTAAGAATATCTCTCTCTCTCTCTCTCTCTCTCTCTCTCTCTCTCTATATATATATATATATATATATATATATATATATATATATATATATATATATATATATGCAATCGAGGCATCCTGAGGCTGCTCTCTCTCTCTCTCTCTCTCTCTCTCTCTCTCTATATATATATATATATATATATATATATATATATATATATATATATATATGCAATCGAGGCATCCTGAGGCTGCGACGTTGGAAACATCCTCTGTATAGCTCCTCGCGCACATTTGCTCGGACGGTGTCGCGCATATAATAACGGCCTTCGGTGAAAAGAATGGTCTGTCAACAACTGCACGCAGGAGAGTCGAAAAAAGAAAGACAAAGAAAATAATTCCGCCCGCGTTTGTCTTTCCGTGATACGCAGGCACCACTTTTTATTCTTTGTTTCACACTGCAGCTTTATGCAACCGCGGGGGGCGCGATATCGTATTTACAGCCGCCGTAAAAACGTCGCAGTATAAGCCAGCATCCGAGGAGTAACGTTTCGAAACTGCGCCAACCAGACGACGACGCGATGCGATGAGCGAGCGGAAGAGGGCGCCACCTATTACGCTAGCTGAAGTATAAAGCGAACTCTCATTTACGGCGGGTGGACACACTTTTATGGAAGCGCTCGAGCGCCGCCATCTTGGACCGTTAAAGGCGCACTAAATGGGAGACAGCGAGGTCAGGTTATAATTGGACTGATAATGAGGCATTCTTCTAGCAAATTTATTTTCGTTAAGCTTCCGCGGAAATTCGTCGCTTTTAGCGAAAGCGAAGGAGCAAACGAAGATTTTTTTTTTTTTTCGACACCGCGTTGAGCCAGCGCCGCCGGCACGCCGGTGTGACGTCACGACGTTCGAATTATTTTGTCCGCATACACAACTTGGAAAGTTGCGGCTCAGTATGAAGCTTCGCGACACTCGGTAAAAAAAAGAAAAAAGAAAGAAAGATCACTCCGGCACCGGAGGGGAACACTATAGTCGTTCTCCACCGATAAACAACGAAGTAGTCGCGAGCAGACGTCGACGAAATAAACCATGACGTCACGGCAAGATGGGTGGAGACAGAAAGAGAGAGGTATTTATTATGACGGAAAAAGCTGACAGGTAGGCCTGAATCAAAGTTCCGACCTGCTACTCGGCGTTGTGGGAAGGGGAATGGGTGAAGAAATAAGAGTTTCCTACAACAATCACTAGCAAGAACCTTGGCGCTGCGATCGTTCAGCCACCATAACAACGAAGTAGTCGCGAGCAGACGTCGACAAAATACACCATGACGTCACGGCAAGATGGGTGGAGACAGAGAATAATAGTTTCCTACAATAATCATCAGCAAGAACCCTGGCGCTGCGATCGTTCAGCCACCATGGGAACGATGGGTACAGTGAGTGCACGGATCTGTCTGATCTTCGTGCTTGGAGCTTCGGGCGTTCTCGTTTCATCTGGGCTCAAACTGGACTAAATTTCGAAGCAATTTACATTCTGCGCTATAGAGCTCTCCCCCCCCCCCCTCACCTTTCCGTCGTGTCGGAATCCTACCGTAAGAAAATTTTAACAACGTTTATTTGATTACACACAATGCAGTACACTCTTAAAGAACGATCGCTTTGCAAAGCCACACGAAACCATTTAAAAGCCAGAAGGACGAAGTTGAGACAAATCCACGTACCACCCCATCGTTGCACCCATGCTGGCTGAACGGCACCTGCTCGCAGCTCCCCCAGACAGACACTAGCGCCAAAGTTCCCTCTAGCAGTGAGTGTGTGAAACTACTACGGTATAAACGCTACAGGGTCGTATAGGTCAGCTCGACTTCTGGCTCGAACGGCACTCGCGTTGCGTTAATGGAAACGAAGATTTTTACCACTCCAACAATGGCCCCTTCGGTGCTGCTGAATGTTGAAGGATTAGTCGTAGTCGTAAGTAGTAGTAGTAGTAGTAGTAGTAGCAATAGCACTATACGCCGTATAACTACCAAGTCAGTATACGACCGCCACAAGGGGTCGCGCCGCAAACCCCTGTCACACTCGCCTAAACCCACTTCGGCGTTGAAGAGACTAAAAAAAATAATAATAACCATAGAACACGGGGGAGTATGGGAGAGAGAATACTGAACGACGACGCGAGCCCTTCTGTGTCACTTTCACGAAGTTGAAAGGACTGGGCACTAAGTTTCGTTTTCTAGGCTTCGCGCGCCTCCAAACTCCCCGCACTTAAAAAAAAAAATAAGAGAAACTTTTTTTTAACGACCAACAGAGGCTAAAACACGACGAAATTACTCTTTATTAGTGCAGTTGCTAATTTTTTTTTCGTTTCTTCTCTTGCATTTGAGACGCTGCGTGGCGCTATAAGGTGACGTACGCTTTTTTGACGGCACCACCGTCCACATCGACGCGGCCGGATGCTCGCGCGAGTAGAGCAAGCCGTTCTCGCGCATACGTTTTCGAGTGGAAGGGAGTAAACGGAAACGAAAGGAGAGACATAACCGTAGCAAAGACGGAAAGAGGAGAAAAGTAAGAAGAACCAAGGAGGGAAATAAAGAAAGTAGTGAAATAAGAAATAAAAAAAGGCGGAGAACGATATAAAGACAGAGAAGGCCGGAGAGAAAGCTCCCCCGTTCATCCGCGCGGCCTTAATAGTCGAAAACCGAGGGCAAACCAGAAACGCGATTAGACGAAAAAAAAAAAAAAAAAAAGCTCGAACGTACCTACCTACCCCCCCCCCCCCCCCCATCCTAGCTTTCTTTCTAAATATCTACTTGAGATATTACACATAAACATACCACACCCGCTCGGATAGGACAGAGTTCGAGAAGGAAGGCGAGTGCGGAAGAGGGTGAGAGAGAGATAGCACACCACTGGGCCATCTATACACAGCGCGGGAGGGGAAAGGTGGAGAGGGGGGAGATCAAAAGAGGAGGCCGAGAAGGTAAGCGAGGGGCCCCGGTTTATTGACCTTTTGCCACGCATTCGTATGCCAACGTCGTCGCCTTGGGTCGGTCTCGTCGTCGCCCGACTCATATTATACACGTTGGCGTCGACGTACGTTACCACCGTGCGAGCGTCCGTGCGTGCGTGCGTGACTACACGGTGCGCATGAGTCGCACGTACAACACACTCGAGCACAATGGGCACGGAATTATTGCCCCCGACAACACACTCGCACACACGTACAGAGCAAGAAGAAAGAAAGCGAACGGGATCGAACCCGCGACCTCAAGATCAGCAGCGAAAGCGCCGTAGCACACTTGAGTTACAAGCAGCGGGATGGCGGACGTTTAAGCTCGCGCCACATACACATAGGTACACGTACGCATATACACGTATGTGCGTGCGTGCATATACGTGTTGCGTGTACGTACGTACACACATACACGTACGCACATAGACACACACAGTTGGGGCCGCACAAACGCACGAACGAACGAGCTTGCCAAACAAAACAACAAAGAAGCAGAAGAAGTGCAGATACAACCGCGCGCTAACACACGCACTGGCCACACAGAGACACGCATCCTTCCAAGTAGACCACACAGACATTTTACACACGCAGGCACAACACACAAAAGCATGCATGCACCGAGAGACAAGCACACACCAGGAGAGGGACGCACACAAAACACACTAACGCCCACACAAAACGCGAGAAGGAGCCCCACATGTGTACGCGTATCTATGACGATGACCCCGATGGCCTCCTCTCACCGCGGGATTACATTCGCTAAGCTCATTCCACGCACGCAACCGAGCGCGCGGAATTTCGACGCGGAAAAGAGGGAGAGAGAAAGAAAGTCGGAATAACTACGCAGAGCGCGTTATATATTTGACGTCCCCTCCCATCAAGCAGACGCAAAAAAAAAAAAAAGAAGGGAGAGCGAAAAAGAAAGAAAGAGCAGATTTATTCCGGCAGCTATAGGATCCGCTACCGCCCTTAGCTCATCTCCCTCCATTTTTGTTTCTCTCTCTCTCTCTCTCACACACACACTTCGTTTCTTTCTCCCGCCTCTTTTCCGCGTATTCCTTCACAAATCATAACCGCTTCTAGCAGTAAGCCCCCCCCCCCCCCTTCCTTCTGATCAAAACAAGAAAAAAAAAAAAAGCCGCTCAGGCTCGGCACTGGTACAGGCGTTGTAACATTGAACCACATTTTTGTTGGCCACTGCGCCTACGTCCGCAGAATATGGAGATAAGTTTACACGTACAACACAGAGACTTTCAGCTTGTCTAAAAACGTGCTGCCTGGCCTTTGAGGAATGCAGTCGAACGCCACTACTACTAGATTACCCCCGTATCACAAAGGATTTCGTACGTCCCAGCCGAATCTTTGATGCGTATTGTGAACGCCTCTACAACGAAGACAACAACGCATTTGCCTGTACAACGAAGAGATTTAAGCGCCTCCGCAAATGGCTCCGCCCGCTGGTTTCCAACGAACGTTCCTATAGGGACTTGCGCCACCATTTTCTCCGCATTATCTATGGCAGCCCCCCCCCCCCTATATTTGAAGCCAACAGACACACACACACACACACAGGAAAAAACAAATACGCCACTATAATAGTGGTGCAAAACACACCCCGCCCACCCGATCTCTGAGGCTATGGTAAGAACCAACTGGCTACTTTTCTTTCTGCCTTCTGTCAATTCCTCGCCCGCCCCGCGCAGGATGGGTTGGCGCAAAGCCAACAGCCAGCGTCACCCTAGAGCAGACCCAAGCCGAGAAAAAACAAAAAATAAAGAATTTGGAGTCGGGACGCAGGGCAAACTGAGTGGAAGCAAGCGAAAAGGGTCCCACTAAGCCTAATCCCAAACAGCACCACGGAGTCGCGTACAGAAGACGGGCTTCTGTTTTTTGCACGCGTCTGTTTACGGCCTGATAAGGGCGTCACATCGACTGCAGGTGCAGCGCCGTCTGGTTCGGAGGACAGAGAAACAGACGACGGCGCTTGGATCGAATGCATACGAACATTACTTACGAACATTACTTGAGAGGACAGAAATTGCACGCCCCGTTCGGTAAACTGAAAAGCTTGCACAGAGTTCTGAGTTTTTCCATGCCCATCAATATCAAACATTTTCTTTCTTTCCTTTTTATTTTTGCGCTTACTGTTCTGTTCTTCAAATTATGCAGCACGTTCGCATTTTATGGGCCGGATCCTTTATTATAACGTTGACACTGTCACTTGACTCCTTTCTCTAGAAATAAATAAATAAATAAATAAAATACTAATTTTCATTCGTTTGCACCTCCGTAGTGAGTAGTGGAAACCAATCTCAAAGGCCATGCTTTCCCCGTACAGCAAAAGACGGAAGCGACCAGGTGACGTCATAGCCGCCACGTTTCGGCCACCACTTCCGGCGAGAGGCATAGACGATGGCAAATTGGCTTATTATTATTATTATTATTATTATTATTATTATTATTATTATTATTATTATTATTATTATTATTATTCCTTTTTCGTGCAGAGGAAGTGCCAAGTATTGTGCTGAACGACGACGAACGTAAAACGCGATGTCACTGCGAAATTTCAGCAAGAACAAAGCAGCGTGAGCGCACAATCCTTTATAATGACGTGCAGGAGAAAACGCAGGTATATCTGCACTAACAGCGCCTTCAAGCAACGCAGCCTTTGTATATAAAACAAAACAAGCCGCTTGAACGCGGCAGGAGGCTTAAAGAAAGAAAGAAAGAAAGAAAGGAAGAAAAGAAAGAAAGTGCGAATTTCCATTCGTCTGCATTCCTAGTGATGCCAACATCGCACCTCTGTAGTGAGTAGCACGAGCACAGAGTGACACTCTTGTTTCTTGCGCAGCACTTCCGGTTCACCTTCCGAGACGACCCCAAGACGAAATTCAATATAAATCAGGAAAAAAGGACAACAATAGTACAGTACAAAATTTATGCGTTTCATTATAGCTATGACATGGAAGCCTAAGGTTAGTTACAAACTGAATTACTGAAGCGTCTGGAATACTTAGAATTAATTAGAAATCACCGAGGCAACAAGGCATAAATAAAAAAAAACGAAAGAAAACAAAAAAATAGCACAGTAGAAAATTCATGGGTCTCATTATGGCTATGATATCGGAGCATACGGTTAGTTACAAGTTGAGTTGCTGAAACGCCTGGAATAATTAGAATTAATTAGAAATCACTGATTACCGTACACCAAACCACATAATCGTAGACTTTACAGACCTGCCATGCGAGAACGACTTGGGCGAAATTCCTGGAAATCCGGAAATAGAAAGCGGAAGTAATGACTTGGCTGATGACGTCACACACAAGAAAGTGGCACGATGTTTAACCGGCTAATTAACGCAAAAAAGTTGCCTCCGAGTTCGGTTCGTGGCGTTGCATTTGCCTAAAGTTAACCTAAAGAACACCAACGCCGAGGTGCGAGTGCCAGACACCTATGTTAAAGATTAGGATCGCCTATAGCATTCTTTTTTTTCTTTTTCCAGAGACCTCATAGAGATCTCATGCAGTAATTGACAACGCGCACTCGTCAGTAGCATTGCGTTCTCGCTTCGTTCTTATGACGGTCTCGAGTCCCCGCTCTCGCTAATGTCGCCTACCCAATCATTCCAAAAGCGTCCATTTCAAACAAACCTCATATAGGACACATATGCCACGTATCTAATAATCTCGTACGAGCATACGAGATCACAGACGAAACCATGCGTTCATACGAGACTCTTTGCAGCGATAGCCTACATACCAATTCGGTAGAAAAGTTACCCATCGCGCGTATTCCATACGAAAATACGCCGTCTAATAATTCCAGTTCAAGCTACAAAGACAGGAAATGAACTTTAGTCTTTCTTTCTTTTTTCTTCTTTCTCCGCTTATATGACTTCCTACTCCCTCTACTTTCCTCATTACTAGGTTACTTGCAACAACAGCGCGGCCTGGGAGAGAACTCTCGACCTCCGATAGGCTACGGCTGATTATCTTCTTCTTTTTTTCTTCTTAAATCCTACAGCTAGCGCATACACGTAAAAAGTTCTCGCGAGATCACAAGTGAAAAAGATATGTTCCAAACGGAACAAGGGCGTATATAAATTTAAAAAAACAAAGACACAACGTAACGACTGTACGTGTACGCGGCCCTGGCTCGGAGATTTCACTCCCACGTTCGTTTCATCCGACCTAATTTTTCCAGAAATCCAATTCGCCCGTACTCGGCCACGCGCACGAGCCCCATTTAAACGTACGCACGAACGCACGCACACAGAAACACAGACGGTCGCGAGCCTCCGCGCATGCGCACATGTTCAGACAAACGCGCAAAAGAATGCAACGTGTACGCGAACACACAAACGCATGTAACGACGCATACTGTAGAGTTTCTCGCTGTAACAGCTCGAGGGAAATCTGGCGCCACCGTCTATGGGAGTTTGCTAAGGGGCGCTGCGCCGTCATGGGAATGACGGTATATGTATAGTGCCTAGAATACACTGAATATGGCTACACAAATAACGCGTTCTTAAAGTAATATCTTCATAGAATGTGTCCATTCACGCATGTTACATCTTTACTCACCCGCAATGCGTGACCAAGCGAAGAAAAGCAAGAACAGACGACAAACTGTTTCAAAGCGAGCGATAATCTTGTCGTCTGTCCTCCAACTTTAGCGGCCCACTGATACTCTTTACGCATAATATACTTGTACATGCAATGACAAGTTACCATAGTTAAACAAAACATGTTTTTTGTGTAATAATAAAGCTAAAACAGCTTTTTACGTGCCGTTTCAGTAGAAAATTAATCACTGTGAATGACTGAACAGCGCTTGCCTGTCTCTCCGAGAACGATGCCAATCCGAAGACACAATATACCGGCATTCCCATGCATATACCGCAGCGCAGCAGCGCCAGATTTCCCTCTAGGTAATATAGTGAGAAACTCTATGACGCACACACTATGCATTTCGAAACAAAAAACAAAAAATGGAGGATTTAACACGGGGGTTCCGCGGTTACTGGTATATCTATTAAGCTTTCTTTTTTTTTTTTCGTAAGTCGGCTTCCGCCCTGCTCTCTCCCGAGCCCTATATCGAGCACGGCAGGACACCGCATGTACTGCTGTTCATTAAGATAACATATATTACACCCTCGCATTCGTCGCTCCACCGTAACCAGGTTATCCACACTAATAGGCATCACCGCTCAGAATCTAGCTCTGACACGATCTTTTTTTAGCGACAGCAGATGCATTTTTATTTCTATCTTTTTCCTTCTTTTTATTCAACTGACACGCGCATAGAGAAATCACGATGAACAGCAAACTCGATCACGCCTATACTCGCTCGCTTGTTTGCTAAATTCGCGCCATTACTATGCACTTGTGTGACGCGCTCTCCCCTGATTGGCCATCGCGTTCGCGGAATATTATAAATAAAACACACACAAAAAAAAACATTGAGCGCGAACACACACACACACACATATATATATATACACTGAGACAAGCGCATACAAAATATAAATACGAAAGTACGGACGCAGTAAAACACACCTCAACGAACGGAAGAGCAGTGCGTCACAACATTTTCTTTCTTTCGCGTAGAAAAAAAAAAACGCAAACACGCGTACATATCGAGGTCATCTTCAAAGCATACATAGGCGCAGCTAACGCAACACACACACGCACACACACACGTGTATGTGTGTGTGTGTGTGTGTGTGTGTGTGTGTGTGTGTGTGTGTGTGTGTGTGTGTGTGTGTGTGTGTGTGTGTGTGTGTGTGTGTGTGTGTGTGTGTGTGTGTGTGTGTGTGTGTGTGTGTGTGTGTGTGTGTGGTGAACGCATGCGCGAACGACTATATACACTACATGTGCCAGGAGAACGACAAGGACAGAGAAATATAAATTACGCGCTATGTAGGACTCGGCTGAGCCCGTTACCTAGTATGGACGACCTGGTTTCGAAAGAAAAAGAAAGAAACATTGCCCCGAGTTCGACGTTGCACGTACCAATGCGCGTTTTGCTTCCTGCTTTCGTGTGTATATACAGGGTGTCCCAGCCAACTTTAGCCGGAGTTTTAAAAACATGCCGATGCACTCTAAGATGACGCGACCAAACGATCGTTACTCACTTCTGTATGTAGATGGTCACGCTATTTTTTGTATTTTGCTTAATTAGATAATTAGTCAAGTTTAATGAACCAACTTCTGAAGCGACGAAGCTAGGCAAAAAAAAAATCCAATTTGAAAGTTGTAGAGCGCTTTGCAAAAACGTCCGATTTGACAGTTCCTAACTTTCCATTTATTAAGTATTAGTGTTTTCCAGCTTACTGTGGGTGCCCGCGAAATACCGAAGAAAAAAAGATAGACCACGTGACATGGACGCTTACTTGTGCGTCCACTGCTCCCAAGCATTCCGCGCACAAAGAAACACAGCATTTAGCCGGTGTGAACACCCGTCCGCTTATCGCCATCGTGAACCGCCGCGAGGGAAGCACACCGCTGGCGTCGACACCGCAGCCAACGCCTTCGTCACTGCCTTGTCGCCTTTTAAGCGGCAGCATGCCCTGCTTGATGCTATGTTCGTTACTACGCGGACGGTTCGGGAGTGCTGCAACCAGGGTGCGCAGCGGGTATGTCACGCGGTATGTTTCTTGTATAGCATTTTTGTATATTGTCTTGCACACACACACACACGTTTTATATATATATATATATCGTGACTGGCTTCTCGTACTTCAGACACATACATACTTCAATGCATAAACATTTTTTTGGCGAGTATACCAGAAAAAAATCTGTCCATCCCGTGACACCTTATATCGGCCATATAGATGCATAATTGGTCAAGTTAACACACCGTTAGCACAATCGTTACAACAGTGTAATATATGATTGGCAACGAAGGGTTGACATACATACGCTAGCTAAATAAGTACGCAAAAGCGAAGTAGCAGCCGAGCCAAAGAATGCTTAGGCGTTAGCAGACCGTTCTCAGAATTTCTGCAGCATTTCATTTTTCACTTTATACACTCTCGATGCTAACGCATTAAAAAGACACCCCGCCGTGGATGATCGATGTCGTTTCATGGACGGTTAATGTTTCATGTTAATTGTTAATGTTTCAACTACCAATGTCAGTTCATGGTACAGATGGTTAACCTTCTGTACGAAGTGCTTGGACGGCATCTTCTTTTTTTCTTTTTTTTTCCTTACTACGAAGCATTATACTGAACGCTCTTCAATTACTGGCTAAGCTCTTCAATTACTAAAAGCTCTTCAATTACTGGCTAAAAAAGTTCACCAAAGCGGCATGGCCGCTCCTGCAGCTGTACAAAAAAATGCAAGAAAGTTACCAGAAAAGAAAGAAAGAAAGAAAGAAAGAAAGAAAGAAAGAAAGAAAGAAAGAAAGAAAGAAAGAAAGAAAGAAAGAAAGAAACAAACAAACAAAAAGCTCACTAGGCGTGCCTAGATATAACTTACATACACACCTTTCCTGAACGACACAAGGAGAGCCCGCACACTCGCTCGTTCAGTCAAAAGGTTCTCTAAGAAACGAGCACGCGGTGACCACATTTCTTCGGAGGCGTTTCAATGCTAACCGCGCGCTGACACGAATCCGGAGAAAACTGAGGTGACCTTCCGCAGCGGCGAATAGCGGAAACAAAAGATTTGCGTGCTCGCGTGTCGACTGCAAACGGCGCATCTTGCAGCAGTTACGATGACAGGCCGTCACAGTACAGTGTTGAGAAACCCTAAACTGGGTCACTGAGGAGCGGAGGGCTGCGCATGCAGAGTGTTCTTTCTTTCTTTCTCTCTCTCTCTTTCATTCATCCATTCTTTCTATCCCTCTCTTCGTCTAAAGTTCGACGAAAAACTAGTCAGGCGAGGTTGATACATTGTCAAATAAACTCGCAATTGTGAGCAAGGGACCCGTACGTAGCGGTCTCGAAAGATGTTTTATTTCCTGTTTGAACCTTAGGCGAGTGCCAGTTTAACGGCAGCATCCCTCCCGTTTATCTTACTCTATACTCTACCTCTTGTCTAGCCAACTCTGCCACACTATATCCCGACATTTTTCTCCACGTGTTTACCTGTCTTCTCTGTCCTTCCAATCAATCCTTGTACATCTGTATTCTTTTTCTAGCTACAGCTCCCTCTCAATCGTCTTACCTCTGTCTGTCTTTATCATTTATCTGTCTTATACTTCTGTCTATATGGTTCTTCTAGCCCACTATCCTCTTTTATACCAGGCTATCTATCTATCTATCTATCTATGTATCTATCTATCTATCTATCTATCTATCTATCTATCTATCTATCTATCTATCTATCTATCTATCTATCTATCTATCTATCTATCTATCTCTACGCTAATTCTCATGCAACACGAAGTCGCGACGCACCTCCGCAGCTTCGAACACGCAAGCATCGGCGGATAAACAAGACAAAGTGTGTTTTCCCGTGCGCGCGCTTTTTGGCATTAAATAGACCATCGGATCTCTTCAATCATGCTGTCCGCGAAGTGCTATAGACGCGTGTCCCACAAGCTCGAAAAACATGGCCAGCTAATTTAAACCGCGGTAGATTAGAAACTTCAAGTGAACGTCAACCCGAACGCCAACCTGAACGTCACGGTCAAATCTGCACGGTTTGAAAGTGAATTAACGGCAGACGTGGACGTACGCGGAAGTCCAATGTTTACACCGCGGGTCAACTCCCGTTTCTTGCCCACAGGGGGCGTCGCGCACGCGTGCCCGAAGGCTAGGCTAGGTGGCTGTCACCACATCGTTTAAAACGAGATGCCGATAAATAATATTTATCACGCTTAGCACAGTATGGCGCCACTTGTCACGCGATGTAAGATGTGCGCCGCGTAGCGTCGATGCGTGCATACTTTGCATTCAACTGCATATTACTACACCAGGGGCATGCCACGTTGCAGTTGCGTAGGTAGCGGTACAAGGAAGATTGAGAAGGTTTGAGGAAGGAAAAGAAGATAAGGAGATGTGTAAAAAAAATGCTGGAGTGAAGAACAATTGTAGATTACCTGGTCAAATGAAGCAGACTATGTGGATCTTTGTCACCGCGCAGTTTTAAATAGATGCCAACAAACCACCATCATCATCAGCAGCAGCAGCAGCAGCATCGTATCGTGCCGCTGTCACGCAACGTGACATGCGCGCCGCGCAGCGTCGATACGTGCAAACCTCGCCTTGCACTTGCGTTGTATTCCGCCAGGTGTCCCGACATGTGGCAGTTGTACGCTACGTGTAGCTGGACATGATTAACTCAAGCAGGCTAGGTGACTATTTGTCGCCGACGCATTTCAAAGGGGATGCCAATAAATCGTCGTCATCATCAACAAGAGCAGCAGCATCGTGCCATACCACGTGTCAAGGGAAGTGACACGAGCGTCGCGTAGCCTCGATCCCTGCGTTTGCTCTTCGGTACAAAGTTGGAGCCTTCTCGCAAGGTACCGACCGCTGCTGAAGAAGCGAATCGTAAAGCTTCGCGCGCGGCTGCAACCAGGCAACGCCGGGTTCAGCAGACCGCTGTGCAGACGGCAGCACAAGCCGCAACTCGCCGTCCCCGCAGGGTGGACAGTTCAGATCGTTCTCGTGAAAACGACGCAGAGAGACTTCGCCGCGAAGACCCTCTAGTGTGTGCTGCCGAAAATGGAGGTCCTATGGAGCCGCTCCTTCAGCTCAACCTGTGACAGTGTTGCGTGTGCCGCTTCTTTTTTTTTTCTTTTTTTGGACACGATTGCTTTACTGTCCCGAACAACTGCGCAGTCAAAACCCGTCACAAACCGCGCTGGACGGTCGCCTCTCAGTTACGTCAGCACCCGATGGTTAAATGTTCCCAAAACTTGGCACGATACGGCGATGATGAGAGAGCAATAGGAAAGCAAGAGAGAGCGCACGCTTGCACGCGCGGGGCGCAATCATTGCCGTAATCAGCGGTACGCGATGAGGCGTACACGTACCCAACGCACCGAACCACGCTTATACAGCTTTCTTTCTTTCTATTTTTTCCCCCTTAACGCTAGCCTCCTACCAAGGCGAAGACCGTCGTAGCAGGAAATGCGCGTACCTCTTGACGGGAGAGGGGACAGGAGCCAATGGTCACCGACAGCCAACTATATGTATATAACTTTCGGGCATTTCTTGTCGTCTGCTTCTTTCTCTGTGGTTATTCACAAGGCAGCAGCAGCTTGATGCGCGAATTGAGGAAGATGGCGAGAAGGGAACAGGCCGTTCTTATCTTATTTGCTTGTTTGTTTGTTTTCCCTGTCTTCACCTTCTTCACGAAGCTTTTATCTTTTTTTTTCTCTCCACGTCGTCTTATACCAACATGCCCGAAAGTACGACGAGGTTCACCGTTGCTACACGTGCACACTAAATAACGCTTGGGAGAAGGATGTATAATGTCGGAGGAGGAGGAGGAGGAGTGGTTGCTGGAAGCCAACCGTACGTGCGTCCTTCTGAGCCGGCTCTTCGTCTCCTCCCCTTCCCCTCCCCGGCCCCCCAAACTTTTCTTCGCTATCTCCAACTACACAACGACCACCACATCTTAGCTGGAAGCGTATAAAATGGCGACGAGGAGACACCGCCAACAAAAGAGAGAGAAATACTTGGCGCCCGCACGAGGGAGAGGGTAAAAAAAAAAGAACGAGTGGAGGAAGACACACGCGGTGGCGCTGGTACAAGCACGTTAACCTTGGACCACGCAACGCCGCGACCAACCAGAACAGAAACTGGCACGGTGCAAGAAGCAACGAGCGGGGAAAGAGGTGCGGGGAGGGAGGGGGAGCAAAGAGGAAAGCGAGCAAACGCCCTGAGGAACAGCAGCAGCAGCCACACACACACACACATACACGCACGCACAAACGCATCCGCGCGGACAGGAACGCAAGCAAACAGAGGCAAACGCAACGCGGCGAGCCAACTCCGTCCGAGCCGAGCCGGCGAATAAAACGCGTATATCTTAAACCCACCTTACCACTTCCCTCACTCTCTTGATTCGCCGACGCCAATCCCTCGCATCCACTTCCCCTCCTCTACCGAACGTAAACCTCCTCGTGCTCCATCCAACTCGAGTGCATTTCCGTGCAACGGAGGTAAAAAAGATGAGAGGACGCAATGCAGGACTAGACGAAAGCGGGAATGCGCGCTTGGGCTTTCCGCGACAAAATGTAGTACTGTAGCATAGGGATTTTATAGTGATTGTCTAAACGGCTTTACAAATTGTTTGTGTGGTTATCTCAAGCTGTTTATACCGATGCGACTTCGCGTATTCCCCGTTTTTCGCGCTCAAGCCATTTCCGGGAAAACAAAGAAATAAAGGAACAATTTTTTTGTTTTTTTGCCAACTCGAGAAAGGTAGAAATTCGGCCTTGATTGCGCCGTTCCGACAAGAAATAAAGATGCTCTAACTACACTGATAGCTGAATCCGCAAAAACGGATAGCCTCGGTTCTTAGCGTGTAAGCAACCCTTCCATATACCGGTCAAAGAGGTGCCATCTTTGTTTAAATGTAGATTCGTCCGCCAATGACTCCTAGGGCACTTGAGTGTCACTTGTGAGCATAAAGAGCACCCACGCCCTGCTTCAAATAAATCATTTGTTGAAGTTAGCGCATCTGCTGTACCCTCCGTCTGTCCTCGTTTGCTTCGCTTCACTTGCAGTTTGTACAACCTTGTTTGATGTACGATGTTCCCGCCATGCTGTCAGAGCAGGAAGCTGACGGGCTTTCAAGTCGTAAATGACGGATTTTAACCTCAGCCCCCCACCCACCACCCTTTTTGTAAATGAAAATAAGTACTTTGAATGAATGAATGAATGAATGAATGAATGAATTACACCCACATTCTCAACTACTTCGGTGACTTCGTCACAGGGACACTCGACAGGAAAGAAACAAAATATCCAGACGGAGAAAGATGGTTTGGAGCGCATCTGGTAGGCCACCCAGCAGCGCCAATGACCAGCAGCTTACTGACCGGTAGCTAAGCAGTGCTTAGAAGCACTCAAGCTGTACATAAAGGCAACAGACAATTAAGCCTAAGGAAAGCATCAGGGAAATTAACTGGTTGAAAGTGAAATGTAGAAAAAAATGAAGAATAGGGAGAATGGAAGTGGACGAAAAGATAAACCTGTCGCCGGTGGGAACCGAACCCACGACCTCCGCATCACGCGTGCGTTGCACTACCAACTGTGCCACGGCGACGGCTGTCAACTAGTCCAACTTTGGTATTCATGTTTGCTAGATCTTGCCCTGAGAGTGTTAGCCAGCGCTACTCAGAGCCATGGTGGGCGGATGTGGAACATCCTTTTTTGATCGATGCCCTCCGTAACCCGTGATCATAGGAGAGCAGGCACATGGCAAATAAACGCTCGCATGATACCTAAATAGTGCCTTAGGTAGCATTTACGTAGCATCTTTTCATGCACTTTCATTTTCTCTTTTCTTCCTTGGCTTCCTTGGCATTCCGTGGCTTAATTTATGTTGGCTTTATGGGGTTGATTGACACAATCGAGCCCCTCGGTTCCCCTTCTCAAATTGCAGCACTGGCACATACGGCAAGTATAAGCAATAAGTCATCATCGACACCTTCCCGTTAATGTGCATAAACATTGCGTTCTACTAATACTACAAAAAATAATTTAAAAAGTTTTGTGGCTCAAATGACTCGAAGCCGCACCGTGGGTTATGAGAGACTTCATGAAATGAAGGCCTCCCGAATTCATTTTGGCCAACTAGGATTCATTAACGTGCTTCAACTTTAACAACCGTTCGCTGACTTTAATTTTCAAATTATTTTCTTGCAGAACTCTCTAAACATTCCACCATATATCGTAGTCCGATCACGCGTCTCGATTTTCTCAGGTCATAAAGTTCGCCGCCCACGTAATTGCGCCAGCACTTTCCAATAATCATTCTTTTTCGCGCGCAGCCGAAGACTGGAACGGATTCGCTAACAATTAACATCGCCGCCGCCACCACCACGAGCAAAACGACATTTTCAGAAACTGGTGCCACTATTTTCTCCTGCAAGTGTAATCTATCCATCCCTTATGTTACACCCCGAATCAAGGTCTTCAAGGTAATAAAGCGTTGTGATGTGATATGAATCCATCCCAACACACATACAGAGAGAGAGAGAGAGAGAGAGAGAGAGAGAGAGAGAGAGAGATCCAAGCGTCGCCGGCCTGGCATTTCGGTGAGAATTTACGCTTCAGGGTCAGTGGCGCTGGACTGTCTTTTCAGTGCCGATATCATCGCTTTAGACCTTCGAGATGACCTGGCTTACTGAGGTGTTGAACGCGTTCCCCGTTTTATTTCCGTTCTTAAGACATCATCGCTTTTGAGGGCGATCGCGCTGCGTTAGGCGTTGACGCGACGTAGGAAGGAACGCAGCAAATACTGCCGAGCGCAAGCGTTCAATCCCGACTGCCTGAGAGAAGAAGCAACCGGCGCCGCAGCTACAGGCGACGGGCAGGGCGATGACAGCAGCAGACGACCGCGACGACAGCGAACGGCGGAGCGATACACCTTCGGATGCCCGCGCGTTTCCGTCTGCTTCTTCGCCTAACCCCTCACGGTGGCGTTAAGCCTCGCGCAAAACTGCACGCAACTAGGCGGGAGGCAAACGAGGCAAGCAAGGCGAGAGAAACAGGGCGGAACAGCTCCGCATGCAAGACGGGCAAAAGGGGAGGACCGGTATTAGTCAAGGAGAGATACATTATATTACAACCGTGAAGCCGAGCGAGAGGCGGAAGGGGGAGAGCGCGACAACTAGCGGAGAGAAAACGAAAGCACGTCGTTCACATGGAGAGAAAAAGAGAACGCGTGATAAAAAGTAACAAGATACACGGTACAAGGAGTGGGAAAGATGGATGGCAAAGAAGAGAGTGAAAACAAAAGCGCACAACACGGGAAAGAAACCGGTCCGGAGAGAGAGAGAGAGAACGAGAGAGGCAGAGGTGGTAGAGGGAGCGATCGAGAACAGACGAAAGTGTCAGCAAGCGACAGGCGATCGAGAAACGTCGTTGTGCTGCGGCGGCATGGCAGCCACGATCCATCGCTCTCGCGGGCACGATCACGGGGAAGCAAGTTACGTTGACAGCTGGCTCCCTTTCTACAACGAAACGGAAAGTTTAAAAACTCGCACACTCGTGGCGCACGGTGTGCACCTGGGGTGGTATTCTGCAAGCGTCCACCTAGTGGGCAGGTCCATTTCGTCTGCTGCCAGAGTGCTGATTGGCTGGGGGCGCCTGCCTCTTTCTGAAGCGTACTCCCTGCCCAGCCAATCATCACTTCTGAAGCAGACGAAATAGACATGTCCACCATGTCAATTTCGTCTGTTGCTAAATTTCCGATTGGCTGGGATGGGGCACGCGTCAGAAAGAGGCAGGCGCCCCCAGCCAATCAGCACTCCGGCAGCACACGAAATGGACCTGCCCACTAGGACACCTGCAGAATACACCTCTCCCCCTCGGCAACACCCTCCCCCTAAGTTTCCTATAAAAGTTACAACGGCGAACAATGGCGCTGCGATCGTTTCGCTACCGTGGGAACGATGGTCGGCTAGATGGATTTGTTTAATATTTGTACTTCCAGCTTCAAACGTTCCCGCGGCGTCATTTGTTACGATTAACCGTTCTAAATTTCCAAGCACTCATCGTGTAGTTCTAAAACAAGGCTAGGCAATTAGTTTTCGCGCGCATGCGTAGGCAATGTGAATTTTCTTTAAATCTTTTTTTTTTTGCGTTTGTATCGCGAAACGTTGTTGAAAACAATCAATTTGAGAAGTCACAGGGCCGTTCTAATCCAGAAGGTCGACGATCAGACAAATCCACGCAACGTCAATTATTTCACCATTCTTGCTTGTTCCCAAGATGCTGCTTGTCAGAAGATATGTGTTCGCAGGTGTTATCTCGGTTAAAATATTGCAATCAATGTCACGCGACGCACCGACAGCTCTCGCAGCATGACGCGGTGCACAAAACAGCGTTATTATTATATTTAAATCTAAGCACGGCGCTGCAGAAATACGGCGTTTCAGATTTCGATGTACCCACGTCCAACTTAACTCGCATAATAAACATGTAACGCATGTAGTCTCACTCAGCGCGTGTCTGCTCACACGCAAGACCCGTAACACGGCTACACCTGCGCGTGACGTGAACAACACGACAACGATATGCAGTCGTCGTTCCGATCAACGCAGTATCGCCCACTCCAGAAGCGGTTACTTGCGCTGGCAACACTGTGACCAAATAAACAAAGAGGTTTACGGCGGCTCCCTCGCTCGTTGCTGCGCTTGCGTTTCCATTTTGTGGCGTCGAATCGAGGTGTTTCGTGGAAGCCGAAATGGTCCTAGCTGCCGATCACCTTATCTACATCGGTATCAAGGATATCTGCGACGAAATCGCGGAAATAGTTCCAATCTGCGCCCAGCCTGCCCATAGAGCCGCATCAGATAAAGAGCCTTTCAAGTGAGACGGAAGGTAAAAAGGGAGGGCGAGTACGTAGCGAGCCTTCGAAAGGTCCAACCTCTCTGAGAGAGAGAGAGAGAGAGAGAACTGTTTTCGACCTTCATAGGCAACTCCGTGCTGAGACTCGTGTAGCCATATATCACATACAGCATCTCACAATATATGTGCTGTAACAGTTGCCGTGCTCTCAGAAGCTAAATACGGCTATTCTGAACTGACAGAACGAGGCTAGAAAGTTGTAACGCTACCTATAGTCGGTGGGTCTCGCGAAAGCTACAAATGAGTGTTCCGTTTGTCAGGCGCGTCGGAATGCTCCTTTTTTAGTTTTTTTTTTTTTTTATATTTAGGTGACGCGTGTGATAAGGTCGTCTGCTGATTGGCCAGTACTTGTTCGTACTCGCCGTTCGCGGTGTTCGAGGTAAACAGCAGAGAGCTTCCGCCCGTAGGAATTACCCGGCGAAACGTCAGAAATGAATAACAACCAAATCGGACGAAGTTGAGTTTCCTCCGACAGATTTCCAAAACTTTTAGCGACGGTTCTCTTTCGTGGCAAAGTCAGTTGCATTATTGTAAATGCGTGACTTCGAAAAACGCATTGAACCAGCGGTAATGGAATTTAGGTGTGCGCACAACCTCACAAACCGCATTTCGATGGGGGTGAAATGCGAAAACACCCGTGTGCTTAGATTTAGGTGCACGTTAAAGAACCCCAGGTGGTCAAAATTTCCGGAGTCCTCCACTACGGCGTGCCTCATAATCAGAAAGTGGTTTTGGCACGTAAAACCCCAAATATTATTATTATTATTATTATTATTATTATTATTATTATTATTAACCTCACAAAGCAAACTAGTGGCACGGTGCGCAGGTCGAGCGCTCGAAAACTGGAACGAACGCTGTTTGCAGTTCTAAATTTCTTGCGAGTAGACGAACTGATAACTCACCGCGTTGAATGAGAAAACAGCGTCTTCTGCTTGCATCGCTAGACTAAAGCATGCTATGAAAACGCTATGTCCCTTCGCGGCGTAACACGTCATGGTCAACTTCCGACTTTCCCAGGTATAGTTATATCATTCCTGCTACAGTGCCTGCAGAAAAAAGAAAGTACATTAGCGATAATATTCCTGCTTCTTAAAGCATTAGCAACACTAATGCTGGGTCAGAAAACTAAACGCACGAAACCTGGTTAAACTTAAGCGCACACCACTATAATTTATCAAAGCGATCAAAGCATCCACCGCGATTTGAAACGCGATCAAGATATCCAAAATAATCAAGAAAGCAAGGGTCTACTCGGAGGGAAGAAAGAAGTCGTCCCTAATGAAGTGTTTCGAATAAACGCTATATATAGTATCACGTAGTGTCGTTGATCCATGATACGGTCGGGAAGAAACGGAGTGGACAGGACAGTTACGTAGCTTTTCCCAATGCGGAAGTTTCTCATCTAAATCGCCCTACGATGCGCGTTTTCTGCATGCTTCTTTCGGGATGACGTCAGCGCAGGTCATCTATACTCACGGGATACACTAAGACCAGGCAGACACGTTCTTAAAGGGACACTAAAGGTTACTATGAAGTCAAGTTAAAGAAATAAAGCAATGCTGTAGAACGTCTAAGGCGTCAATATAATCGCGAGCAGATCGTTAGTAACCGAGAAATTGAGGTAAATGCATGACACGATTTGCGACGTACCCCCCAGCGACATTCTGGTACTAGCCCGATGACGAAGGCACTCCTCATCATGAGTTAGGTCCCTAGTACTCAACTACTCGTATTAAAAAGATCATTTCATTAGGTTATAAGGCGGAAGAAAATGCTACTTGTCTACTTCTATTCCATTCTAAGAAACAATAACATTTTGACATTACCCTTCAGTAGTATGGGTGGCCGAAAGATTTCGTTTTCGCTCGACTCTGCGCCGCGAGCGCTTTGGAGTTTCAGTTGTTTCGTTATCGCGTCATGCTGCGCTGGTTCTGCTGGCTCGCGAAACTTACATTTGGAACAAGCAGCGAGAATGCCACATCCATGTGATGTCGTGTGATTCGCAAACGGTCTGCGGAGCTTGGCCAAGGGCAGTTGCAGCGGCGAATCCAACGTTACTTATCACTGTGTGCCAACGTGCGAACCTCTCCGTTCGAAGTGGTTAAATGCCGTAGCTCTGCCAGAGCGCGTTGGCAAAGAGCCGAAAAATCGCATAGTGTGCTCGCTGCACTTTCTTCCAGAGGATTACGAGTTCAACGCCGACTTATTGAAGTCGTGTGGAGTGCCCTTCAAAGCAATGCTTTTCCGTAGCGCTGTCCCGTCGGTCTTGCCTGCATTCTCCGAAGCGCAAGAACTGCAGGTCGAAGACGGGGCGATGAGTGCGGCATTTGCTTTTCACGAAGAAAAAGCTACAAATGGGCGAATATGTGCAGCCATGACATACAGTTGCCATCGTAAGTACGCAACGCCACCGGCAGCGCGAGCCCCCAGCAGCAGGTCACGTTCAGTGCTTAAATCGCTGAAGTCGAGCCTAGCATCGCGAGCCAATATGTCGTTGTCAGGGTCGTCCATTGCAACGAGCGTCAAAGTTGGCGTCATAAAATAAAGAACCAGCTTATGGTCGCGCGCTTTCCCTTCCGCTAGCCACCATAGTTTCGCTTTCGCGCTGCTGTCGGCTCTGTCTTGGCTATGTTTCTGGCCGCGCGTTTGCGTTTTGCGCAGGAAAGCCGTAGCGCCGTCTGCGGGCGCCGTTTTACTCACCGACGGCGCAACGTCATTATGAGACCATGACGTCACCACTTCTCGATCGGCGGGCGGGCGACTTGAACTGCGCTAGAGGTACGCGGACGCTTCAGAACGCATTTTCTCTGAAAATGAGCCTCTTCTTCGCTTGAAAAATGCAAGGGCGAAATGCAAGAGCTGCGCTGTCAACAGGACTTCCTAGTTATAGGAAGCAAATGAATGAATGAACGAATTCAGGGGTTTTACGTGCCAAAACCACGATTTGATCATGAGGCGCGCCGTAGTGGGGGACTCCTGATTAATTTCGCCCAGCAGGGGATCTTTGACGTGCCCCCGTGCACAGGACACGGGCCTTTTTGCACATCACCGCCATCGAAATGCCTGCCGCCGCGGCCGGGATCTGATCGCGCGACCTCGCGCATAGCAGCACAACACCACAGCCGCTAAGCGACCGCGGCGGTTAGTTGGCAAGCGAGAATACTCGCCATATAGCCCGAAGTCACTCCAGTATTCGCGCCCGCCGGGTTGAACCGCGTCATCCCAGAAGTGACTTGTACAAGCACATCACGTCAGGTGTTCACGGTGCCCGCTACCACTCCCTTCCCCATCAACCGCCTCCGCCCCCCCCCCACACCCCCTCCACGAGACACCGGGGGTCACGGCAATAGACGCCTCAATGAAAGAGGAACGTGGGGAAGCGAAGGGGAGTCGCCTGCGATCATGATGATCAGCGGCAAACACCAGAACGAGCAGGACGAGTGGGCGCGAGAGAATGCGGGGGAGGCAGGCGGTGTACAGGGAGGGGGAAGGGGGAGGGGGCAAGAAGGAAGTTGCATACAAAAGCAAACGTGTCGGCTTCGTGCAGGCAACAGCAAGGAACGGAGACAGGAAAAAGGGCGAGGTGCCGGCGATAACGGCAGGAGGAACAAGCGTTGAAAAAGAAAGAAAAGTTAAAAAGAAAAAAAGAAACCTCAAGAGCGAGAAAAATAAAGACAAGGATACCGACAACATACAGTCTCAGTCGCGAGAGTACGTGGCCCGATCATGAAACGCATATGGCTGTACATCAGAGCAACTCGCTACGCGAGGAACCTTGCGGAGTGGGCGAGTGACGCATGAAGAGTATAGTATTGGTGAAGTAGTTATATATATATATATATATATATATATATATATATATATATATATATATATATATATATATGCAGAGAGAGAGAGAGAGCACGGTAGTAGTAGTAGTAGTAGCAGTAGTAGTAGTAGTAGTAGTAGTAGTAGTAGTAGTAGCAGCAGCAGCAGCAGCAGCAGCAGCAGCAGCAGCAATGGTATACTGGTAGTGTAGTATCAGGACTCCAGGAGTAACAGCAGCAGATCACCCGTGATCAGCGCTGCTCACGCGAATACAGTGCGTCTCCTATGTGCAAAACGCCTCCAGGTTAAACACGCAGCTCGAGGGACGAAAAACAAAGCAAGCAGAAAGGCGAGAGAGGGGGAGAGACCATCACGGGTGAACGAGAGAGAGAGAGAGAGACGACGCACTGAAGCAGAGCTAAAGAGACGACAATGGGTCGCAAGACGCGAGTGGAAAGCAGCGCACATGCGGGAAGGAAAAGGGGCACGGACATCGCCGCCGGAGGTTGGGGGAGGAGGAGGACGAAAGGTATCGATTCCCTAATCGTCATAAATATTCATGGCACGCGCGCGCAAGCACGTATACGCATTACTACCGAGGGCACCGGGCGAAACGGCCGAGGCATACAGGAGCAGGGCGCGCACGGCTCCTCGATCTCCCTTTGCTACAACACACACGTTGTTATCAACATCAGCAGCAGCAGCCGCGGTTGCCGGAGGCCCGAACAGCTGATGCATCGACGCTGCAGGCAGAAAGCAAGCAACTGGATGACGCCAGCAACCTTGGAGGAATGGGGAAAAAGGGGAAAATACTACAGAGTCGAACAACGCCTTTATAACAAAGTGCTCTAGGTCTCCGAGATGATTCGTTACACAGGTCACTTCGTTGTAAAGGTAGCGCACCACTCAGCTTACGACAGTGCCGCGACAGAATTATTCCTTCGTTATACCGGTCATTTCGTTGTAGAAGGCGCTCATTGTAGGGGCGCTCGACTGTACTCCGCTTCTTACTTAGCAGGCAACGCCGCGGAAGCTACGCAAGTACAGTGCGGTCATAGATGACTCGCTCCGCGAGTTTCCCAGTGCAGTTGTTTTTCATCTGCGACGGAATTTCTACGGAATAACTACATACCTTGTACGTTAAAGCAACGAGTGGTGGACGCCAGTTTGCGTCATGTGACGTATTACTTGTACACCTTCGGGCGTCCGGTGTGGGGACGTTTCGGTTGCGGACGCAGGTGGGTGCGTTTTGTGCTATGTGGTCGCAAATTCGTGTCACTCCGCTGGTTCGGTGGTAAATAGGGTTCGGATTTGCGACGCATTGCGTGTAATAAATACGTCATAGTTTAGGACAAAAAAAAAGTACGGCATTCAACGTTACGTCGAATTACGTGACGCATACGGACCGTCTCTTTTGTATCGCGTGTGACGCACTACTTTTAGGTCGCGGATGCGAGCACCGAGAGAAGTCTCTCCAACCTTGGCAGCGTTAGCATCGCGTGCATTTGGGCTGGTTGGGACATCTCGACACACAGCAGGTTTCTTAAACGGCGCGACGCAGGACGAAGGCACATGCAGGACAAAGCGCTATGTCTTGCGCCTCCTTCTTTCGATCGTCCGGTGTCGCGCTGCTTAAAAATCCGGCAGCGTTGCATGAGATGGAGCGTATAGGAAAAAGCGTCAAGTGACAGTGTTGTAGTCTTTGTTCGGCGATTAACCCTAGTATTCAGCAGGAGCTCCGCCCAGAGAACCGCACTGCAGCTGCCCTCTGCGCCTCAGCACTCCAAAGACAAAACGCTTAGTTCCAGTGACACGCAGATTTCCGAAAATTATAGCTCGCTTCTCTCGTGACGTCACGCAAATACGCGAACGTAATTGGCCGGGCCGTATGTCTTCTAATCTTCGACAGCGGCACATTTACCGCAACGTTTTTTTTTTTTTGGTTTTCATCGACCAGTCATGAAAAACACACAGTATTAAAGCTCACGGGAAATAGGGCCTCTGTCACGTGACGGGTAAACGGTAATTTACAGCCGCCGAGCGCGAGGAGTATATGGGGGAGAGTAGAGCGGGCCAGCCGGGGCCAATCGTGACGAGAGTGTCGCCAAAAAGCTACCACGAACCAAATATAATGCCTTGAAAAAGTCCGGCAACAACGTAAAGCCTATTTTCCCAAGAGTCAACGCAGCTAGTCTCGAATAGCCACCCCTCCTTTGACACCACCCCTTGCCCCGCTTTCGGTGTCGATAAGCACACTGGCCCTTGGGAAGTGGGCCCTAGAAGGTTGGCAAACGTTTCAAGGCCCTATTTGGTTCGTGGTAGCTTTTAGTTACGGCACCTCCGTCACAATACGACGCGCGCTCACTCGCGTCAATCTCCTCCCGCAGTATCGGCGCGATTGGCGGCTAGAAATCACCGCTTGTCCATCACGCGGGGAAGGTCTGCTTTCCACGAGTCTTGATCCCTCATATTATTTTATGAATTAAGCTGTATATAAGATAGTCAACTGACGGTCCTTCCCAGCCTTTCTGCCTTCCTCTACAGCTCCGAGAGAAAGGAGTTGCTGTATATGCTCCCTATGCTCCCCAAGGGTAGCACCACGCAATAACTTAACCCTGTCGACCAAACGCCAGCTGGTAAACGGAGCAAGGCAGGCGGACAGGTCGCCGGACTGAGGAGGCCACCCGCAAGGAAGGCGACTCTTTCCCAAAATATCCGTCACGTTACAGAGACTCGCCAGGAGCAGGCAAAACCGACCAGTAAACCCTCCTACGCCGTACGCAGTGTCAAGGGTGAAAGTCAAAGAGCCTGTAGCCATCGCGGTCGTTCTCATTAACACATGAGTATAACTCGGTTGCGAGTGATGATCTGCGCATGCAAAGCGAGTAGGACGAAGCGCGAATAATCGCTGCTAGAATAACGAAGTAAACTTTGCCCGCGCGTGAAAGTGTGTACACGAAAGAAACAAATGTCGACTGAATGCCTCCAAGCCTCTTTTTCGCGGCCCCGAAAACCTGAATTCACGCCATCCAGCCTGCACAGCTAAGGAGCAGCTTTTCTCTTTTTTTTGTGTGTGAGTGTGTAACATGTATACGCCGCGGCCAAAGTCACAGTAACATTTTTAAACAATCTTTTTGTGCAAAAAGTTTCTTAAAAGATGAATCTGTTCCAACTAGGCCGACTCGCAGTTATGATACAGTGACATCACAACTCGCCGCCGAGCTATATGGCTCTCTGGTTGTCGCGGCCGCATGGGATCGTACGCTCCGGCGCCTAATGACCGGACCTCTCAAAAGTTTCCCAATCCCTCTATTTATAGAACTCGTAGCACGGGAAGCACACGCGAGCTACTGCGACCGGATTTCTCGCGCAACAATCCACACCACTCCGACCGCTCACTCAGAAAAGAACAACGAAACAAACAAAAAGGCACGCACGCGCCCAAAAAAGCCAACTGGGAAAAGAAAGCAGGTGTCACCACGCATCTGTCGTGTGTCAAGTCTATGCGCGGCGTATACAAACATGTAACGCCGCTGCCGAACCGGCAGCGCCAATGTGCGCGCGCGCACACACACACACACACACACACACACACACACACACACACACACACACACACACACACACACACACACACACACACACACACACACACACACACTCACACACACACACACACACACACACACACACACACACACACACAAACAATCGACGAAACCGAAGCGTATGACAGAGTGCAGCTGCGCGCTACACCCTTCTCCAACCCCTCTCGCTACGCACATACGGGGTCGCTGACCCACGCTTCCGTGACGTCACGGGCCCCCTGACGTCACCCCGGCCGTTCCAAGGAGCGCGTCTTGCGAGATCAAAAAAGAAACGATGTCGTCGCTGAAATATGGCACGTGCTCCGAATGCTACGAGCCACTCACACCGGGGGACAACACACGATCCCCGCCCGCGCGTACATGCATTGTCACGACGCAAGTATTGGCATTTACGTTTATTACGTCCGCAGACCAGCTGCGCAGGGAGCACGGTCCCATACTGAAGGGGGCGGGGGGGGGGGGGCATTACGCAAGAGCGATATTCCACCTCATCCATCTCCTACACCACCCTCTCCTACATTTTTCTTATTCTGTCGACAGAAGAAGCCAAAGAAAGAGCCAAGGCCGCGCTGCGCATTTGAAAAAAAACGAGCGCTCAGTGCGTGATCCGCCGCAAGTGCCTCCATCGGCGGTGGTCTGGGGGCGCCCGACAGCGAAATCGCGGAGTAAGAGGCGATTGCAAGATTGGTGGAAGTAGGGAAACGACAGAAAACGGAGACGTACAAACGCAAAGTTCGTAATAGGGGGTCAGAAAATTGGGTTGTGGGAGTTGCATATCGTTTTTCTTTTTCTTTTTTAAACTAGCTAGGACATTAGGCAGTATAAAAGCAAGAGCCTGGCGGCGCAACCGACCGGCCCGTTCCAAAGGGGACGCTCATAACATCCATCCAGCGGTACTTGGACCGTGACGTCACAGTGACGCGCCGGAGCGCAGGTATGCACGGGCTCCGCTACTGCCTCAAACCGCTCGCCTAGTACCACACCGTGCATAATTATGACGCATCAAAAAACTACACCTTTTTTTTCCTGCTCGATACTGTGATTGGCTCACAAAAGAGACCGCTTCCTTTGAAGCCAAGCTCTCTTTGCCTTTTCCACCCCCCCCCTCTTCCCCCACCACCTTTTCTTTCCTCGTGTACTAGTTCTCTGCTGCCTCGGCCGTCACGCAACAATTTCGGTCACTGGGTAGATGTTCCACTGGGGCATGTGAGCCCGAGCAACAGACAACTTGGCACGCTGGCTACGTGCGACTCGGCACGTGCGACTAGGTTCCGTGAACAAGCGTCGGAAACATACCCCAGAATGGATATGTGCCGCGCTGATCAGGTGCCCGATATGGCTAAGCCGAACGAGAGGCGAGAAGTGAAGCAGTCGGCTACAGAGGCAGCCGAATGTAGAAATAAAAGAAAGTGAACAAAACGGTACACACCAGAGGGCACACCGAGCGAGAAGTAAAAAAATATTTGAGTAATACATCAAAGGAAGTTTCACTCATCACCGATTCATA
Organism: Dermacentor variabilis; assembly: GCF_050947875.1. NCBI lineage: Eukaryota > Metazoa > Arthropoda > Arachnida > Ixodida > Ixodidae > Dermacentor > Dermacentor variabilis. The sequence continues at coordinate 119,210,606 of NC_134576.1, forward strand.
CACACCCCGTGATTCCTTTCTTTCTCCCCCCCCCCCCCCCCCGCCGCCCGCAGTGCTCCCGAGATGAAACGCACACCAAACTCGCCCATCTTTCGATTGGCCCCTCTAATTGATGGGACAATTAAGCGCGCAGTGCGGCAATGGCCTCGAGAAAAGAACAAGAAAAAAAAAAGGAACACAACATACAGAAAACGGAACACGCCACTCCCCGAGGACAATCCTCGATTAATCGTGCGTAGTCCATCCGACACACGCACGACCGTGTAGGGCTATATATTCGCGAGCGTAACATTAATCCCAGCCGTGGGCAACGCGGGCAAAAAGCACGTGCCCGGCGGAAACGCGACAATTAAGCGCACGCAGCGACCTTCTCTCTGCCCTACGAACGCCTCGAAGACGGAAGCTCGAGCAACGCGCGAAGATTAATGAACGACACTTAATTAACGACCCTCCCAATGTCCCGAAGAGCCGCGCGGACGCATACGGCTCCGAAGGAGCGCTCTGACAAAAAAAAAAGATCAAATAAATAAAGTAACAATTCTCTATCATCTTTTATTCCCGAAGCTCCTACCGGTTGACATGCTGCTCTTAATTTACATCTGTTTGTCGAGTGCGTAAAACGAAAATACTGTGCATATTGCTTTGATATATGTTGAGTGCTTCTGTGTACATTTTACACACGCACACACACGCACACACAAGTGTGCTTGACACAGGCGCGCAACGAACGGGACAAGCCCGTAGGCGTGTGATTAATTTGATCGCAAGCGGAAATAATCTATTTCGGATATAAAACATATTTCCGCGGCTAACTGCGCAACGAAGAGGCGCGAAAATAACGAAAAAAGGAAAGAAAAACAAGTTAAGATATGACTTACTATAAACACCAACGATGTTTATTGCTACAGCGATGCATTCAACTGCGTCATCCGCTTCAACGTATAAACAAACACCAAGCGCCCCTTTTCGTACCTTCAGTTGGAAACTTCCGTTCGCAGAGTACTATATACGTATGCCGGCCAGACGGGCAGGCGCCGCATTTTATAGTATGCAAACGTCGGTGCGTTTTACGGCGTGTCAGTATCATCATCATCATCATCATCATCATCATCATCATCATCAGTCTATATTTTTATGTCCACTGCAGGACGAAGGTCTCTTCTCCCAGCGATCTCCAATTACCCCCGTTTCGCGCTAGCAGATTCCAAAATTCCACCTGTAACTTTCCTAATTTCGTAACCCTACCTAATTATCTGCCATCCTCGATTGCGCTTCCTTTCCCTTTGCACCCATTCTCTCCAATGGTCCACCGGTTATTTGCCCTACGCATCACATGGCGGAAGCCCAGCTTTCTGTATTTTTTTCCCCTTAAAGTCAACTAGAATATCGGCTTCTATCGTTCGCTCTCCGATCCACGCCGCCCTCTCTTCCCGTCTCTTAACGTTAGGCTTAACATTTTTTCGTTATATCGCTCACTGAGCGGTCCCTAACTTGTTCTCGAGCTCCTCTGCTAAACCTCCAAGTTAGCAGCAGTAGACCTCCTCATATGTTAGCAGCAGTAGAATGTAATGATTGTACACTTTCCTTTTCAACGACAGCGGCAAACTTCAGTATAAAGGGTTACTAAAGGCAAAAACAAGTTCAACCATGCGTAAGCAAATTACCCTTTCTACAGCGCCAACAAAAAGAACATCTTGGCCTGGCAGGAGGTGTGGTAAGACAGAAAAGACGTCCAAAGGATCGACGGGTGCCGATATCGCCTTGAACTTGCCGCACAAGCGTGCCGTGACGTCACAGATATTTCACAACGATCCACTTGAATACAGTGAACAAACAATTCACCAGTAAATAGGGGCAGTGCCGCTGTATTCTAAAGCGTTGCCAGAAACCGGACTTGTGAAGTTTCAAGAAACCTTACTTCACAACAACGGTTCAAATACGAGAAACTGCATTTTGAATATTCAGGACCTCACTCCCGTACGGCCGGTGGGGAAGGGGTCGTTTGGCACGAAATTAAATAAATGGCAGATTGGCATTCTTTTTCTTTTTTTTTCTATTCTAGCAATCAACGTCACAACGCGAAATTAGCGAATCTTAAAAGAGTCTCGAAAGAATATTTTATCAGCCTAAGCTGTTTTCCTGCTTCTCTTTGGTGTCGTTTCAAAACAGCTAAAACTGCCTCGCGCCTTGGCGTTCGAAGAACGCTTGGCGAATTTTACAAAAGTCTTACGGTACTGTCACACTGCATACACGCAACAACGTTCAAGTCATTGCAACGGACAGAATGCTGGTATTTTTTTCGGCCTCTCTGAACTTCAGCTTCAGTGCACGCAACTTCCCGACTCACGGCGCGAGAAAAAGCACGCGCCCTGATTACGCGCGCTGTGCTTTGCAGTGCGGCGTGATGGCGTCGGGTTGCAAAAAGCGTGCCCCTGATTGTTCACACCTTTCGCACGGCGCTGCTGCACGCAACCTCCGACAAGCGGCCATGGCGGAGCGTAGACCATAAACGCTACCGCGCGCACGCACGTGAAACGGCAATGCAGGCGGTCAGAAAAAAAAAAAAAAAGAAAAAGATCGTGGCTCTGCGGACACGTGCGAATCCGGTCCGCATCGTCGCGCGCCGCTTCTGTCGGCCAGAGGGCACGAGATGTGCGCACGGTAGGTTACCGACGACGTGCCACCCGAGCATTCGCGCCTTTCGCGAGAATAAGCACGCAACAACACGGTGCACCACACTCTGCGAAGAAAACTGCACGCACGCCCGTACGAGCTGCCGGACTGCAGAAGCGCCCCGCGAACGCTCGCGCCATATGTTGTGCAGCACTGCACGCAACTTTTTTTTTTTTTTTTTGCAGACGAAGGGCAGAGGGTACTCTCTCTCTCTCTCTCTCTCTGTGTGTGTGTTTGCGCGCGCGCACACCGTGACTCAATCTCGTGCCAATTAGAGCTGCTCCTGTTATGTGTAGACAAAACCGAGAGAGAGAGAGAGAGAGAGAGAGAGAGAGAGAGAGAGAGAGAGAGAGAGGGGGTTCAGGACGGGAGGCGCGTTTACAGTGCGAGCGCTGACCCCGCTGTTGGAGAATGAGACTCGGTACACACGCAGCGGAGCCAAATGTTTGCGATTCTCCCGGCGAGGAAATAACCCTCCCCCCCCCCCCCGTTTCTTTTTCGTTTTTTTTTTTTTTACACGTTGTAACGTCGCCGCTTGGCTCCACACAACGGACATATGTGTATGCAAAGCAGTATTACGGAGGGAGAAGGCTGCCCAAGAGAATTTTCGCACGACACCGTCTGCGTCTGCCACTTAAGAAAGAAAGAAAGAAAGAAAGAAGGAAGGAAGGAAGGAAGGAAGGAAGGAAGGAAGGAAGGAAGGAAGGAAGGAAGGAAGCTGTTTGCATGTAAAACACTAACGATCGGGCAACAAACACAAATGGAGCGAGCGGAGCTCACGCGCTAGTAAACTATCCAAGCTTCAATATCCGACGCATTTTTACATTATCCGCGTAGAAAAACGAAGCAAGCCCGCCTGACGAAGACGCCCTGCAGGCGAGCGTCTCCGCAACAAACACCTCCACAACGAAATAATCTGCATAACGATGGAACGATTCAGTCCCGGTTCTACTGTGAGCTGTGTGGGTGCGCGACATTTACAACGTAGCGACCTTTATAGCGAACACAGCGCAAGCAATAAGAAAAATACGCGAGAAACAAAGGAACAAAAAAAAAAAAAAGAAAGCCCTCACTCGTTGTGTCCTTCTATCCGCCTTTGATGAAGTCTTCCCACCCGCTTGAACACATCGAAATTGTCTTCCAAGCGTCTCCGACCAAAGTTCTCGCAGATGCGATGGCGTAAAGGTGATGGCACACGTTCGCGGCTGGTCGGCCGGTCCTTCGAGAAGCACAGTTCACGGCCACCACCGCACTGGCGCGCAGCAAGTTCGAGGTGTCGCGCGAAGGTCGCGGGTGCGATCGTTCCTCGCGGTTTGACGTGTACTACGGTTGATCAGTAGCGTTGGGACGACGCTGGAAAAAAAAAAAAGAAAGCCGTACGCCTCGACGACTGCCGGAAGTTCAAGTGACGACAAACGGTGGAGACGACCATATACGAGAGTAAGCGGAAGAAATACGTCTTCACGGCACGCCGAGGGAACGGCCCTGCCCCTTATTAACTAGTTATAACCTGCTAGTTATAACCTGAAGTGGGAAGTACGACTCTCCGCCAGCACTGACAACGTGTCACAAGCCGTCTCAAAAAAAAAAAAAAAAGGAGAGAAGAGAGAGAACAAGAACAATTTTTCTTCTGCCTGTACGTAGCACTTGAGTAACAGGCTCCTTTTCAGGACATCCCAGTGTGGTAGAGAATCCAAAGAAACTAAAAGAGGGATCCCCCAAGCCGGAGGCACCTAGTCAGCGATGTGCTCACTGCGAGGAGATGAAAAATTTTAAGAATTTAAAGATAATTTACCTCTGCCTGCCAAGTATATCGGGATAGCCACAGGTCGGTGAAGGTGGGCTTTCTTCCGACCAATATAGCAATAATGTCATGCAGCGGCGACGGAAAATTACAAGCTGGAAGTTACATCCGGGCTGCGACGTCCTCCGACAAACACCAGCAATCGGCACTGGCGCAGCCAGAAGTCCTTACCGTTTCAGGTGATCGCAAGCCTTCGATACGAAAGTAGCAAACGCACACTCACGGCTGAACAACAAAGCCAATGAGTTGCACACACACACACACACACAGCTGATGTGGTGGAAGCTTTGTGGTATACCAAGCAGGAAGTTAATTACAGCTCTTAGGCGCTCCGGAGATACCAGGACCCGCCGGGTACCAGAGTCCCAAGCCGTTAGCTACGCTCACACTAATAAGAACTGGCTTATTAACGGCAACGAAGCCACTGTATGTCAGCTATCTGCTCCAACGCGTCCTCCGGGAACACCAAGACCAACTTCTGCAAGCCGAACGCCTTGCCTTCTGGTGCTGGAGCGCTCCGTATACAAAACGATGCCAAAACCCAATCCCCGATCGACAGGGCCTTTCCTAAAAAAGCAACCAAACTTTCAGAAGGTTCGACTCACTCCTTGTCCCACACAGCAGACGAACTCAAAGATACAAGTCCGCTCTTCAATCCAGACACGCCTTCTAAGGATTCACAGAAGATGCACGTTTTTTCTCTTGTTTTCGAAGCTGAAACACCGACGCACGTAAGGCGAAAATAACACTTCAATCCAGAAGCGTGTTGCGAGAACAACGTCCAGTTCGTGAACGATCCTCCTCTTTAGCCAAATTCAATCCCAGTCGAAGCGCCTTCCAACAGCTAACTTCCAGAAGACAAGACTCTGCTCTGTCCTTGTACCAAAACTAACTGACGCGCACGCAAGGCCAAGTCCACACTTCGACCTCTTCAACCACAACGCGCCACGCAGAACCAACTTCCAGGAGGCAACGGGTCTTTCTTCCAACTTATTTCAGAAAAACGAACAACTGACCAACGGACGGCGAAGGTCACAATCCGATCCAGGCACGTCTTGTACAATCTTCCAGAAGGTTGAACGCTTCGCTGCTCGTTCGAGTGGAAATGCCCGCACACACGCAATGTGAAGACAACTTCAATCCAGACGAGTCTTACAAAGGCAACTTCAGATCGCAGGCGTCGCTCCCAGTTTTTGCCCTAAGAACAAACGCACTATAACGCAGGAAAGGTCGAGGCCGGCAAAGCAATCCCCGAAGATCGTTCCGAGAAGCAAGTTCCACAACGCGGACGTCTTCTCTTCGCGTCCAAGGAACACGACGTCGCACGCAAGCGAGGTGAAGGCCGCGCACTACACACACATACACACCAGACGGGCACAGGTCACGCAACGGCGTAGAAGACACCGCCTGGACAGTCCAGAAGCAATGCACCCAGCGGCAAGACGACGGCAATTAAGGGGGGGGGGGGGGGGGACAAGATCGTGATACGATGGAACCGAGAAACTGTCTCGTCGTTTCACCGAGAAGGAGCCAAAAGAAGGGAGACCCGCACTGTTCTCCCAGGGAAAGCGAGAAGCGCTTCCTTCAGGACCAAAGGAAAGCACAACACCGGGAAGCACCCGGCAGATGATGAGCGACAGAGCGCAGCGCGCCAGGCAGACACAATGTATATGCACCGGTCTACTTCGACACACACGACCGGCCTCGCCGCAACAACTGCTACTACTAAACAACCAGCGACTACCCAGCACCACCGGTCGAAAGCAGCAGAAGAAGCTGTAGCAAGGTGGCGGAAAGCTGGCCGAAGTCCACCCACGGCTAGGGCTTGGGGGGTGGGGGTGAGGGGGTGATGGGAAAGCAAGGCCCACATACGCAATATGGCAAGCGTCTCGAGACGTTTCGTCAAGCCACACAGCGTAAAACCAAACAACAAAGCCTCCCAACTCGAACTACAAAACCCTCAGCAACCAACAAACAGTCACCTCCCCACCCCCCCTTCAGCCCAACCTACCGGCGCAGCACCGGGCCCTGAAGCAGGCGAGCGCCTGGCGCAAAGTTCGTGAAGACCCCCCCCCCCCTTACACCACACACACAGACACACAATCTTGAAGCGTCGTACCAGAGCAGCGGCGATAAGAAACAACGAAACGCTGCGGAATACCGACGTGGGGAAACAAGGAATAAGATAAAAAAATAATAACAAGTGGAGGAAATAAAAGGGCCACGATCGAAAAAGAGGGGGGGTGGGAAGGGGGGGGGTCGAAGGCGAGGCGAATGCCGTCGTCTCGAACTCTTGGGAAGAGCGTGGATTAGAGACGGCTGCTCGTCAGACTGATCTAACCAAAGCGTAGCTGCCGGCAGGCGCTACGCGTGAGTGACGCCTGGAGTGGGCGTACCGCGTTCCGGACACAGCAGCACTTCTTTTCTCTTCGACAGGAAATAAGAGGTGGGGATGGGGAGGTATGAAGGAGGGGTGGGGGGGGCACAAGGAAAGCCCTGGCCCACCATCGCCACGGAGGAGCTGCGTGCACGTCTACGGTACGTCAGCTCAGAGACGTAGATGCTGAAGACAACAGAACGGCTATACACCCGATGGGCTAATGAGGTAGGAGTCCGGAGGATACGCGCTTCCACTGACAGCAGGGCACAATCAGTGGAGAGTCGAACTCTGCTAACTCCGCAAGTTGGTCAACGGGGGTCGACGTGCGCTCTGTAACTCAGGCTACGTCAGCTACAAAGATGGACTCGAGTGTTCATGTCTATAGCGTTGCGTGCTGAAGGACTCAGGCTCATCGGCATCTCCAGAGTTGGTCTCGATGTCAGGTTCAAGAAGCTAAATATATACATAAATACAGTACTGCCTCTCTCTCTCTCTCTCTCTCTCTCTCTCTCTCTCTCTCTCTCTCTCTCTCTCTCTCTCTCTCACACACACACACACACACACACACACACACACACACACACACACACACACACACACAGTTAGCATTAAGGCAGAGAAACAGTTATCACCAACAGCAGCAGTTGCCAATATCTGCCTACTGCAGGATGAGGCCTTTCTCTCCCTCAGCGACGTCCAATTTAACCCTTGCCCTACGTCCGCCAATTCTAATCTCATGGCTGCGAATACCCTTCGCATCACACCACTAATACCGTCCACGAATGCGCTTCTCCTTCCCTCTAGCACCCATTGGGGACGTCACCGAAAGTGATCGTCGCAGAACACGTCCCTTGTATAACTATCTAGCAGACCAACGGTTAAGTGCTCGACGCTTTGCCATAACCCGCGCAACTCCACTTATCTCCCGCTTAATTTCAACTAAAACATCAAATGCCTCTGTTCGCTCTCAAATCCACACAGCCCCCGTCCCGATTCACCACATTCGCACATACACACACGTGTACGCATCCACATTTCTATATAAACCAACTTCTCACGTCCGATTCACCACAGAGTAGCATCCCGACGTGAACTGACGTGAAAAATAAATGTGAATCCCGACGTGAAAAAAATGTGAACTTCGAGTCACCTCCGCTCCGGTTCAGCTCGACGGGCAGAAACCCCTTCGCGAAACGCCTCGCCTCAGCCCTTCGCGCGCTCGCGGTTCTCTTGACGGGCCCCCCGACGGACGGGAGTGGAGGAGCTGTTATACGTTGTTGCTGAATCGGGACGTGGTCAAGACGCCCATATATCCACGAATACTGCAAGGAGGGGAGAGCGGGGGGGGGGAGGCAAAACGCAGAGAGAAAACCGGTAATAACCGGCGCACCGACCCGAACAGCCCCCTCAAGAAGAGACCGCGACGGCGACGGCGGCGGTGGTAGTTTGCGGGCCGAAGTGGCAAGCGAAGCGCCACTGCCGCGCTGTGATGAGCAGCGCGGCTAGAGAGAGGTTATTTACTGCCAGGTCTTCCTTCCTTGCCTTTGCTTCCCACGACGCCATTAAATCGCGAGGCATGATCGAACCCGCATGCACCGGCGGCATTAAAGTTAGAAGACACAGTAAGGCTACGCTGAATCGGACGAGTTACGTACAAGACCACGGCCGCTCGCTCATCGCGGCTGCCGGACATGCAAATGTCCGGTTGCCCAACGCGTTAACCGCGGTAGCAGCATCGGCAGCGGCAGCAAAAGCAGGAGGCCAATGCAAAGGCGATGACCGCAAGTAAATGAACAATATTAATAGGAAGAAAACACGCGACAGACAAACGAACAAACACAAAGATGCAAACACGCGCTATCTGTGTGTCCGTTCCTGCCAGCTATCGAGGCATTCAAGTATTATTAGCATTAGTATGGTAGTAGGACTATTCAAATATGGATGAGCTATCTAGGGCAAGGGGAACAGAACCGCAATGCCAAAAATCCGCACGTGAACACGGTTATCGCTCTCGAAAAAATGGAAGCAAACATCGTAGATTATCCGATAATACGAACTTCGGGATAATACGAACAGAACAACATGCCGTTGGAGATGCTTTCTACCCAGATAGCTTGAAAAGAGCCCATGACACCTTGTATTAACACAGCAAGCTGGGCGAGTTGGTGACTGAACATATTCCTATGGGTGGGCAGCGCAACCAGGACGGAGGACAAAAGGAAGTGCACGATACAAGTCTCATCTGCGTCAATCTCATCTGCACTCCTATCGTGCACTTCCTTTTGTCCTTCGTCCGGGTTGCGCTGCCCACCCCTAGGAATAAGGACCTTATATTAATTAAGGCTTTCAAGTGACATTTCTTTGCAGCCAATTCAATGCTACACGCATATATAATTTGCTTTCAGGGGAACTACGCCTTTCCGCTCCATCCCCTGCTTTTTCAAACTATTCGAGGTGTATCATCATCAGCAGCAGCAGCCTGGCTGCGCCCACTGCAGGGCAAAGGCCTTTCCCATGGAGGAAGGAAACTGAGGAGAGGCCCTACCCCCTCCGCGCGCTAGGAGAAAAGTGTGGAGGAAGTGACGTAGTAGGTTCTCCTCTTTTTTTGTTGATTTTTCAATTCTTCGCTGTAGCAGCCACGCCTTTCGGGCCACAATGGCGGCTCTGTTTTGGTTCTGTGCGCTCACACGTGTTGCTCCGTAGGTTTCGTACCGCGGCAAAGGCGCCGTGCGGGCAGATTTGCGTTGGTCTCCCTGTTTTGTTGCGCTGCGTTATCTGGACCGTGCTCTCCCGGATGTTGTTGTGGCCAGGTGGGACAGGAGGAACTAAAGTTCGTGAAATGAACGCGCATGCAACGCTGTACGCAATGTACCACGCCACGGCAATGGCAACGGACGAAAGAATATCCGCGGGAAATTTTGCCTTCTTTGGCGGAATCATGCTAACGTGCTAACGATTGTTTAGTATTGCTGCGGAGCGCGCGGGTCCGAGCAGCACGGTTGCGCGCAGCACGGCGTGGTTTCGCGAGAAATGTAAACAAGAGAGGAGAGCTGACCCGATAGGCGGAGCAACGCCATGAGCAACGCCATGAGCAACGCCAACTTCCGGCTTCACTTCAGCTTCACAAAGAGTGACGTCAGGGCCTCTCCTGAGTTTCCTTCCTCCGTGGCCTCTCCCGTACTTCTCCAACTACCCTGGTCATGTGCTAATTGTGGCCATGTTGTCCCTGCAAGCTTTTTAATCTCCAGGTGTATCTGGCCTACCAAAACAGCAGGGTATTTTTAACTCAACGTTACCGTCCTATACCGTTATCGGTTGCTACGAAAAAAAAAAAAAACATTATACTGAGTGGACAGCGAACAAAGCACGCGATGCCTTGCAGAAGGCATTAGCAGCATACTAGAATGATCTGGTAAGCATTTGTCTACGCGCACTTTGATATTAAAAAAAAAAAAAGAATTAAATCTTTAGCGCTTCCGTACACTATACACTCCAGTTCACGGAATGACGGAATCCAGGGCGGCAGCAGTCCCCGTAGCGGCACACATTCAACAAAACTAGTCAAGGTCGTTTGTGTGTTGCGGGAGTGTAGTCACCGAAGAGAGAGAGAGAGAGAGAGCTATAAATGACAAGTTTTCAACGTCTGTACACGAGCAACTCAACAGAACACGATCTTCGCTTTCTTTTTTTTTTCTTTAGGTTACGTTTGCTCTCTGGTAAACATCGTAACAGCATGACGCCACCAGCGCTCTACATTTCCTGCATGCATGTACGTAAAGTCTAACAGTTCACATATAGGATAACTCTAACTGTATACGACCCTCCAGCAAGCATCTATTTACCTACGCGCACTGAATAACTTCAGCCTCATATACAATGCTTCGAAAAAGAAGTAGCAGCAGCACTCGGTGTAACCCACCGCAGCGGAAATATTCGCACTTTGCGCAGAGCAAGTATACAGCGAGATGCGCAGAGAATGCGATTGATCCACAGATCACGTGCAACGTCCCGAAGCAATCCAGGGGCAATGGGGAAACAACGGCCGGCGTAGTAGCAGAGACGTCCCCATCAATTTCGACCGTCCGGGTCTCTTAACCACGTGTACACTTCAATGTCGGGCACTTCGCGCACTCGACAAACAAAACAGGACAAGTCAATGCCAGGTATAATAACGTCAATGGTGGCAAAAAAGAAAGAAAAAAAAAACATAAAGAAAGGTCAAGTCCGGGTACGCGCCACTTTCAAATTCCGCCTCTAACAGAATGTGGCCGCTGAAACCGGGAATCAAACCCGAAACCTCGCGTTCGGCCGCGCAACGCTACAGCCACTAAGTGCCTGCGGCGGGCAAGAAGAGAGAGAGAAAGAATGCGAAAACAAAAATTTAGCAACAAACGCGTTCGCGGTCAGCAAACCGAGCGTAACGCGACCGTAAATCAGTTCGGGGCGATAATGGGCCAAAGGAGAAACGACGAAGTCGACAACACGCAAAAGCAGTTCGCAGCTCATCAGAGGGCACAGGCACACCCGGTGATTTCCTACGTCCTATTACATCAAGGTGCTAACGCACAAAACATAACAAATAAAGTAAGGGAGATGAGGGGAGGGACAGTATACAGTAAGCCAGAGAAGCTCTCCCGAGAACCTGCTTCACAAGAGCGCCAGAAAAGCTAGGCACAGTCACTTTGCAGAATAAACTACCCACTTAAATCGCCGAGCCACAAAAGCGATTTCCCCGCTACCCAACCAGAACCAAAACCAGCCGAAGTTAACGCCACACGCTTGCCGTAACTACACACCTGCAGGCGATGCGGCATTTTTCCGCACCACGTAACTCGGCCTAGTAGGAAACGTGCGCCGCTTACTACAGCTTACTACGGTTCACTACAGCATAAAGTATGCCCCCTACGTTACGGCCAAACCAGAAACCGGCAAGCCAAACCCTCATTCAGATTCCGAGCCAAGAACGCATATATTATCACGCTAGTCCCGCTTCGTTTACTAACACAGCGCCAGTCACACAGAACCAGGAGCGACGCGATTCCGTGTTGCCTAATAAACGGGCGAGCGAGCGGTGACCGCGTACGTAACTACGCATTTGGAGGGAGAGGTACATAATTCTTGCGAAGCAGAGAAGGAAAACGAGAGGCCAACGCCTTTGAGGGGATCGGTCGAGCGCGGTCAACAAACCAGGCGAAACCTGTCCAAGCAAGGGGGTGGTTCGGTCAAGATGACCAGCTCTGCCCTCTCACGACGAGTTTTCAAAACACCGCCCCTGACGTGAGGAGCGTGGAACAGACGACAATGACGTCGACGGTATAGTAGACCAAGGAACTATGCATGCATAAGACAAGCCCGCATGGACGGGTTACGTAAAGAGATAGAAAAAGAACAGGGAGAGAGAGAGAGGAGGGGTGTTGCCCGCCATAGAGCGGTCGCTAACCCTATTTAAGCAACCGCCGCTGGCAGTCGGCGTCACGCACAAAGGCTTTGAGAGAGAGCGAAGAAGGGGCGGTCGCTTGCAACATTGTATCCAGTATATTAAACAGGCGTAACCAGACGACATACTAACAGCACGGCGTCTGCAGAAAGAGAAAGGGCCGCGGGGTGGCGCTGCGAGAGAAGCGACGAGAGACCGGTCTTCTGGTGGCGTCTGTCCATCCGGCCCGTCCACTGAGGAGAGGTAAAATGGGAAGTGGGGGGGGGGGGAGGGGTGGCGTGCGTCTGTTTACCTAATTCTGTACAGCGTTACGGAAGCTGGACTTGGGAGTGGATTAAACGGGCAAGATGGCGTGGAGCGGTGCATGGACTTCTTTCGCGTCGACATAAACGTATCCCGGCAGATTACACGGTGTCGTCTGCTGCGGCGAGGTTCAAACAGACGACCGCTGCAGACGCGCACAATGCGGGATCCAAACGCCGCGCCGAGTTTAAGAAATGAGTTTGCCCGCATGCCAGTACATCGAAACGAACATTTCCCTCTCGGTAGAGTGAGACGATTTCGCCGAGTAGTGTGAACACTTTGCGTACGGAACACGCCAGAAAGAAGAGGGAAGTGTCCGTAAACCAGATTTGTGTTCGGCGTCAACCACACGGGACGCACTTAGGACGTATGTATATGCGACACATGGCCGACCGGCGATAGCGCCACCGTTACCGCGCTCACAATGAGTGCCACAAGATGTGAGCCTTCATCCACACCAACGCAAAACATTTTTCGAGTCATACTAAAGCGCTGCGCGTGCGCCCGGCATACAACGAAGGCGGCAACAGCCCGGCTGCGCGACGCCAATAATACGGTGCAAATGCGCTCCATGTGGTTGAGCCTTTGGGCGCCTCAAACTGTAGGTTATCCTCACGATACAGCGCGAAAGGCGCCGGCTAAAGCCCCTGCATCTACGCGCCACCGCCGCTTTCTGGTCGGCGGAAACGTGTATGGAGGGGCTTTAGCGCCGGCGAGTCGTTCAGCAGAGCCTCACGTGCGATCAGTTCCGCGAATTCGAAACCATTATTAGATTAAGCTTCCCCTGGCAGTTTACATTTTAACACGCGTGTTTTGTGCGGCTTCCTCGATGGCAAGATCACACACCGTTTCACTCTAAGCCTGTTACAGACTGCCCCTCTCTTAGCTACGACACCACGGGGAGGGTTAAAATATGGGTCGTTAGCCTCTACCAGCAGTGTTCGGAGACTTACTTCGAACGGAGTTATGGGGATGGCGGCGCACAGGAAGACAGGTTCGACCTGAGCTTGGCTTGAAATGAAGACGTCACTATACAGAAGATAAAGAACATTACGCCGATGCGAAATGGGAACGCTGTGAGGTCGTCAGACACGGACGTCACGGGAAGCAAAAAAGAAAGAGAGGACAAAGAAAATCAAAGCACGGGATTGACGTAAACCGAGCCATCGGGGCGCATTCGATTTATATCTACGAGGAAAGTACGTATTACTGCCAGAGGTTCCATATGTCATGATTAAAAATGAGCAGTGCAGTGGTGGCTCGACCCTTGGTGATATTAAGGCCGCCAAATGGTGGGGGGGAGGGGGGGAGGCTAACAATCGCAATTCGATCGCGCACTCACACATGCCCTCTGCTGACACGACGATCGTACGAATACGATGAATGCACGAACAAGGAAGACTAGAAAGAGGTTGGCACGGCCTAGTACACTACTGCACGAAGGGGTTCCTATATAGGCAAAAGAAAAAAAGTGGCAGTTTCGCCCGCTTTGACGACTTTGACAGCGATGACAAGGTAGAAGGTTCGCAGCTTTGTACATAATAATTATAGGTTGTGCCGTTCCTACAAAACTCAGGTTACGGCTAAGACGCTAAGCGCATTGGAATTAGGCAGCGCGCATGAAGCTGCATGCAGCCATTTTAGCTCGCCCTTGCATGCTCGCACTGGCATTCGTAGCAGACGGCCTTCACTGCGGGGCGCGCGGGTCGCGAATGCGCTAAAGCCCCTTAAACTTCGTAAAGTAGCGGCACGCTTTGAAGAATGCCGCCCCTACGCGCGCGCACTGGCCGAGGCCGACGCCGCGTCGCTATTGGCCTAATAGCGTCACGTGGGCCCTCGCGCCGTGCATCAGCGCCATTTTTGCTCGAGAAAACGTCAACGGAGTGGCGAGGGGCGCATGTTGGCGCCGTTGCTACGCTCGAGCGGTGTAGGCGGCGCCACGGTCGAGGAGGGAGCGTGAAAGAAAGGAGAAACGAGGAGGACTGCAGGCGGAGGAGGAGAGTGTCGCTACTTTACGAAGTTTAAGGGGCTTTAGAATGCGCTCGGCCGCACAGGCTCGATCACGTGACCTACATTTGGCTCGCCCTCGCGCTTGCCCTCGCTCACGCAGCGAGCCGCTCATTGTCCTCGCGCTTGTATACTGAACACGTGACAGCACGGCGGCGAAAATGCGCCTGCGACCGCATAATTTGCAATTGCAATAAAATTGCTCGGTTATAACGAGAACGTTGGCTGGCATAAACAGATTTGTCTAGTCTTCGTGCTTGTGGCTTCAAACATTCTAGCGACGTCGTTTATTACGCTTTATATTTCCGAACTTCCGAGCACTCGCGTTTTTTTTTCTTTCATTTTTTAACACAGCAAGGCAATGTATCTGCGCAAGTGCACAAACACTGAGAATGGTTCCGTACCTACACGAGTATAACCCGATTGCCAAAATAAAACCAGGGGACTTTTAAATAATAATATTACGATTACAAAGCGAGATCGAGACTTTTACGGGCAGCCATAGTCAAGGGGGCTGTCCTTAAATTCACGAGACTGCCCCCCTGAATTACTAACAAAAAAGGAATATCGCGTTATATCCGTGAACATACAGGTATTACGCGATATCTCGTTAGAGAAGATCAATTTGCAATGCCGCCAGAGCCGCAAAATTAATTTGGAGTCCCTCCCCTCCCCCCCACCATTAGGGCGTGCCTTATAACTATCGATCATGGTTTTGTCACGTAAAACCTCAGATTTATTACTACTACTACTACTACTATTTCTCTAGTGTTTACATAAACCCGACCACCGGTTTTCAGCCCGATAGGTTACCTGAGCCTACCCTTTATCGGATTTATGTAAGCGTACCTTTACTTGGAAGGCCTCCTATCCGAGTTCATGTCAAAGAAACGCGACCGTCGTAAACTTGACGATACCTCGCAATAGACAGCACTCAAATTGACCTGTGATATCCTCGTCAACTGATTAAGAACGATGAACAATAAAGATTGCACATCGAAAAAGAAATACCTAACGAATAAAAAGTTGCAGGGGAAAAAAAAGGAGAGACAGGACGTCCCACTCAAGGTGCTGCAAAACGAAGGCCCAACGCAGGCGCGGAGAGAGGTCAGGCACGCGAACAAACGCGAGAAAATAGAGACGACAAAAGAAAAGAAGAGAAGATGAAAGAACAGGAAAAAAAAGGGAAGAAAGAAACAAGATGGTGGGAAGTGGGCGAACGCACCTCGCTACCAAAGGAGCAACGGCGGCGAAACGCAGCAAGAAAGAAAGAAAAGAACAAAAGGGATCGAAGAGAAGAAAGCTCGCTACGGCCGACGCGCGAACGACTGGAAACAACACCGCACAACACGAAAAACAATAAAAGGACAAAGAATCGGAGTAACGAACGCAGAGCAGAGAAAGAAAGAAGTGGGATCGCTCGGCGCGAAGGAACAGTGCTGCTCTCTCTCTCTCTCTCTCTGCTTTCCACATCGCACCCTCGGCTTCTGTCACGCCACCCCATTTCCCTCGAGACTTCCTCGCGCACCTCTCTCTCTCTCTATCTATCTTTTTTTTTTTCGGACAACACTCGCGTTGCTTCGAGTGTGACGGGTGGCCGTGAATTGCTCTCGCTTTCGAGCAGCAGTGCAGCCAGGGCCTCCCTTTTTTTTTCTTCTTCTGTCGTCGTCCTTTCATCTCTATCGCTTCTTCATCTGTCGTTTACCTTTGACGCTGCCTGTTCTTCGGTCTCTCTCTTTCTCTATCGCTTCCCGTTCCATCGTTCTTTCTTACCTTCAACTTTGTATTCGGCGGTGGAGCGTCGTGCCCACCTCGCGTCGATCGCTGACGCGGAAGAGGCGCAAGCACAAGTGGAGAGAGAGAGAGAGATGGGAAGAGGACGGGAGCAGGAAAGAGGAAAAAATGAACGCGATACACACCAAAGGAGCGAGAGAGGCGCAAATGGGCAGGAAGCGCGTGCCCAAATTACACACATCACGCGACGCGAAACGCCTTGTATACTACATAACCACGGCCGTCGACGCCAGCGCCACCGCAATCCGCCACTGAATCGGTGCAACACACGGCACGCTCACAGCTTACATCGGCGCTGGGCTTAGCGCGGAGCAGGGATGATGGGCGCACATTTCGCTTGCTCATCTTCTTTCCATTCTTTCTTTATTTTTTCTCTTCGTTTTTAATTCAGTATTCCATTACCATTCTCCATTTCTTTCGTGTTTACGGTTGATAGTTTCTTCAGCTTCCTTGATTCATCCGTTCGTTGTATATGCTTATTTCTTTTTCTCATTCAATTATATGTCTCTCTCTCTCTTTCTTCTAAATTGATTCGTTTACCCTTCATTCAATCTTTGTTCCTGTGTCAACATTATTTCGATTCTTTCTTTTATTCACCTTGCATCCCTTCCCCTGCCCGCTTTCGATTTATTAATCCATTCCTCCCCCCCCCCCTCTTTACCACTTCATCGTTTTCTTCCCCCCAGTCGTGTATTCTTGCCTTCCTTACTTCTTCCGCTTATTCTCAATTTCATCGCTGAAACATAACGGGGCAATATTTTAAAGTATAGTTCCAATTTTGTTTATCTTTTTCGTTATTATTATTTCTTATTCGCGGGAATCGGAAGAACCGCGATCAGGTCGTCCAACTGGCTCCCCTCTCGGTCCTGCTCCGTACGGTCTTCGAATCTAATCGCCACTATTCGTAAATACGAGCATTTTCCGAATTGCTTTCGAATATTTCAAGTAGCCGACGGCGCGCGATCAGGCATAAAAAACTGGACCAATTAGTGCGATAAATTTCATCCCAGCAGCCAGAGATAAAACACGAAAGGTTACGCACTGGAGCACGTTATGCGTCAATCACGGAGCGAAACTTTACCGACTAAACCGTTATGATTCGTACTTACCTACGCGAGCAATCTCCTTGTTTGTTCGCAGCACTTTATTTGTGCTTTTAAAAAACAACGGTTCGCAACGTGCAATGTAATGACAGAAACTTGCTAACGTCGTGAATGTACTATGAACATCGCTTTATGTTAATGACGACAACGGTTATTGACTATACGAAAAGTATTCGAGAAGTACTCAATAATTCTCTTTCTCTTCGATTCGCTAATGGCACTATTCGATTCGAATCGGTCTGGCAAGATTACCATTCTCATACCCATTTTACCGTAAACGTCCTCGCGCCTAATGAAGTCGCTTTGCACGTGGAACAACACGACGCTGCGGCTAAAGGAGTTCAGATTGGTTGATAGCCCGCCTCCTGAAGGACGACAGGAGGAGGAGGAGGAGGAGGATGGAGGCGCACTTAGCGGCCCAAGAAATTATCTACTGGAAAGGACACGATAGCGTTACGATGCCGTCGCCGCGCCAAGGCCACATATTGCACCCTCGACATTAACAGCTAGCTGCTCTTATACTGTAGACGGGCGGAGGTGCTGCACCACAGAACGTCCCTTCCAAGATGTCCTGTGCACCGTGGCCTCCGCGATCGTGCACATCTCGGAGGACACGTCCGCGCCATAGAGGTTCCGGTATCGCTCGAAGCACTACTTTACATCACTATCAGCGGGGGACGGTTAAAGTTCCTTTAAGTTTCCTTGAAAACGATCGACTTACGCAAGAAACAAAGCCGTTTTGAAGTTTCTAGTAATTACATTAAAACAGTCTTTTTTTAAGCGTTGCCAAATGAGTTAAGTGTATAGCGATGAAGTTCGACAAAACGCCGGAGGGGGCAATGCCAAATTTGCGAGTACGTAACGCTTCGGCTAGGAGATTTGTCTTCGACTTTCCTTCTGTCGGACGAAGACAAGCCCCTTTCTCGATACGTTGGCTCCAGGTTTAAGGCGCCCCTCGTCCATCCAGTGTCGAACGCCTTGAAGTCCCTATCATCCCGTACACCGCATAAGTGCGTGTCTTTTTTTTGCTTTGAGTATCTTTGGTTGCACTACTTCTCATGCAACCAAAGGTACTCGAAGCAAAAAAAGACCTTATCATGCGACGTCTCCATAAGCTGCGGGGACCGCACTGCTTATGGAGACGTCGCATGATAAGGCAGCCACACGGTGACATAATCCGCGGTCGACAGCGACTGTCTACGGAGAGAAGCGGCGGCTCAAATGCGAAGTGACGTTTGCTGCCTTCGAACCATCTTTCCGAGTGGCTTCTCCAGCTGGACGATAACGCTCTCGTTTGCCCAAGTTTTCGTGATTATTTTCTTGGCTCTCGAGTATAGTATCTTCATCGCTTTATGCATACGGTGCTGAAAGTAGCATTGCCCTTGCGTTCCCGGCACTTTTTTTTTCACGCACGCACGCACGCACGCACGCACGCACGCACGCACGCATGCATGCATGCATGCATGCATAGATAGATAGATAGATAGATAGATAGATAGATAGATAGATAGATAGATAGATAGATAGATAGATAGATAGATAGATAGATAGATAGATAGACGGATGGACGGATGGACGGATAGACGGATGGATGGATAGATAGATAGATAGATAGATAGATAGATAGATAGATAGATAGATAGATAGATAGATAGATAGATAGATAGATAGATAGATAGATAGATAGATAGACAGACAGACAGACAGACAGACAGACAGACAGACAGACAGACAGACAGACAGACAGATAGATAGATAGATAGATAGATAGATAGATAGATAGATAGATAGATAGATAGATAGATAGATAGATAGATAGATAGATAGATAGATAGATAGATTCACGGCATCATGCTCGTCTGCCGCGGTGTATCTCGGCTCGGTTTCAAAAGTTTTCGAAGCGGCCATGGCTATCGCGACGTTGAAGTTAAATCCAGCTTTTGTAGCGTTTTCCCGCCTGTGTAGCACAACAGTGCACAGCACTGTTACGTTGGCCGCATACACGAAAGTCGCGAATATCAAACAATGTAAGAACTATCGAGTTTTTCATCTCATGTTCCGCGACCAATTAATCTTTCCGAGCCATTTGTGCATGCTCTCTCTGTTTGCCTCCCCCTCCCCTCTCTCCCCAGCGTAGGGTAGCAAACCGGATCTTCCCCTCTGGTTAACCTCCCTACCTTTTCCCTTTCTCTCTCTCTCTCTCTCTCTCTCTCTCACACACAAACACACACACACACACACACACACACACACACGGAAATGTTTTCGCCCCAGGCACGCGCACATACGTACGCACGGCAGTAACAAAACGCTGCGACACTCGGGAGTACACGCTGACGTTGCGTTCGTTCACAGGTGGCGGGAAAGGATAGATGGCGAATGAGAGAGAGAGAGAGAAACAATACTTCCAGCGGGCGGGAAGACACTGCGCGTCGTATACGTACACATACATACAGACAGAGACGCACACGTACACATAGCCGGCGGGTGCAGCGTATTCACACACACACACAACGCCGCGAAATCCTCGCGGCCACATTCGGACAGAGTGGAGGTCAAACTGCTCCGCACTCACTCGAAGGAGGACAATGCACGCGCGCAAATATGGGTCACGGCTGAAAATGCAGAGGCGAAGAGAGCGCCGCCGGGTACTGTTTCCTTATTTTTTTAAGTCACGAAGGATGCGACGCTCTCTCAGCTCTTTCAAAGCGAAGCTTTCATTGCGAACCGCCCCCCCCCCCTCGGGTATATTCCTGACTGTGGCTGTCGGATGCCGATGACCTGCCGAATTATCCTGCCGCTGTCCTGCCGAATTATCGATTACTTAATTTCTTCTTTTAATCACGTGAAGAACCCGCAGGTATACACAAAACGTGCTCAACGCTATTCCGCGCCACTTTCGCGCATTTCTTTTTAAATTTTAAAGCGACTAGCATTTTCAGGATACACTCAAAGCACTTCAGCGGTAGCAACCCATTTTTCTACTTTATACACATCTAGGTGTCTATTAAAAGCCTTGCGCGCCACTGGCGAACTTTGCGGCGTCACCGCTAGATGGCGCTGTCTGCCCAGACGGAAGCGCGAGTGAGGAGGAGCACTGATGCACAGACGACGCCGTATCGGCGGTGGCAAAAAGACGGCGCGCGCGCTGCACACTGCTTCAGTGCCAATCGCATTAACGTAGGCATTCACTGTAAGACGAGTACTGTCGGTTACTTTTCACTCTTCTTCTATCTCTTCTTTCTTTCTTGACTTTTTTTTTTTTTTTGCTACGACTGCGCGTTCCCAGACGCCCTGATCTGGCTTCGAACTCTGTAGAGGGCTCAGCCGTACAAACGGTATGCTTCTTACAGGCAGCGCAGCCCCAAAGGCGATGGGAGAGCGACAACGCATCCCAAGTGACCGCTACGTTGCGGCGCCCCACGAATGGTTATGCACACGAGTGCAGGAAGTTATAGGAATGCGGAGCAGGCTTTGTAAAGAAAAGACGCCATAGGTGCAGAGAGTGGGAAAAAAAAAAAAACTCGGTCGCGATTCACATGCAAACGCGGCACACGGTCGCCGCTCGCTTTCGACATCGCGGATGGGTGAGCCGCTAGGTACATAACGTGGCGTGCGCAGGTTGCACCGAGTAAAGAAGGACGCAGGGCAAGGCTGAACGCAAGGAGCAATAATAAAGAACGCGATTAGGCGCGCAGTTTTGAGAAACGACTCCAGAATTATTCAGACGGCAGCGGAAGGTTACTAAGCAAAACAGGAAAAAAACGAAAGAAAAATAAAACCGGTCTCGGAGGCATAATCTGACGCGGCGGTAATTAAGGAGATATTCCGCCGCGGGCAAAGCCGCAACTGGCTTCTCTGCTACGAGATAAGGTTAGATGGAACAACGTTGCAGCTCAAAGCCGTAGCACGAGGTCGCACGTTCGACAACCGTGCGCTGCGAGGAGGAAGCACCCGGATGGAACTGCGGCCGCGTTGCTTAAGTTGGTGGCTACGGCGTATGCGCTGTTGACGACGACGAGGTGAAGGGTTCGATTCCCAGCTGCATTTCGATTTGGAAAAAAATATTCGAAAAACGCTCGTGTGCTCATATTTACAGGAGCACGTTGAAGAAACTCACAGGTGGTCAAAATTAATCCCCGAGGAGCCCACCCTCCACACTGCACCCTGCAAAATCCCAGCATATTATATATTTTTTATTTATTCAAAAGAACCTTACAGGCCCTATGGAAGGGCATAAAGTAAGGGGGGCACATTGAACAGTAAGAGGTATAAAAAGTACAAATTTCTAATAGGAACAGTGCTATAAAAAGATTACCATGTTACACAATATTGAAGGCACTAGGAATACAAAGCAATATCTGAAGGCACACGAACACTTGTTACTGTTAACAGAGCAAAGGAATTCCGTTTATGAAAATGATATACAACATGGCAAAAATGCACGATAACATACACTAGATTGGTCACTCGTGAACGGTATTAAATGGGAAAAGCATGAGTAACTGAGAGCGGAACGTGTCGGGATTAGATATGGAGGCTATGTTATCAGGGAGGTCATTCCAGAGACGGATGGCACGTGGTAGTGCCGATGAATTAAATGCATTTGTTTTACCGTATATGCGCATGAAACTGAACTGATTATGTAATCTGCGTGAAAAAGAGTGGGGTATTTGTAGTTGCAACCGGGTTCGTTTATTAGTGTAAATATATTTGTGGAATAAGCACAGAAGAGCGATGTTACGGCGGATATCTAATGGCGGCAACAGTAGGTCTAGTTTAATTTGTGTAATGCTCGAGTTTATACTGTAGTTACGCGATATGAACCGGGCTGCTCTGTTTTGTATCATTTCCGTCATATTTATTAGGTATATATATATATATATATATATATATATATATATATATATATATATATATATATATATATATAGAGAGAGAGAGAGAGAGAGAGAGAGAGTGTCGTGTTTTACATTAAAATTCACAAAATTTAACGTGATCACGATGGGCATCAAAAGAACGCAAGAAACTCGGGCGTTTCGCGATTCCGGCGCACGCCTGCAAGACACAAGCTCGAATTTGGATCGGTGCTATGACGCTTCCCTAACTCTGTGCTTGTACCATCGAAAGAGGAAGTTCGCAAGCACGTCCTGTCTCGATAGGTATCATGCAGTCGTCGGCAACTTCGCGTTCGCCCATTAACGTCGGCTCGCGAATGCAGGACGACCGTCATTCAATCCCCCTCCCGCACCCTGCATGCCCCCGCCTCGGATGAGATTATAGTCCGAGCGTGTTCGTCTGAAATCAGCGCTAGTTCGCATTTTCGCGAAGTGGATGCGTCAGCCTCCGAGATCGTTAAAGACTTAATACTAATAGGGTGTGAACTTGGGCGTTTGGGTAACACATTTTTAACTTCATAAAGCACGTTAATGACGGGACTTCGATGGAAAAAACCAGGAAGAAGCGCGCTGTTTGTCTTACATGTCTCTTCCTCTAAGGCCCATCAGTAAAACTCCTTAGTAAAGTTAATATCATTTAGACCCTCTTAACCGCGCTATGGCAGCAGTGCCCTGATCCCATCTGCCCCCCCCCCCCCCACACACACACTCCCGCACAAAAGAGAGCAAGAGAAAAGCTACAGGTCACTTCGTTTCTAGCATGCAGCCAAGCTTGCAAAGGAAGTAGATTTGTCCTCATAATTATGTTCCTGATGTCATCAAAAAAACCATTTGCAGATGTATACACGAACCTGATCGAGTAATAGATACATCAAAGATACCTAAGCTTTGATGAACTTGTTCTCTCTCAGCCTTTGGAGGCACGAATTGTCAGACTGGTGGAATTGTTCTTGGTGGTGATTCATCCCCACCGACCCATAGGGTCATTAAGCTATACGTTACGTTACTACACTGCACTAAAAGAGCCCATGCAAGCGCCGCAACGGCTGTCGCTTGGCTGCGGCTTCTGATTGGCCAGCTAACGCGCACGCGTCACAAGTCACAGACGCAGTGAGAGCAAGGCGTCGCTGCGATCGCCAGTTCGCCGCGAGAGTGTTTCACCGGCCGATGCGCGCTCGCTGGCTGAGAAAGCCACGACGGCTGATAAGGAGGGACACGGTACATATCCTGCAACGTGAATATCTTGCAACATGAATATCTCGCAACGCACGTTCAATCTATGCAAAGTTTCTGACGCCCCCTTCGCCCTACTGCCTTCATAAGCACGAGTTGCTTAAAAAATTCAAAAGAGAATTCCGCAACAGTTTCACGTCAACTGCGCACGCAAAAAGAAAAAGAAAAGAATATCTAGATAAACAAGGTAGCGCGGTATATATAGTGATGGATGCGACTTTTCCAAAAGCGATTCAGTGGAATTCAGGCTATCCGCGGATTCAGCTCGTGCTTGTGTAAAGGAGCCGATGACAGCTTCGTCGAAACTGAACACAAAACACACATTGTTTCCCAGAACGTCGTGTCTTGTGGTTACAGAGTTCCATAATACCCAAACGCACTATTCTTACGTGTGCTAACCTGTCAACTTTCAAATTCGCAAAGATACTCGCAGACACTTCGAAAAAAAAAAAAAAAGTTGGAGTTGAAAGGGGGGGGGGGGAGTAGTACGCATCTTTTTATTTTTTTTAAAGAAAAGCTTGTTCTCGGTACACGTATTTCTGTGGGCTACATGCATGCACACTTTACCAATGATGCATTACCTTTAAGCGCGCCACAAAAGCAGCAGCAAACCTGGCGCAACAGGGACTGACTACATAAAAAGTTTCATACAATCACTACTAGAGGGAAGTATGGCGCTAGTGTCAGTAGGAGCTGCGAACAGGTGCAGTTCTGCCAGCGTGGGAATGATGGGTATAGTGCGTGGAATTGCCTAAATTTCGTCCTTCGGGGTTTTTAAATGACTTCGCGACTTTTGCGAGGTGATCGTTCGTAATAAAGCACTGCGTTGTAAATAATCAAACAAACATCATTAAGGTTGTCCGAAGGCAGGTTTCGAACACAGGACCTCTAGCACAGAAATAAACCCGCCATTCAAACCCATCACGCCACGGGCGCAACGGACGACCGGAACCATGGCAACTAGCAGCGCTTTTGCGTGCTTGCAGTGTCTCATTAAGTTCCGTAAAAATGACGCGAAGATACTTCGCCGCGAAGACCCGCTAGTGCGTGCTGCTGTCGGAAATTGAGCTCCTAAGGAGAGAGAGAGAGAGAGGGAGGGAGGGAAGAAAAGGCAGGGAAGTTAACCAGACTGAGTCCAGTTTGCTACCCTACACGTGGGGAGGGGGTAGGGGGAGTGAAAGAGAGTGAGGGAGAGAACATGAGTCTACATCGCACTTTCAGATGCGCTAAGTTATGTGCAGGATGTCTACAGTCGGGCACTCAAGTCTGTTGCCTCTAGGTGGTGAAGAAGAGCTCGAATTGCTTTCTGGGCTAATGAACTGTGAAGCCAGGCTCCCAAGATCTTTGCTTCTGTGAATGGTTCCTACAGGAGGCGCTCCTCTCCAGCTTACGCTGTTGACTGTGTTGCGTGTGGCGCGCAGTCCTGTGACTTTTTTTTTTTTTAATTCAGCGACTTCTACAGCGACTTTGGTGTCGCCGATTCGGCCTGCTTCGAGAACTCTTGCCTGCAGAAACTTGATCGAAGCAACTTAAGGGACGTATGCTCAGACGGTAGCCTTCGGCGATGTCGCTTTTGAGTACGGCCTTACGTATTGGCTGGTTGAGCGAAACCGGACCGAGCCGATTGGCTGGTTGAGCGCTACGTCACGCGAAGGCGATAGTATCGCCGAAAGTGATAACACGAGAATACATCCCCAAGCGTGTATACCCCTGGACAGTTCTTAAACGTACCATGGAGACTTCCAAAGAATGGTTCGGCAAACCGACCAACGAAGCTTCCTCGCGAACAGAATTTAATTTTCGCGACATACTTGACGCAACATTAGCAAAAGCTGTAAAGGCGAGCCCTAAAGAAATATATAACCACGATCTGATTATGAGGCACGCCGTAGTGTAGGGCTCGGGATTAATTTTGACCACCTGGGGTCCCTTATAGTGCACCTAAATATAAGTACACCCGCCGTGGTTGCTCAGTGGCTATGGTGTTGGGCTGCTGAGCACGAGGTCGCGGGATCGAATCCCGGCCACGGCGGCCGCATTTTGATGGGGGCGAAATGCGAAAACACTCGTGTGCTTAGATTTAGGTGCACGTTAAAGAACCCCAGGTGGTCAAAATTTCCGGAGTCCTCCACTACGGCGTGCCTCATAATCAGAAAGTGGTTTTGGCACGTAAAACCCCAAATATTATATTATTATTATTAAATCTAAGTACGCGGGTGCTTTTGCATTTCGCGCCCATCGAAATACGGCCGCCGTGGCCGGGATTTGAACTCGCGCTGCGCTCGAATTTCTAAACGTTACGGCGGAAAAGTTTCGGAGAGTTGGCACGTGTATACGCAGTGTGCAAAACTTTCTTTTTTCGACATGTGTACCCGGGGACATCATTTCTATGACGCCAGATTACGTGCGCACACCCCGTAAATTACAAAAATAAAGAAAACATTACTTCATTATGCATTTTCATCGGACGAAGAATGTACCCTTCCTGAGACCACCTTGCACAGTGGGGAGTCCAGCCATACTGACTGGACCACCTGGCTCAGGTCCGGGGACGTCGACCGGCGGCAGCTTGTACTGGTGGACTGGGCGGGGAAGGCCAAGCAGGCCCAGGGCCTTCCTTACTTGAGCCCATCCCTCGGCCACCTCCCCCCTTCAACCTCCCCCCTTTCAATAAAGTTTATCACCACCACCACCACCCGTGTTAAAGGGAACACTTGCATGCAGAGCATGCCCTCATTCTCCTCTCTCACAAGAGCACAGTCGCCCAGATTTGCAGCAGCTAGGTATCCTGTGGTGGTTGGCAGGTCTGACTCCTTTTCAACCCACCTGCTGTGCAGTGCACTGATGTTGCTGCCGCAGCCACTTGCGAACTAAGGCGCGAGCAAAGCACTCAAGTGTTCCCTTTAGCAGTGGACCGCACTGTACATGCACAGTGTTGCACTCTGCCTTCAACCCTTTTTTTCGAATAACCCGGAAGCGATTTATGTAAACTATTCTAGCCAGATTCATAGAGCAAAGATACACTGCGGGAGAGTGCACGGACGCGATTACGTCACATTCACCGTGCACGATACTACAATGCGATACTCGCCAGATGTCGACGCGAGATTAGAACGACACGTTGACGAGACGCTCTTGAGCCGTCGCGACGTATAAGTGCAGATCAAAGCGCCGAGAAGTGCGGCAAGAAAAATAATTAATGTTTAATTTAATCAAATTAATTAAGCGCTCTGTCCTGTCGCCTTTCCTTTCCTACCTTTACAGAACTTCGCGCAAATCAAGCCCATCTCCTGGATGAAATAAACTCACTAGACTACAGTAAGTGGAAACGGATGGGTACATACAAACACGTACTACAGCCGCTGTGTTAGTTAACTTCTTGTCTACTGCGACTTATCGGTTGCACGAGTGTGTTTTTTTTTTAATGTCGGTCCCAGAGACATGCCGCAAACAAAACAAAACAGAAAGGCATACAGGTGCGTTTTCCGTGCCACGCACTTTCGACAAACCTATACCATCAGCAGAGGCCAGGACAACGCTGCGACGGAGAGAGAGGGGGGAAGAGAGAGAGAAAACATACGCTTCCGCTAAAGACAGATGCATCGCTCGCCCTCGCTCAAGGTTGTAAGGCACACTGTGCTCAAGGACAATAATCTCCGTAGCGTGCAGATGGCAAGAACGCTTACACCCCCTACACCCTCTTCTCAACCACCAGACTTCCAACACATACACACACACACACGCAACGACCAAATCTACCAGCGGAATGCGCGGAGAACGGGTGGTTAACATGTCAAGGACGATAGGTCAAGTCGATGGGGCAAAGACATATATATATATATATATATATATATATATATATATATATATATATATATATATATATATATATATATATATATATATATATATATATATATGCGAGATACGTGCTTCTCGTGTTATGGACAGGAAGCGACACCCGAGGAGAACGTTCAGAGTATAGTGAGCAATTGAGTGTTAATTTCGTGATCGGAGACGATAAATATTCATTCCTTCAGACCCCCGTCAGCCCGCCTACTGCAGTAGTCTCAGCTGGCACATATATACACACGCACAGGGATTGACAACGCCGACGAGGATACTCGGAAGACTCTCGTGAGAAGCTATATAAATATAGAAAGGGTAATAAGAACTAGAAACTCGTTTTCTTCGTGAAAAAGAAAAAAAAAGCGATAAGACAAAACGCCGGGCGTAAATAATAATGCCCCTCCTCCTTTTTTTTTTTTTTCGTACAGGTGAACTTCGACGCTTATCCCCCCTCCCTCTTTTAACCCCCCTGGCTATAGCCGACCAGACAGGGTTGAATACCCTAAAAGTCGTTTTTTTTTTTTTCCTCTCTTAAAGGCCAGTTGCATATGCCGAGCGACTTTTGTCCACGTTCTGGTGGTCCCTATTTTATGTTTACACCGCCACAAGGATTCGCCTTTTCAGAGCCCGCTAAACATCCATCAGCGGCATAAACGGACTATACTACTCTCATCCTATGTATAGACCACGGAGAAAAGAAGAATATATATATATATATATATATATATATATATATATATATATATATATATATATATATATATATACATAGAGAGAGAGAGAGAGAGAGAGAGAATGTTCCTATGTGGCATAAATTTCAGAACAAGAAAAAAAAGTTACACACTTGCAAAAAAAAAAAAGTTTCCTCGAGAGAACTGGTTGCATGACGTCGAGTTGGCCAACGTCCGCATTATACATTAGCTATGGCGCCACCCCCCTCCCCCTCCCCCCAAGATACACACGCGCACACTTTTTTTTTTAACCTTGAAACCTCAACCATCCTTTGCTGTAAACGCTCAACGTAGTTCAGCAAGCCGCCCGAGTTGACGACTGTCAATGCGAAGGAAAAACAAACAAACAAACAAACGCAACAATGGTCAGGAGTTATACCCTCGAAACGATGAAAAGAACAGAAGAAAAACGATGAAAACAAAGTGACGCAAAGATTACCGCGAGCCTTCTAAAGGAGACAGCCCACAGGAACGGGGACCGGAGATGGAGAGAGAGCGATATAGAGAGGGGTGGGGGGGGGGGGGAAGCTGATCTCTTAGCAGGGCGAGCCTTAAATTTTTTTTTCTTACTTCTTTTATTATGTACGCTTCTTGGCTTTTTGGCTTAGTGTGGCCGGGCCACGGATTTTCGCCCGGAACCTGTATTCAACGCAAAATAAAAGAGAGCAAAAACTGACGCACGCGGGTAAAGAAGACGGGGTATTCTGCCTTGCCGCATGTACCGCATACCCTCACTGTAATAGCCGCACTCGCGCAAAAAGCTTATCAGCTTTATAGAAAGTTACTAATACGTGTTTCTTCTTCTTTTTCCGTGGTTTACCAGTCACAATCGGCACCGCTAACCTTGGGAGGTCAAACTGGGTTTTCATAACTTTCGTGAAGGAAATAACAAGCCAGCCAAAGTCGAGAGCCGTAGCCATAGCCGTACATCACCGCTTCTCCTAAAACGTCGGTGCCTGGAGATGATTACGAGCGTTGAGTTTACAAAAAAAAAAAAAAAAAAACTACTATAGAGAGAGATAGTGTTCTATTGTCTACAAAAGCTACAAGAATGGCGGTTAAACCAGCATTGGGAATAATGGTTAGATATATACACGGATTTGCGTATGCATCGTCCTTCGCGCTTGGAAAGAGTTTGCGGCTTTGCGAACCGATGATATCGAGCGAGGTATTGGGTTATAAATGCTACAATTCGTAATGACTATTCTGTACGCAGTGACTTATCGCCTTCGTTTGTTGAGAAATATATAAATGCTTGAAAATCTTGAAAAAAAAAGAAAAGAAGAGAGACCGTAGTAAGCAAAGCCACAAGAACGTCTGGAGCCACAAGCACGAAGATAGACAAATCCATGCACTAAAACACCATTCTCATGATATCCAAACGATGGCAGCAATTGAGTTCCATGCGGTAACTATAGGAAAATACGATCTCGATGATGATGAGGATGACTGTGATGATGATGATCATTCCGATCTGAAAGGATGGTGGCAGGCTCGGTCTACTTCTGGTGCATATTAAATCTGCAAATTACATTTACAGTCGAACGCGGTTAAAATGACGTGCTTCGCTGGGGGGGGGGGGGGGCTCCGAAATAATTCGTTATACAGGTCATTTCGCTGTAGAGGTGTTCGACTGTACGTAAACACTAAGAGCACGCGTAAAGGCTATCGCCGATATAACATGCGGGCACCACACGAGTATGCGCAGTATACATAGGGGCGTTGCTTTATTTTTTCTTTACGAAACAAACACACAGATTCGTGCTTCTGGGAAGACGAGAACTAAAGGGGAGTATGGGGGGGGGGGTGGCGCCAGACGCGGTGACTACGTGTTCCGACGCACGCGAAGGCAAAAGGAACGTCTAGATGGCCACGAGAGATTGCAATCTGGTCAGAACGTAAGAGGATGACCGGTGTGCTTTATATACGCGAGATGCGGACGAACCAAACCAGGCCGGAAAGAGACAGATACAGAGAGAGAGAGAGAGAGAGAGAGAGAGAGAGAGAGAGAGAGATCCAACCGGAGCAAATCCAGAGCCGTCCGGGGACTAAGCCAGTCGCCATGCAGGCAGGCATGATGATACGGACAGGAAGAAAGGTTGTGCGTGTTCCGAGAAGGCGGCAGTACGGGGGCTACTAGATCAACTCAATAATAAAATAACAATAATAAAAGGAAAGCGCAGGGTTGTGGGAGCTGCCACGTGCCCTAGCGAGTGATTCGGTCTCTACGGATCGCGCCGCAAAAAAATTGTGCCCACTTTTGACGGTAGTCAGCGTAAACGTTCCGTGTTTGTCGGCAGCGACTGCGGCTGCTGTTGATTCACCTAATACTTCTCGCGAACGAAAATATCGGATGGTAGAACACAAGAAATGGGGGAGGCGGAAAGCGTCCAGCACCCTATGAGCTAAGTGATCTAAGTAAAATGTGAATAACAGAAGAAAAAAAGAAGAGCCACTGCACATTCTACAGCCATGGCCCTACTAACTTTCATTTTGTAATATTTCAATATACGGAATTTGAACAACTTTCGGTTGGTAACATTCGCACTTACTGCACTTATTGGCAGCTTCCCTGCTGCGATACAGCTGCGTTTTGTACAAAAAACACTGCAATAACGCCGAAGGGACGAGAACGCTGTTATAGCGCAGCAGGGGAGTAACGGACTAAGAGTACCGCAAATTCGTACGTTATTAA
Source organism: Dermacentor variabilis (assembly GCF_050947875.1). Lineage (NCBI taxonomy): Eukaryota > Metazoa > Arthropoda > Arachnida > Ixodida > Ixodidae > Dermacentor > Dermacentor variabilis. The sequence continues at coordinate 119,241,513 of NC_134576.1, forward strand.
GCAGGGAGTGCCCTCTCGACGTTGCTAACTCAAAGCCGTTGAAATTCTGAAGCATTCTTTTTAAAATGCTGCCCACTGATAATGCGCTTGGTGCATTGCGGCGAAGTTCCACAGACGGCCGAAGGGGGGCGCGCAGTGTCCAGAATTCGTGGACACGTGACACACGGCGACCGGGAACGCGTCGCCTTTCTAATATGCCTCCGACACCCTCCGTGCATCCGCTTCCTTCCAAGTTTTGCCGAGTCAACTCTCCCGCCCCGCAAAGCATGGGTGGGAAGAAATTTCGATGAGGGCACATTATACTACGAGTACGCTCGCCCCATCCGGCCCGCTCAGGTTCCTTTTTAACACGACGCTTTGCTTCGCCGCATTGCGCATTCCGTTAACCCTCTCCCGTTTCGAGACAAACCCTTCCCACTATCCGGTGACCAATTAAACAGAGAGAGAGAGAGAAGTGGCGTCCGCCGCACCAAATCTGTGCAGTAGAGCGAAGGCTATGGTGGTATGGGTGGGGGGAGGGGGGAGGCGCTATGGAATGTAATCAGCGTTGTGTACTTTTTCCGCCTCCTTTTGCCTTCCTGCTGTGCGATGGTGTTGTACATGCATTGGATGCACCCACGAAAAGCCTGGGTTTGTACTAGAGACCACATCAGCTTTCGCTTCACTGCACGGAATTAGTGAGGTGAAGTACACCTGCTAAGTAAAGCGAGAGCTACAGTTGAAAAAAAAAATTACCCGAGTAAAAAGCAAACGAAAACGCGTGAACGTTCTTCTTGACGATGACGGGCCATTTATATATGGAGCCGCAGACGGGCCCCTTCGGAAACCGCAAATCTTCAAATTGTTTAATTCGCGGTTAATTTTCTTTTTCTCCTCGGTCTGACGCGGGTGCGCGTAAACGTGCTGCAGGCGTCCCAGAGAACGCGACCCAAATTAAGGGACGGCTAATAAGCAGGGTGTCACGTGGTGCATTCCACGTGACCGTAACAACAGGCTGCACAGCACACCTGAAGGGTTCCACTGAGCACGTGATCGCAAATCGCCGCCGCTACATTAAGCAAGCAGGTGACAGGAAGGAGATCCCCCTGGAACGACTCGCGGCCCCTTTAATTAAGGGCACGGCGTCATTAACGAACGGTCTGCTCTGAGGCTGGATCATTAACTTCTGTTTCAAAATAAAATAAATATGAAAGCACCCCTGCCAGGTCGTATAAATTCGATATGCAAAGTATCTACGGAGAGCAAAACGGAAGGATAAGAACGCATGTGAGCTGCCTACAGCGTCTCAAAGCCGTCCCGGGTTCGGTCCCCTAAATCACAGCTGTCGCCGTCCGACGTTATGATAACAGGGCTGCTGGCATCGCTCCAAATACCTTCGGCTACATTGTATCTTCTACCCCTACAGTCTCGTCGAGAGGAGAGAGGCTTCGGGGAGTCACAACAGGTCCACCGAACTCTTTGCCTCAAATATGCCGAAAGAAGAAAGGACACAGGCAAAGAATCACACACAAACACACACACAAAAAAAAAAACAAAAGCAGAAACAGCCTCCAGTCACCAAGCAGCAGCGCATACGCACGCATACACACACGCAACGTGAGGCCATATATTTTATACCTAAGCTGTCCTAAACCCCTCCCCTTCTCCCTACCGCCCAGCTCGGAAGAGGATAGCCAGAACACTCTGCGTAATCATTAGCAGGGAGGGGGGCGGAGTGGCGCCGCTCTCTGCACCAGACGCACCGCCATCCCTGCGAAGACGAGCCACAGTCGGCAAAGCCTGCGGCAGGAACGGCAGCGAGACGCGGTATCAACAGCATCTTCGCGTGCACACCCTACCCCCCTCCCCACCAGTCTCCCAACCCTGTCTCTCTCTCCCTCTCTTTATAGTCCCTCTCTCTCCCCCAACAAGCCCGCGTCGCTGCGAGGGGCGCTCCGTTCCCCTTCCCCTCTTATTACTCCTGCTGCCCCGGTCCTGCGAAGTCGCTGCTCCGACTCGGATAACTCGGACCTCCGCAGGACCCTCCGAAGGGAGGAGAAGGAAGGCGTGAGTGGGGCGTGTGCTACTATTCACTATAGTGCTACTAATTCCCCACCCCCTCGCCAACTTCCCCCCGAAACCTGTCAGGAGGATCTCGCGTAGGAGAGAGCGAACCCCCACCGACAACACCGTCGGCGCACTGTGGCCGCAGGAGCTGCCAGCGTTCGCAGCAGCCACACCGTGGGCTTCTTCGCTGGCCACGCATGTCACGGCGTCGGTCTCCAAACCCAGGCGTCGACTTTCGCTCGCTCTCTTTCGCGGCGGTCTGCTTCTACGGAACGTGTTCGACAAGGTGTTCCTTTTATTTTTACGCGGGACACTACAAACACTCCTAGTCTCTGTCTGTGTCACTTCCCGCTGCAATTCAAGATCATGATACTACAAACAAGGACAGCTGCGATATCTAGACCCCGCCGCTTTTGCTGATAGGCTTTATGAAGTTCAGCAAATTCTATAATTGAGCAGGTTGCTATCCGTTCCAATTTCAAATCGCTTGTCAAAATGAAAAAAAAAAAAAAGAAAGAAATTTGTTGCGAGTGCAGCGTTAGTGTCGCCTCCTTCCTTCTGTTCCGTCTTTGGGCGCTGACCCCCCCTCCGCCCCGTCCACAACGCCCTCATATTCGGTACCAACTAATAGGCTAAGCGGATAGGCGGACGTTAGCAGAGAGAAAATTTTCAACAATAATTTCGCTAATCAACTAAAATATGTTAACAATTTTTTATTATTATTATTCGCTTGGGCGCACTCTTTACAATTGCAGAATGGTAACCGCGGGTTCGCGAAGTCGCATCTCCTTAGAAGAAATCATAAGACTAGCACCAGTTTCTAGATAGCCGTCACCGAAATCTGCTAAAAAACGCCACGGCGTTCCACTTAAGACCGTCCAGAACTGTTAGAGGCAGCATTCGGGAAACTGGTAATTTGAACGCCAATACATTTCGCAGCATATTTTGAGGTCGAAAGTTGCGCTGATCTTACGATTCCTGCTACGCAGAAACGACTTTACTCGTCGGCTTGAATTTCGCGATTACATGCGGCCAAAAGTTCATAAACAAACATTTCTACGGAAGATTTTAGGCAATATCAAAATTACCGTCGGATGTGTTTCTTGCTGCTAATGTGTCCGCCGAGCTACGCAGCCTATTTGCAAAAAAAAAAAAATTAAAAAAATAGCAGGGGCCCTCGGAACGACATGCTTCTGTTAAAAGAGCGTGTTCCGCATAAAACGAAACCCCGGGTATAGCAATGCACGCAGTATGCGTTGGAACGCCGCCGCGAATCGGGCCAGGCTTCACTCGTAAACTTCAAGCGAGCCACGAAGAAGCGCGCCTATGCTGCTGCAGCACTTGTAGGAATGCGAAACAGCCACAACGACATCTGGCAGCTGTCCAATGCCTAAGCACAAACTAAAAAAAAGGAAGTCCGTAACGACTGCCATAAGGCACATTCGCTAACCACGAAAGGACACCGCGTATCACTTAGAGATGAGAGAGAGAGAGTAGTGGCGTCAAACAATCAATTTGCCAGAAGGCATGCCATATATCCTTCTGACACCTGAATAGAGCTATGGGACATAATCGATTTTCAAGCTTGTTTTTATTCTCTATCGGTACGTTACGAACAAGCGAGGCCTTTTTTTTTCTTTCTTCTTTAAATGCCGCGGCTAGATATCAAATGCTGCATCTCCGTGTACGTGAAGGAAGAAACAATCCCCCCTCACGTTTGCTAGGGTAGAGAATTTCATTGCATTGCCTAAACGCAGAGATGCGGATGGAACTAGGTGTATCGTACATTGCCATGTTGCTGCTGCGCCCTGGATTTTCGCGCAATCTCGAGGAACTTAAACACACTCCGAGGTTGCCTTGTCCGCCGTCTGTAACGACACAGAGGGGTCTAAGGCAATTTAGTGTCAATTACCTCGAAAGCGGATGACAAGAATACGAGTAAGCGACGTTCGTACACAATTCAGCGCCCATTAGACTTCTATATAGGAGGAATATTTCGAGTAATCGCTTCCGAGTTAGCACTGAAAAAAAAAAAGACTGAAGGCTATGTGTAATATAATGTACACTGCCTAATGCACATCCTCCTATGTCTTATAGGAGGATACACGCATGCTATAGCACCCAAACATGGAGGACACAATGACGTCGGCGCACCATTTCAGCTCCGCGTGCATTGTTGTTGACGGCGACTGCTTTTCACTAGATTTATCGCTGTTACTAAACTATAACTCCGCGCAAAAATAACGCGTCTGCTGTGATGTCGCGCTGCTACTTTTCTCGTTTGCGCAACTTCTCGACGTGCCAGTACTGTAAGGTGGCGGCCATGATGACGTCATTGAAAAACCATCTACAGCGCCGCTTCGATTTGTCACGCAACTTTTCAGTCCTACGTATTCCACATCTTCTTTATATCTTGTTCCAGCTAAGCGCACAAGAAGAGTAAATTGTTAGGAGAAGGCCCTGCTGACACACACACACACACACACACACACACACACACACACACACACACACACACACACACACACACACACACACACACACACACACACACACACACACACACACACACACCATCCACTACCAGCCCGCGCAGAAGCAAAATGTGGGTGCAGCTTGATAGTGTACCAACGCCTTACCATATCGTGCCAGCTACATGGCGTGTCGTACCGAGCTACATAGCGCGTCGTACCGCGTCGCGTGGCGTATCGGGTCGAGCTGCGCCAGCGCTGCCGTCACGTTTCGAGCGCGTGCTTTTTTTTTTCTTTTTTGACATGCTATACTCGTGCGAATGGCCTTGGTAGGCATGACCAATAGATCTGGCCAACTTCTCCACAACTACTTTGCGAATGTTATCGCTGGAAGCGACGACAGAAAAGCGTTAACGTTTCCGGTCTGCTGTAATTGCCTTTACTAGCGCCTATTTCAAAAAAGAAATGAAGCACGAGCGTATTGCGCTCTCAAAAGCCACCGCTCGACACTTACCCTCGCAGAAGCAGCACATAGACCTCTTTCAAGTGCTCCGACTGAGGCTGAGCAACCTCCGCATTGCCCGCATAAAAAAAATGGTCAACTCTTTCGTTTTTTTCTGGAAAACGACAACGCCCTGCCAAGGCAGGCGATCGACACGACGCTGACAGTGATCCGAACTATCATCTGTTAGTCCTCGCTGAAAGCTGTATCGCCTGTCGGTGTTTTTTTTTTCTTTTTTTTTTTATTCCGCACAACAGCCTCCGCGCACTTACACAATGTAACCCGCGCGAAACAGCTACAGGCTGATGCGCTCGCTTTATTTATTTCCTTTATTATTCGTTCCGCGAGGCCGCCCGAAAGCAGGCGTATAGGCGGCCTTTACACGTATAACCGTCTCCGTGCACACCCTGTCGTTTTTTTTTTCTTTTTTTTTGAAACCACGTGCCACAGTGTGTTCCGTAAACTGTTCCCCCTCAAATGCAACAGACGGCCAAGTTTCGTATGCGTAGCTAACGCCGCGGACATAATTCCCGGGAAAAAAGAAAAAATATATATATCCAAATAAAGCGGCCGTCTTGAAGCAGAAACAAGAACAAGTTGTCGGTAAGCAGTGACGATGCCGTTTTGTTGAAACGACATACGACAATCATTTCCATTTTTCTTTTTGTATTCTTTCTTTTCTGTTTCGTTGCTTTTCTTTTTTTTGCACGGAAAACGTGGAAACCAGCAGAGCTACCTGTATAACGTCGAGTACGCAACGTCCTTCCATTGTTATGCAAAACTGAGAAAGAAGCAGAAGGCAAAAAAAAAAAAGGCCAAGGAAAAGACACCGGAGGAAACCGGCGATTTAGAAACAAGGTAACAGCGACGCAACCAGGATGGACTACAATACGACGCGGCGAGACAAAAGAAAAAAGATCGCTAAGCGGCGCTAGCGACCGCGACTGTGTGTTTGCCTCGCGCGAGAACAAGAGACAACAACAACAATCGATCAAGTGCATCTGGAGAGTTCGCCTTCTCGTTTATGTATTTGGTAATATTTTTCCCCCTCCTTTTTCAGCAATGGTTTTATTATCGGGCACTGTGAGGGAGGAGTATAAGTATCCAAAAACACGGAAGCGGAAAGGTAGGAATAATACAAAAAAGGCAGGGGGAGGGGGGTGACGTTTTTCCAGCGATTCAGGAAGGAAAACAATACCACCGCTGAACGGCGCAGAAGTACGCCATAGGAAACAAAAAAATAGTACCGCGTTTCTGTACAACTGCAGCTCTTGTAGAGCACCCATTTACATAAAATGAACAATTTTCTTCTTTCTACTAAGTGCTCGATGCAGTGCTTCGAGCCGACTACGCCTTCTTCTTCTGTGAAATCTTCCAGTGACGGTATCCGATAGCAGACGACGAGAACAGTTGCAGCCAACGTAGCCTGCTCTCTAGAAGGTAGTAACTACCGCATTTCTAGAGTACTTGTAGGAATTGCGACGTATGCGAGGCGTACTGATAGGGAAAGCAACGAAAAAGATGCCCCTGCATTTATATTTAGGTCACCTTAATCCCACCATAAATGCGGATCTCATAGCAACGGCATTCCGTTAGCACGTGATCTCCAACATCGTAGTCGCGTGAAACCTCGACCAATCAATAATTCATCAAATTACGCAAGCAACTGACATTCGTTGACCAGCGCGCTAAGATTTTTTTGTTCTTCCTAAACTCGACAATACATGCGCAATCGCTGCATGTACTTTACAGAGACGACTACGAATTAGTGTCGTAACTTGCAGACGACGACCAAATCGCTCTATCCTCGCACCGCGCGCGGATCCGCAGCGTCCTCTGCTATCAGTTCTCTCACAGCAGACGACGGCAGCGCGGAAGAACACGGCAAGAGCCGGCGCCATCTCCATGCCATCCACAATGCTGCAGCGTTTTAACTGTTGAGGGCATTGAGTTTCTCACTATATTACCTAGAGGGAAATCTGGCGCTCCTGCGCTGTGGTATGCATAGGAATGCCGGTATATTGTGACTTCGGATTGGCATCGTTCTCGGGGAAACAGGCAAACACCGTTGTCTGTCACAATGATTCATTTCCGACTAAAAAGGCACGTAAAAAGCTGCTTTAGCTTTATTGTTACACAAAAACATGTTTTGCTTAACTATGAGAAGTTGTTATTGCATGTACAATTATATGAGAGGTAAAAAGTATCAGCGGGCCGCTAAAGTTGGAGGACAGACGATAAGGATCGCCCTCGCTTTGAAACAGTTTCGTCGTTTGTACTTGCTTTTCTTCACTTGGGCATGCATTGTAGGTGAGTAAAGATGTAATATGCGTTAATGGAAACATTTCATGAAGATCGTACTTTAAGAAAGCGTTATTTTTGTAGCCATATCCACGTTTTAGACGAAGCCCGTTACACCACCAGCCAACACAAGCCTCGCAGACACATATACCGTCATTCCCATGACGGCACGGCGCCCCTTGGGAAACTCGCATAGACGGTGGCGCCAGATTTCCCTCTAGGTGTCATACTGAGAAACCCTATGGTTGCGGAGGAAGAACTGCGGCAAAAGGCGCGTTGATTTCGAAATAGTTCTTTCGCGCGACGATGCGAAACCGCACAGAGGGCGCGCGCACCGTGCAAGTTTCGCAAGTTCTCTCCCTGCACACGTGCGCAGATGACGACAGAACGCTCCTGCCTACAAAGCTGCCGCTAGCGTTTCGAAGCGTCTTTCTTGCACGCACGCATAGCGTTAGCAGATGCGGGAGGGGTTGAACCCGAAACGCCTGCCGCCCGAGTGCTGAGGCCGCTGTGTCAATGAGAACATACCCCTCACGTATGCGCGCGACCAAAAAGAAAAGTTAAGGACAGACGCGATATTGCGGAACGCTTGACGCAAAGCGAAAATAATCCTCTTAATAATCCTCTTTTGTTCTCTTATCACCGGAAGGAGGGAAGCGTCGTTCTGAGGTCGTTCCGAGGTGAATAAAGCAAAAAAAAAAAAATAAAGGATGGATGGTTCGCAGGGAATACGTAATACGCGCACGATCCACGACGCCATCTCCTGCGACCAGCTTTTTATCGAGGAAATATAGTCTCACACGAACACTCTTAAAGCGAACACACACACACACACACACACGCACACGCACAGGTTCTTTTTCTCGACACGCACAGGGGACGAGAAAAGTTGCCGCAGCCACGGAGTGCGACCCCTCGCGCGCATTGGTGCGAAGAGAATATATATATATATATATATATATATATATATATATATATATAGATATATATATATATATATATATATATATATATATATATATATATATATATATATATATATATATATATATATAGAGAGAGAGAGAGAGAGAGAGAGAGAGGACCGAGCGAAACGCTCCGCCGATGGAGCAGTGCGAATCGCTAATTGGACCTGATAGGCGGCACGGTGAAGCGCAGACAACGCTGTCTATCCTCACGGCTGCGATCCTCACGAGTACAACGTCATTCCCGGTGGTTCCTTCCAACAACTTTCGCATCGAAACGGTCGCGCGAGGCGTCGCCGAGCCCTCACCGCTCCGAGGGGTCGCTCGTCGTCATCGTACCATTCGTCGGGCGGCGCTTCTCTAAATCAACCGAGAACTAATAGGAAGGCAATTCAAATGCAAGGGGACAGAGAAAGTTGGGCGACTTGGTACGGTGACACGATCTCGAATTGTACCGCGAAGCGACACGGACGGAGACGAGACTGAGAGCTGGTAGAACCGCACCTAGTCGGCCAATTTTCTATCCTTTTGCATTGCATTTCTTGTACACGGGGCTCTTTTCAATGTCAACGCTTCAACCGTTAGCGCCTCGTCCGGTCTGCTTCTAGTCTCTGTCTGTGTCACTTCGCGCTACAATTCAAGAAAATAATAGGAAACGTTTCAATTTTTCTTTTCTTTAAAGGAGGAAAACAAATACGGCATGCGCATGCGTTAGGAAGCCGTCGATATGATTGGCTCAAAAAATAAACACTGCCTACTTCATTTTTTTTTTTAAGCTTTAAGCTTTTTTTTTAAACTCAGCAGGTGTCCCGACTGTTCGCCACCGTTTCTATTTCTCGTTTCCTTCGGTGCCACCAGGCGACGCCTGAATACGCGTCTCCTATTTTTTTTTATGCGTTCCAATAAATAAAATAAAAGGAAAGAAAAAGAAACGGTTATGAGGCTGCGATCTCGCATTCTTTTTGCTACAGCGTGTGTCGCTGGACGATTCGCGCAATGCCAAAACGTTGAGGTCGCACCACGCCGTTTGCTTCCTCGCTGGCTAAAATTTTGCGGAAGCTAAAGGCTAAAAGAAATGGGCATGGGCAGGACATGTAATGAGGAGGGAAGGTAACTGATGGTCACTAGCGGTTACGGACTGGATCCCAAGGGAAGGGAAGCGTAGCAGGGGGCGGCAGAAAGTTAGGTGGGCGCGGATGAGATTAAGAAGTTTGCAGGCATGGCATGGCCACAATTAGTACATGACCGGGGTTGTTGGAGAAGTATGGGAGAGGCCTTTGCCCTGCAGTGGGCGTAACCATGATGATGATGATGATGATGATGATGAAAGGCGCAAGCTTATAAAACCCGCCTCAAACTCCACGCAGCTAGCGCTCCATCCTTCCCATAAATACGTCCCGCGCTATCCAGACTGTTTTGCTCGAGGTTTCATCGGGAACTCAGATTGACTCCGGCATACAACACGAGCGCCCTCCCGGCACAGGTCTCGTCCAAAAAGAAAATAATAAATAAATAAAATAAAATAAAAACTGAGAAAAAATGCGCCGAGGCGATTCTCTATCCATCTCCCGAACGTCGCAAACCGCACCGCAACTAAGCGCATCTATTTATCGGAGCCGCTGCCTCAAGCGACGCAACGCGTCACGATATAAATCGCGAAATTACCATTTGAATTGCCCCAACACGCTAGTCGCCAACTGCAACCTTTTTATCGACCACTAGAGTGAATCGTATGGCCAGCATAGTAAACTAATGCTTTTTGGAGTTGTCTCTCTCCCTCTCTCTTTTGCCTGGATGCACTTCATTGCGCTCAATAATAAAAAAAAAAAAAGATCGATTCAATCCGCAGCCAACGGTCGCAACGTCACCTAGCGGGGTCCCTGCGTCCACCTACCCTCAACGTGAATACAAAGCGAAACCACGGCGGTATAATAACGCCGAAACGATCGCACGCCCACCCACGTGGGTGCGGGAGAGGTCGAACGCCGAGGGGTCGATACGGACTGGACAAAAGAAAGCCAAACATTCCGCGTAGTCAGCTAGGAGTCGCACCTGTACTTGACGCAAACACGGCCTCCCCGCTCGACGGGAGCCATTAATTAATTAATTTATTTATTTATTGCTTGCCAAGAAACTGCTTCACGTTTGTACAAGAGCTCCTTGCCAGGCGCATACATGCAGCTGACGCAATACGTTTACCTCTGACATGTGAAAAAAAGAAAGACACAGAAAATCGAACTAGGCAGACCTGAGAACACCGACTGATGTTTAAGGTGACTTATTTTCAGCTTGAGACAATATTTTCGCCTCCAGAACTCACTAGCGGTCGCTAGCATACAGTTCTAGTACAGTAACCTACGCTCTAGTACAATAACCAACGTCGTCAAGCTTTTTTGGTGCACGCAGGAGAAAGACTCGAGTGAAGTGATGATTATGTGAGCCCCAATATCGTCACGTAGTAATGATGGCGAAAATAATTAAGCACACGTGCCAATATCATCCTCAACTTCCGTCATTTCGATTTGCCAATCACTTTCTAACCATTTATATCGATCACAATAAAAAAAGAACGAACAAACGAACGAACGAAAGAGAAACGTAAAACCATCCATCCCTTCCGCTACAAGTACGGCTCTCTACCAGACATAAAAAAAAAAAAACGCGCGAGAGGGCGCCAGCGTGCAGTTCCAACTCCACACCAGCGTTCAAAACCCTTCATCGAAGTCCGGTAATCAACCGTTGCCCATCGCGCCAAACGCGGCAGCAGAGGTCGGCTCACCATCGAACATTCGTGTCAAGTGATGATTATGTGATCCTCAATATCGTCACATAGTAGTGGTGGCGAAAATAAATAAGCAACACGTGCCAATATCATCAACTTCCGTAATTGCGATTTGTCAATCACTTTCTAAACACTCATATTCATGGCAAAAAAAAAGGAAGAACAAAAGAGAGACGTAAAACAATTGACCTCTTCTGCTACAAGTACGGCTCTCAACCAGACATAAGAAAAAGCTTTAAAAACGCGTGAGAGGGCGCCAGCGTGCAGTTCCAACTCCACACCAGCGTTCACTTATATCGATGATCAAAAAGAAAAAAGAAAGAAGAAGAAAGAACGAAATAGAAACGTAACACCATCCATCCCTTCTGCTACAAGTACGGCTCTCAACCAGACATTTAAAAAAAAAGAACTCTCAAAAAACGCGCGAGAAGGCGCGAGCGTGCAGTTCCAACTCCACACCAGCGTTCAAAACCCCTCATCGAAGTACGGTAATTAACCGTTGCCCGTCGCGACAAAGGCGGTAGCAGCAGAAGTCGGCTCACCATCGAACAGACGACAAGGAATAATCCCGCGGCTACGAAGGCAGTTCAGCGGGTGACGTCATGACCACCGCTTGTTCCGTACCGCACAAACACGGGCAGCACTTTCCGACGCCGTCGACCAACGACACAGCACTTCGACCCGGGTGACGACTTGCCCCCGCCGTCCCGCACACCGGTCCCATCGCACCGCCGTCGCTATGACGACCTCGCGAACCGCATCTGATCCTCGACCGCTCAGCAGCCCACACGAAAAACTTCCAACGCGCACTCGCTAACGTCTTTCCCTATGTACACTGGTTGAGCAAGCTCTGCCATACCTGCCTCCGATGAAATGACTTAGCTTCGGGAGAAAGAAAAAAAAGAAAGAGCCGAAAACAAGCAGAAGAGAGGAAGAAAAAAAAAAACAGAAGATGAACGGAGGAAGGCGATCGGGATACGCCAGGTTGCGATATATTTAGTTCACGCAATAACCTATCGCACGCTTCAAACGCGCGCACGCCAACAGCTGCGTTGCGAAACGAACACGCCTGTTAGGCAACCCTCCTTTTTTTTTTACCCGCCTCCTCACACCCACCCCCCCTTCTCGTATCACCCGCCCCTCCTCTCCAAGCAACCGCAACAGGACGTAACAAGTTGCACTGCCGGCGCGGCAAAACGCGGATGCTAATTAAGAAAGAAAATGAAAAGATCGTCTCAGTATTATTTTTACTTCTTCTTCGCTACTAATCTTGTTCGGCAGCGGCCGCTGAAAACAGCCCTAGTGCATGCGAAAGATGAAGAGAAAAAGAAAAAAAAAGGAAGGGCCCCGATGTCCCTGCGCAGAAAGATGTAGTCCCGAATACCGACGGCGGGCTTCAACACACCGCGCGGATCTTGCCGTGTGTGAATTCCAGTGAATTCCACACGGCCAGTGAATTCAAGCAGATCAATATGCTCCGGTAGTTCTGTGAAGAAAAAGAAAGTTACGAGAATGTCGGATTCCGTACAATCCGTTCCTCAAGACGACTTCACACAAAGACCGCATTTGTTAAAACCTACCATTAGCCTGTGCGCTGGGTGGGCGAAAGACAGACGCGCGGATTTAGCGGACGACGCAAGAAAAAGAAAAGAAGGCTTGTATGCGGAAACTCGCGCACTGCTGGAATGCGCCGGGCGCGAATATGCATTCGGTAATCCTGATCGGATTTGGTGGCCAGTCGGAAGGATACTTTTCGAGTCGATAAAGCTAGAAGCAATAGTGACGACGACGACCATACATGATAGAGTTTATTCCGCTATCAGAATCCTCTATCAGTAGTAGCTTGCGGGATCGTTTCAAGTTCGACCTTGCACGCGACCAGCATGCCCTCAGCGTCCAAGACATAGGTTCGTTCCATACGTAAAAAACGTTCGACGGTGTGCTCTAAGTACGCACCGACATTATTTATTACTTTTTATTCGCACAATATTGCGACTCAACCCCCCCCCCCCCCTTTTCTTTTTTTCTACTTCGGTCCAGACAACGTAGGTCGCAATGTCGCTTAGAGAGTATGAAAAAGGAGATATCGCATGATCTACACACAGCACCGAGGTCGAAACACGAAAAGACCCCACGATACGAACGGGCAGCAAATATAGAAAAACGACTACAGAACGCACTAAGCGTTGTTCACGATGTCAATACAGCTCTGCTGCAACCCAAAATAGACCGAAGAAAGAAAGAAAGAAAGAAAACGACAGATAGACGTTGGCGAAATCAGCCACAAATATTACAAGTGATTGAACAACAAAGCACAACAAATAAACAGTGTAAATTTCTGGTGTTGACGTGTAAGTGACACGACCCAGCTTTCGCTGGTAAACGTCTGCTAATACAAGAGGCGAACGCTATGCATGTGACGTCATCCAGGAAGGTAGGATGCTCACGCAGAAATGCTGTGCTTTCCAGAAAGAAAGAACGAAAGAACGAAAGAAAGAAAGAAAGAAAGAAAGAAAGAAAGAAAGAAAGAAAGAAAGAAAGAAAGACGACCATTTTCAAGGCCTCGCCGGCGCTCCTCCCCGTGGAATTGTATAAGTTCGTGCAGTCTTCCCCTGATGACGTCAACGTTCGAACAGCTCAGGCCTACTGCCCGTCTCACTAACTCCCAACGTGTTGTTCAGCGAAAGCCGCACCTGTCGCGTTAGCCATATCAGGAACGTGAACTGGCACTTCGCCTCAAGAGTGCCCCATCGGACGCTAATCCCTGCGTGACCGTTCCCGTCCAGCCGGCGTTGCGAACGGATGAATTAACGTCCGACACGGTTAGCGAATTATGCTCCACAGCAAGTCGTGACGAGACCGAGCATTAGTTGCCGATCGTTGCACTCAAAAACGCTTGGCTGAGAGAAACGGATTAGCGAGGTCCGCGACGTAAGCACGTCAACCAACGTGGACGATGCAATGACAGCTACAATGGCGACTACAATGGCGGCACTGCAATTGACTAGTAGCGCAAAGTGACTTGCAGGCAGGTTTGATACATGGATCATTGAGTCACAAGATTTGAAAGAATTTGATCGGACGAAATTTCTTTTGATTAGGCAATTACTCATTTCAATTTCTCGTGCGGGTGATGTCTACCTCTTCGTGCAATCCGCCCCAAGGAGTATATTAACTGCGCTCTACGCCACGGGCGATTATCTTTAAATTCTGGGTAAGATTAACCTCGCAAAGACCAAACACCTGCACACATCAAAGAAAATTAAAACTTATTCACGTTTACTTTCTGGCCATGATGCGTACATACATATACAAGTAAATAAAAATGTTAACCGAGTAAACAATTAATACAGTAATAATTCAGCAGTCGGTCTCCTGAACTACCCAGATCTGAAATAAGCACAAAAAACGCTACTACGAGCTTTGCGTCTAGCTTCTCGCACTTCAATCAGAAATCTTGAGGTTTAAAACTCAGTGTAGCAACGGTGACAATACGGTAAGCATTACGGGGGGGGGGGGGGGCGAAACAAAAAAAGGAATACCACACATGGTGTACCTGCAGTTTCCATAAAGGGCTCACAAGCGAACAAACGAAAAAGGCCGCAGAAAAAAAGACGTGGAGGGAAGAAAAAAAAAAAGCTGCTACGCCATCGCGCGGTCACGACAAACCCCCCCCCCTCCCCCTTCACAAATCTTCAGATCTATCTTCCTCCTCGGGGGGGGGGGGGTAGGAAAGAAAAAGGATGAAGAAAAAGGTCGTCGTATACCTTCCTTTTCGCATCGTTGCACGCTTTTCAAATGCATGTGTCGTAGTGTTCTTTCTGTCGCTGCTGATTAGCAAACCGAACTAGTTCGACAACGACCTCAACAACCCTCCCATCCCCCCCCCCCCCGCCCTTCCATTACATCCGTACCATCCCATGGCCGAGAAAGATCACGGTGCACGCACACGTACATACCGTATTTACTCCAATTTAGCCCGGCTTCGGTTCCTGCCTTCCTCCAAATTCGGAAGGTCAGAATCCTTCTTTTTTTTTTTTTTTCCTGGAATGCAGGTCGATCAAATTATAAGCAAACAACAACAGTAACAGAAACCAAGTGACGTTTATTATAACACTATCACGAAATCTAAAAGCCGACCTAAAGTTTCTTAACTCACGTTTGTTTGTGGGGTTTTACGTGTCAGAATCACGATTTGATTATGACGCACGCCGAAGTGGGGGGGGGGGGGGGGGGACTCCGGATTAATTTTTGACCACCAGGAGATCTTTAACGTACCCCCAATGCACGGGACCCGGACGTATTTGTTCGTTTCTTTTTGTTTTTTTTTTCTTTTTTTTGCATTTCGCATCCATCGAAATGCGGCTGCAGCGGCTACAAGTACGTTTGTTAAGGATGTCCGAGCATCCTAAGCTTTCGAGTAACGAATGGAATGCAATGCAACTCCATTCAGTGCAGACTTCGCATTGAATACAGTCGTTATTGGTATAAATTGGAGCAAAAGCACGATAAATTTCATCCCCGCGGGCACAGTGTACGCATAAAAAACAACGTCATAAAACATCAGAATTTACGGCGCGGAGCAAGCTACGTTGCTCAGAAAGCCAGATTTCACCGGCTTAACTTTCGCACTCTCCCAAGGCTCACGCGTATGCAAAGAGACTCCCTTGTCTATCGGTCCCTGATGCCCCGGATTCTTGCTTTTAATAAACAAAGCTTCACAACGCGCAATGTGGCGACAGAAGCTTGCTCACGTTACAAAACACTAGAATGCGAATATCCCTTTTGTATTAATTGTGAAAAGCGACTCGGCTGTTCGGTATTCGAAAAGCTATTCGAAATGTATTCGATCCGCTTCTGGCCCTACTCGATTCAGTCGAAAAGAAAAAAATAGTCATTGTTCGCAAGCTGGCAGCGTTAACCATCGGCCTAGATTCGAATGAGTACGGTACACACCGCACTCCGTACTACTAACGTGCATAATATAAACACGCGGTTCTTTCCGCAACGACGAAGTCTTTCCTCTCCTCTACGTCACCCTCCCCCTCTCCTGCCCTGGAATCCCGCACCCCCCCTTCTTTCCTTCTCGCCCCCCTTTCCTTCTCGCCTCTCAGTGGGTCAGGCTCACGCACGTATCCAACGATCACGGCGACGACGACCAGGTTATGCACGTCGCCTCGCATACCCGTCCCGTTTCTCGATCGACCTAACGGGACTTGGCGAGAAGGCGCCGTCAGCGTCTTTATGTGCACCCGCACACTTTCCTCGTACCAGAGATTAGGCAACATAAGGTTTTCGTGCAGCGTTTTCGGCTATTCAAGTAGGTGCACGCACGCAAAACGGCTACGCAGTTCCTCGACGAGAATCGTATCAACGCCAAATGCTGTGGCGCCACCTGGTGCAAGGAAACCGTGGCACTTTCGCGGCCACGGCAGCGTCTTTTGTTAGGCCTGGCCGCGTCAGAACGTACGGCTTGGACCGCCAATAATGGCGACCAAAACAACCACCGATATTTGGTTCTCGCGAAGAGAGAATACGCACGATGGAAAGATGATTTCACAGATCTATGTTCTTGCTGCCGCGACGAAAAGCAGGCAACAAAGAAAGGGCCGAATCCGGATCGAAGTAGACCCTATTTTATTTTGCCACGCGAAACACGCAAGGATCGAGGCGCGCGATGTTGGCGGAACGTGTGCAGACGTGTAGAATTAACACACTTCTTGTCCCTGTAATGCCCGCAGTTGAAGATCAAGTAAAGTTAGAATAGCTAGTTCACCTGCACCTCTGTCCGTAGCGAATACATTTGCACAAGTATGCAATGTTGTTTGAGTAATGAACGAGAGGAAAGAGAATTGACGGACCTGATTTTGTTTACAGCGCAGCGGGAGATAGAGAGGGCGTAGAGGAAAGAGGAGGAGGGTATGGCGAAAGCGCGAGAAGGAAAGCGCAGTGCCGCGCAAGACGGGCTGTGCGGCTACGAGATGGCGCCAGAGTAGAGCGCGTCGTCTGCATAGAAACAAAGCGCTGCATGAGCGGAGGTCTGTCTGCGGCGGCTGCTGTGAATCGCGGCCGCACGTCACCGACGCGCTGCCTCTCGCGATCTCCCAATTAGCGAGGCGATCGCGCCGCACACATGTCGCTCCGTTTTCAACGTAGGGCATGAGACAGACTGCCCGCGCCAGCCAATATATCGCGAAATGAAAACACGTATACAGCTGCGCTCAAATTTCGCATTAGGGAGCATCGTAATCGTCGGTGAATTTTGTTTGTTCGTCGCAACCATGTGAAGTCGACAGCGAGGCCAAGAAAAAACATAGGGGAAAATTAACAGCGCTTTTAATTGAAATGCAGAAATAATAATAAAAGACGCAAATTAAAGTGGCCGAATATGTAACTTAGCGTAGTAATTATTTGCAATTTGTATGCTGAAATGCACAACTGAAAACTCGCTCCAGCGTATCAGAAACAATAATACCGGATGTCTCAGCGAACCCATTATTATTTTTTAATTGCGGGTGGAAGGAAGCCCAATTCGAGTCCACCAGCTTGTCTGCTCGAAGAGGTGGACATTACTTGCACACACACACACAAAAAACGAAATACATAATCGACTAATTAACAAAAGTTAAATAATGAAGTTTTAAACTAAGTGTCTTATGCCAAATATTGTAATTTTTAGCCTTGAGAAGCAATGGTTGTCGGCTGAAAAGCATGAAGAAGTCTCCTCATACTTGTTATGTACGACCAGCTTTTCTGGGAAAAGCAAGCTGGTCTGGTGGTGCGCGTTCAGGTGGCACCGAAGCCTCCGCATGTTTAGTTCAAGTTCCTGTACAGCGCTGCACAGTAATGTGGAGTGTTGCACAACATTGTACAGCGATGAATATGGGCAGTTGCAGAGTCGGCGTCCAACATTTAATATATTCAGACTGCTAGTCGAGCGTCGGTCGAAAGGTCGGTCTGAAATCGACTGCACATTCTAGTGTGAGTGAAAACCCCACGCGAGGGGAAGGCCTGCTCGTAATAACTTGTGCATACGCTGTCGAAAGGCTAGTGGGTAAAAGCAGCCCACGGTCAAAAGAAAGAGCGAGAGAAAGCGAGATAAAAACGCACTTGATAGTGTTGAACGCAATTATCAGAATAACACGCACTCACGAGCACCTACGCTGTGAAATAGTTTGCACCCTTAAAATGAATGGTGTAAAACTTAAATTTCACACCTTTGCAGCAAGAAAGGGTGTAAATATGTTGTAGACAATTTACACCATTCAATTTTAGGGGGAAATTATTTTACAGTGTAGCGATGCTTGATGCATCGTTTGAACAGCGTACATGTACGTCCGATAGGAAAATTAGATAACCAGACAGAAGCTTCTGCGCATTCACTGCTGCTATCGATTAAAAATGATTTGTACCGTTTACATCGAGCCGAGACGTGGATGCAGGTACTGTACGTAACCAACAAAACGCGCCTATACTTCGAGCACACCGTGCCGGCAGATACATGACAGCATCCCGCTGCGACTGCGCGAAGGAGACAGAAATAATCCTCGTTCTTGACCAACAACGATCGTCGAGGCGCGATTCTCCTTTCAAGTCACGCCTCGCGATCGCGACTTGCCACACGGCCGAGCCCTCTCCTTATCAGTGCAGCCCAAAGGAAGCCTTTCCGCGTTTATAAAAGTAGTTCCTACAGGAATTAAATTCGCTTTAACTTAAAAGGCAGGCTCTGCGCGATGAAAAACAGCCTTCCCTTTATTATTCAGAGCTGGCCAGTAACTTTTCAAACAGCCTTGAATATCGTTTTGCTAAAATAATTCTAATCACATTCGGCGCCGTCTCTGCCGAGTCCTGCTGAAAGCAGTTAGAAAAAGCAACAACACAAGAAGGTCTGTGCAACCATGGCCTCCGAGACCTTCAGCACGCGGGTATCCCGCCTGGTCTCGGAGGACATAGTGCAGTCAGCTATTAGCAAAAATGTACGCACACACACACACACACACACACACACACACACACACACACACACACACACACACACACACACACACACACACACACACACACACACACACACACATACACACACACAAATTCAAAAAAGTATTACAGTGATAGTCATAAAGTCGTAAATCTTGGTGAACAATACTGACTTCTTTTTTCTTTAGGGTGCTAACTGCTATTGAAAATTTTGCAGATTTTGTTTACAGTTTCAGTCAGAATGAACTGCGCTGCATACAAATGAAAACATTATTGAAGCCTATTCACGAAATATCCTTGCGAAACCGGCCGAAATTTCACTTCTCAACCAGTCGCTCTATGGAGTAGGTGCGCGCTATAGGTCCGAATAGTCGAGTGTATCAGAAAAAAATGTCTGGCTCTGAAAAATACTGTCGGCCAAGCCGATCTTTCTTTTCGTATCAGTTTTAAAGAATCAGACAATTCAGAATAAAATCGTAGAATTGGAAGGTACACGTCTACACGCTACACGTCTCAAAAGAGCCCCCTCTCCCCTCTCCTCACCCCACGTGAGCTACGTTATAATCGAGTTTGACAAAACCCCACTGCAAAAATGATCACTTTGTGCAGGAGTTGGCACGAAACGACCGGAAGCAGATGGTGAGTAACAAACTAGGCTTGTGTCGTTTCGCGGAGCCTTCTGTAGAACGAACTCGTTAACAGTTAAGTCAACTCCACAAGGTCGCGCTTTTGCGATAGGAGGGTCTCACAACTAAAAGTCACATTTATGGCTGCTAAAAGACTCCCGACGTCAGATGTGTGTCGTTAGCGGCTGCTCACTGATCTCACATGTCGTTTGCGGCACTGTGGAAGCTGCAGGTCTCCTTAAGCCAGAAGGGCGGGCTGAACGCCCCTCGAAATGTGTTCATCCGCGCCGCGTCGTCTGCTCAGCTGCTGCCAAATTTGCGGTATACGACGCGCACGCGCAAAGGTCCTAACAGATCTCACGTATCGCAGTGACCTATCACACACCAGGCAAAAAAAAGAAAAGCACGCTAATCACACCGTTAGTCAGACAATCGCACCCGGAACTATATTCCGATGCGCAAGGACCCCTACCGCCTGTGTATAATACGCCTCGAACCTTCTGCAACGCTGCAAACGGCTCGTGAGACGGAGTAGAGTAAAAAATAATGAAGACACTGCTGGATAAAGGACGCCAGTAGTGCCGTGTTATACAGGCTGCGGGGACATGCCCGAGAAGTTCAAATATAAAGCAGCGTAAAAAACGGTATATGGCCTGGCGATTCGTTTACCACAGCGAAAGGAGACAAGCAACGACAAGAAAGAAAAGAAAAGAATGCGCATTGCTTATACTGCGTTGCCTCGCCGACCTAAATTAGAAAAAAAAGAATTGGACAGTTTATACACAAACGACGACGCAAAAGCAAAAAAAAAAAAAAACGACACGTGCGTTGAAGCACACGCGCGCTTTGTCACATCGCGAGGTCACGCACGATGCTTGAGAAGCTCGTGGGCTGGCGTGATGTCGAGCGGCGACGCAGCCAATCGCACAGCGCTCGCGGCGAATCGTGCAAGCAGGCTGCCTTTCCTCCTCTCTCCGCAACGAAACCATATGTATCGCTTCCCGGATCCTTAACTGCGTTATTATTGCATTCTGCATTTATATACCCCGCACAATTAGATTTATGAGCTGGGTTGTTCGTCCGCAAGCTTTAGGTAAAACACACACACACACACACACACAAACGCCGTCTGCTACCGTCACGTGCCGTGAGCAGCGAGTGTAGGCTGAGGCAGCTGTTTGCCGCGATTAAAATCGACAGGAAATAAAACTGAAATACAGTAAACGCTTCCATACGACAAAAAAGAAAAGAAAAAGCTCGTTTGAAAAGTGGAGCGCACAGGCCTAAGCGCTTAAATGAGATATATATGATTTTAGCTGTGCTGGCAGATTTCATTTTGCAACAGCAAAAAAAAAAAAAAAAAAAGAAATCACTCTTACCCTGGGAAGAGGTTTGCTAAACCGGAAAGCCCGCTAAGTTGAGAGGCAGGTGGCAACACCGCCGTGAAGTTCCCGCACCAGCGCACGGCGACGTCACAAATTTTCGACGGGGTCTGCTCGAGCATAGTTAATATTTCTGTTTTTTTTTGTTAATCGCTAAATATCGATTGCATTGTATTCTGAAAGAGCAAAAGACAGAGTCGGCAAGTTTCACCAACATCTGCGGCGTCACAATGGCTCAAACACGAGAAGATACCCTGAAATCTGTGACGTATATGCCGGCGCTGGAGTTTCCTTCGGCGCGAAATTAACCAAAATAAATTGAACCAAGGTAATTAAACCTTCCGTTGCCAAAAAGACTCCCCAGAACTTTCATAATTCACTTTGTTTAGAAAATGGAAATATCAGGCATTCGACTTGAATGTTCTGAGATCGTTTTTTTCTGGAACATTCGCACTCGATTCGATGCATATTTTGGCTATTTAAAAGCACGCCGACTTTCTTGGTACTGTACAAGGGCAACTCAGTAATAGAGCTAAAATTATTTTCTCTTCACAGTGTCCCTCTAAAAGCCTGCAAAATATTTGTGCGGCGCGTTTATCTGTGGCTTTGTGGGACTCGAACCCCGCGACCTCGTGTGCCCAGATGCCAAAAGACAGCAGCACGTGCCAGCGGTACCCCCTTTCCCATTTCACCGGGTGTGCACAACGCCAAAAGCGCACAAAGGATCGATGACCTCGGAAAACCGCACGTTACAAAATGCGTTTCGAAGGGAGTTATCGAACTCTACACTCGGGACACATTAAGTCGGGGGGCGGGGGGGGGGGGGGGGTCTTGATGACGAGCGCCACGGCGCGGCGACCTAGCGAACGAAACTGTCGGGCAACGGGGCAAAAAAAAGAAATAAAACAGTTTTGAGAATTTGCCTACAGCATTCGCAATACAAACACGGCGTGAAAGCGCCTCGGGTCAATACACCGCAGTTACACGTGCAAATACTCAGTCAACATTGCGGGAGCAGTCCGCGACGTCGCTAATAGCCTCGCCGCTAGGTGGCGGCACGCGAGACGCCGCTTCACGCCGAGAGCCTTGCTTTGATGCGTGTCTAGTCAGCGTCGTTCGACGGCCGAGTAACTTCGATCACGCGACTCGCCAACCGTCGCTCTCGAATGCCGCGGCCGGCTTCATCTGGCTAAGCTGTTCGACGCTAGGAGGCGCTACGGCATAAAGACGCGCGCGCCACCTATGCTGAGTTTCATGGATGGCAGGCAACGATAAGAAGCCTTCAGCCATAGAGTTTTTCACTATAACACCTAGGGGGAAAGCTGGCGGCGCCGCCTATGGGAGTTTCCTAAGGGGCGCTGTACCGTCATGGCATTCACGGTATATTTGTCTGCGAGGCTTGTGTTGGCTGCTGTTGTAAGAGGTTTCGTCTAAAACATGGATATGGCTACACAAATACCGTGTTCTTAAAGCAAACTCTTCATAAAATGTTCCCATTCACGCATATTACATCTTCCAGTCAAGTTTACTCCCCTACAATGCATAACCAAGCGAAGAAAAGCAAGAACAGACAACAAACTGTTCCAAAGCGAGCACGAATCTTGTCGTATGTTCCCCAACTTTAGCATCCCGCTGATACTTTCTACGTTTCATATAATTGTACATGGAATAACAACTTCTCATAGTTAAACAAAACATGTTTTTGTGTGATAATAAAGCTAAATCAACTTTTTACGTGGTGTTTTACCAGAAAATTAAATCATTGTGACAGACGGAACGGTGTTTGCCTGGATCTCCGAGAGCGATGCCAATCCGAAGTCACAATACACAGGCATTCCCATGCATACCACAGCGCAGCAGCGCCACATTTCCCTCTAGGTAATATAGTGAGAAACTCTATGGCCGCGGCCGGCCTCATCTGTCTAAGCTGTCTGTCTAAACTGAGCATAGGTGGCGCTACAGCAGAAAGACATGTGCGCCACCTATGCTCAGTTTCATGGATCGCAGGCAACGATAAGGAGTCTACACCTTCTCTCACTGCTCGCAATTGTGACAAAAAAAAATTGTGCGCCACGTGTGAAATAAATATACAGGTACACAGGCCACATTCAATTCGGTACAACATTAGGTGTCATTCTATTTACGTCGCAAAATGTAAAGCAAGTATGACGCGAAAGACGTCGCGGACCCGATCCCATTTATCGCCGAGCGAGCGGAGTGACACATTTCTGCGAGCAGCGGCCGCGGCACACCCCTCGCGCTCGCGACCAAAACGTAGTGCGTCGCCTGTTGGAAGTGCAAAGTGGCAATGGCGTACAAATCGTACGCGATCTGACGTATACAGCCTCGGGTCTACAATTTACAGATGTGATATAGGCAATACAAAGTAGTCATCTCTTATACAAGGCGTCACGGATCAGAAACAACTGCGCAGCGAAACTCACAGAGTGAGACTTGTATGCGACCGCCCTTATTGCGCACAGCTTCCGCAGTGCTGCCAGCTAAGTACATGAAATGGATGAGAACTTCTTGCTGGGTTAGTTGGTGACGCATAACATAGACGAAGGCGAAACAAGGAGCGCCTCTCGGTTAGATACGATTATGAAACGGAGTTAACAGTGAACGCCTTCATAACGAAGTGCTTGTGGGGCCTGCAAAATCGTTTGTTATACTGCGTCACTTCGCTGCAAACGTCGCACACAGCAAGGCTCACAAGAGGGACAGAATTATTCCTCCGTCACATCAGCTAATTTCGTTGCAGAGGCGGCGCTCGTTGCAGAAGAGGCGTTCCGCACACGTTCCAGAAGACACGATCACTCGTGGCTCGGAGGAAGCGCGACCTGGAACTTCTTTAGTGTGCCGCCAGAGGGGGCCGACACTCCTGTCTCACCAGTTGTACGCAGTGCACCGGTGTCTATACAGAGAGCTTGCGCCAGCCAAACGCTAACGAGTGACGACTGTAACGTGTTGTACCGAAGGGAGGAAGGATCGCTCATCGCACGCTCCTAAGCCTTCCGCGAGACTTTCACCAAAGGTGCACTAAAGAGAAAACATGACTAATTTCTGGCGGTCTAGGCGCCGAAATAACGATTTGATTATGGGGCACACCGTATACAGTGGGCTCCTTAACGAGCACCCTACATGCAAAGTATATTAGGCGGGAGCCTAGTCAGACTTTTTTTTTTTTTTTTTAGAAGACGGACTACGTTTTACTTTAAACGAACCAACGACAGAATCTAGCAAGCTGCGAGTATTTCTTCTGCGGCCCCCACAGCGGCTCATACACGAGAAGACACCCTTCTAAATCCGCGACGTCCCATTGGCGTATACCAGCAGTGGGATTCAGATGCGAAAGGGCAACCTCCCCCCCCCCCCCCACACTATATATATATTGGTAGTTTCTGCTTCATTATTATCCTAGTAATCATGTTCTTACCCCAATATTATCCAAAATTAAGTTTTCGAGGGAGGATATATTATCATCATATGTACTGATTTAGCGTATCCCCTCACGCTTTCAGTCGGCGTCGCGCGGAGTGCGATTAGATTCGGGGTCCAATC
Organism: Dermacentor variabilis; assembly: GCF_050947875.1. NCBI lineage: Eukaryota > Metazoa > Arthropoda > Arachnida > Ixodida > Ixodidae > Dermacentor > Dermacentor variabilis. Next base: position 119,266,126 of record NC_134576.1, read on the forward strand.
AGAAACAGATCGATCCAACTACGCCAGCTCACAGCTCTACTTGGGCGGACGAAGTTGTGGAATGGCGGCACAGGCGTGAGCGGGCCCGGTCACGTGAGCTGCATGGTCGCGCTTTCGATTGGCTCCTTGCTAGCTATATACACACAGTCTCAGTACTTCGGCACTGTCGTTATGCCACGTCATTTCGAAACCGAGTAAAGATTTTCTTTTCTCGTCCGACAAGCAGCGACAGGTCATCGACCTCTATATTAGGCTCGGATCGACTAGGGTGGCATTCTCTTAATTAGGCGAAGAGGACTGCGCGTTTCCCTGTCGGCACGAGTACACAGTTTGATAGTTTATACAGTATGCGTCCTTTCTTTCTTTTTCTTTCTTTGTTTCTTTCTTTATTATTATTTTCTTTTGACGAGGTGTGGAAACACCATATTACACAACAGCGCCGACACGGGCTCTTGAAGCTCTAATTCAAACACAATGTGCTAGCGACGTTTATGTAATAGCACGAATATTCTCGTCGAAAGACGAGGTCACTATACGTTAATTTTTTTTACTACCGACAGTTTAACCACTTGGCAACATCATCAAAGCAGAATACCGTCGCTGTAATTGTAACCTTGTGCGCTTCAGTTAAATTAAGCGTCACGATGGCTCCACCAGCGTCTGACAGCTAAAGAGTCGGAAAGCAATGGAGAGATTGACAGAACCGGGGTCGCCGCTACAGACACACAGGTACAACTGTACGATATGGAGGTAAAGGTTTTCATCAACAGGCAAAAGACCAATGAGAGCGAGACGAAACGGTACACTCCTGCGCGCATGTGTAATACCTCATTAGCTTAACAAGGCTAGGTGACTGCCGCCACCCCAACCCGTTCTTGAAGAGGAAGCTTTAGCTCAGGGGCTCCTGCCTAAATACATGAGGCAGGTGAAATCGGCTTTCTCGGCAACGACTGCAACACATGTGATTAAGTTTGTTGCACTTAAAGGAAAAAGTTAAAGTCTAGCGACTTTTGGTAGCGAATTTTCGATCTAGGTCGTCAATACTTTATTAAAAATTGTTGAAAATTGCTAATTTTCAGAAAACGAAACTATCAAGCTTGCTAATTTTCAGAAAACGAAACTATAAAGTTTTCAGCTAGCTCGGCACTGACAAACGATACCCCGATTTTGTAAATTGCATCTAATAGTGCATCTAAAGCGGGCAAAATTTACTGTGCTATACAGGGCTCTCCCCTTATATGCGAGTAGGCCTTTTGCAAAACCCTTGTAAACGGTTAAACAAATTCACGTAAAATATGAGCTGGTGTATCAAATTTATCCGCTTTGCATGTCCTAACGGGTGTAGTTTACAGAACTGCGATATCTTTTTTTGGAGCAGAGCTAGGAATGGCGTAAACTCCGTGCTTTCCTTCTTATTTTTCAAACTTACCGATTCTTGAAAATTTGTTACGCGAATATCAGACCCTGAATTGTAATTTCGCTTCCAACAATCACTTGGATGTAACTTTCGCTCTCAAATAGAAAGATTCATTAAAATCGGCCCAGTGGTTATCTCAGAAAAGCACTTCTGCGCTCGCCATGTATTTGAATAGGCGACATCGGAGTTGGGCCGGAGCTAAAGCTTCCTTTTAAATGGGATGCCATTAGAAGTCATTGTCATCTCCCGTATACCATGAACGCTAATAGTTGATGGACAGGCTAAATGACTACAAAATAAAAAGAAAAGGAAGAAAGGAAGCCAGAATCTCAAGACAAACACACATGACGGGTAGGGTCTCCGGTATTTGCGCAGTGAACGACGTTTAACAAAAGATGTTGCACGCCTACGTAAATATTCTTGTAACGTTGATCACTGGATGGTACAGTCAATGTCCAACAATGCCTATAAGAAATAGCAGTCGAGGCGAATTCTAATTCTACCGACAGTGCCATTTATTTAACCGACAACACACACAAGTGTGCGCACTCTGTCGTTCCGCCGCTCAAACCAACGCGCACTGGCCGCTTCATGACGAATGAACGCAACCTGAAATATTACAATCGATCCGCAGGTCATTCTATCTAGCTCACGACAAACAACACGTGATCTGCATTTTCCATTCCGAAAGCTTCGTCCCCGTTTCCAGTATAATTACGAACGCGCCGGCGTTGGCAAATACTGAGAGCGCTCTTCTCGATGGCAGCACCTGACCCCGCTTTCCCCTGCGGCCCACGCTTACACAAACGCCCGCCCCTAGAGTCTAACAGTACTGCGCTCTCGGCCAACACAATCCGTGCCCTCTCCGTACTAGCAAACACTTTTTATCCTCGTCAACGAACAGCGTCATACAGCGAACACACAAACACACCGGGCTGCATTCGAAACGGGGCGAGCAGAAGTTCCGCGTCTGCAACGCCCGCATGGACAGCTGCGAGCGCGGAAGCAGAAGCCACGCCAACCAACCAAACCACCAATCGCGCGACGGAAAAATACTCGACGCGACGCCCTCCACCAGCACGGCAACCATCGCGAAAGCAGAGCATAAAATATCGCAGTGGCGAAAATAAGCCTAGCACCATGCTGGCACGGCGAAAAGAAAAAAAACAGGCGCGCAGATAGCGCACGAACTACCACGTCACCTGTGGATCGTGAGATAAAACTAGCAGACGACCAAAACGACCACAGGAAGAAAAAAGTCGCTCTGTTTCTCGCCTCACAGATGGCGCGCGAGTTAGCTAACTCCTAAGCATTAGTCACGAATTACGGCCTCGGATGTTGAGGCGTAGCAGTAGTTGCGCAACTGAATGGGAGCGGGGGGGGGGGGGGGGTGCGAAGAGGCTCTGCATTGATTAGCGACTGTGTAGCGTGAATTCGGTCTCGGTAGTCGTAGATGTTTTGCGCCTATGTGGTGGGAGTTGCTAGCGCGAACTAAACACGAAGGGGCAGGCGTGGCGGGGTAAGGACCCAACAGGACCTCACACCCGTGAAAACCGCAACAGGCGACCGCGATCTCTGGTGCGGTTTTGTTATTTTTATCTCCCTCCATCGCGAAGCACGACGCTACTTTCAAGCAGAGCCAAACCAAGCCAAAGGCGAAGCCATAGCCGACGCCCAAGTAGAGAATACTGGGGCAAAAAAGGAACCGGCGACGCCGGGGCGAAACATCACCATCTTCCCGCATATTTTAAAGCGATCGATCGACACGAATTCCCCCCACCCCCCGCAACCTTCCCCCATCCACAACGCTTCCACACCAAAAGCAGCGGCAGCAGTTCGCACGAGGAAATGCTCCTCTTCTCCGACGCGAGCGTTCGCACACCCACATCCAAACGAGAACTTTTTTTTTTTTCTTTTACATTTTCGTGCCTCTTCCATTATTAATTCGCCCACTCCCAACAGAGCGCGCGCGTTCCGCAGCCAAGCGTTCTTCCATTTCGTTTCGACGTGCAGCAGCATTGCCGAGCAAATATATTTTTTCTACTTTTTTTTTTACTTCATCATGTTCCATGCCGCGGCGGTTAAAAACAGCGACGGGTACTTTAGATCATGTAGCCCTTCCACGCTAACAGCAGCACGAAACGCAACGAACGTGGTGCGTGATGACGGCGTTGGTAGAAGAGGCGCGCGAAGCGGTCGCCGGCCACCACATTCCGCACAGCAGAAACACGAGAAACGGGAGGGGGGATGGACGGAACAAGAAAAAAAAAAGAAAGAAAGAAACATGGCAGTAACACAATTTCAGAGCATCCAGATAGAAGAAGAGGTCTCAGTGTCCGCTTCCTCCAATGGCCGTCGTCGTTGAACCGCCTCCCTAAACTACTCCCTCGAAAACCCACGCAACCAGTTCTCGTTTCCACTCACGCGAACAGCGAGCGGAATGGAAGATCAGAGAGAAAGGAAAATAACAGAACGACGACGAAACACAGAGCGCGCGCGCGCGCGCGATGAGAGAGAGAGAGAAGTGAATTGACTGGAAAGGAGGTAGCAGAGAAGGAGGAAAGAGGGGGGAGGATCTATAAAAAGAATAATAGAGGAATACCAGCGGGCGTCCGACGGAAGCCGGGCCGGCCAGCAGAAGAGAACTAGGCCCCACTGGCAGCACCAAACAACGACGTCGTCAACGACAACGCTATAAATGATTAAATCGATACAAACGTGACGCGATGTGCCTAGTACCACGAGGCACGCGAGCTCGCCTTCCGAAAAAACAACCCCCGGAACGACTGCTACGACGCGATGTTCGCGGAGAGAGAGAGGGAGAGAATGAGAACAAGAAGAAAAAGTGTGGAAAAAGAAGATGGACGGAATGAAAGAGGCTACCATAAGATACATTGTAGCAGCGCGGCGCCGTTCGCGCGGTGGAAACTAGAAAGAGGAGAACGAAAAAAGAACAGAAGGCGAGCAGCGTCCGACCGACGTACACAGACACACACACGGAACGAAATATGACTGCCGGCGCGTAAAGCAATGTTCTGTCTGTTCTTTTATTTCAGTTTCTTTTGCGAAAAAAAAAAAAAAGAAACAGGGAAATGAAGGGAATAGCTGAATGTGCGTGCGTATATAGGCTCTTCCATTCGAGCAATCTATCATAACAGAGGCAGTGTGCAGAGCTGGTTGTTTACTTTCCGTTTCTACTCGACGTTCGCTCCTACCCTTTCGTTTTTTTGTGCCTTTTTCTTCGTAACTTCTGTTTTTATTTTTGCAAACCAAGCTGGCGCCGCACGCGCCCCGAACCTCGACGCCGGAGGTTTGTCGTAAGGTTACGGCAACGCAGCCATGACGATTTGCGAGCAGCGCGCAGTCACACTGGTTATACAAAGGGTCGCTTTCCGACAGGCCTCTGGCTACGTTTTCGAAACCTCACACCGCAAGCCATCACGCCACTAGCTTGACATCAAAACCGAACCGTCGCAAAAAAAAAAAAAAGAGCAAAAGACACCAACTCGTTCCGTACACTGTCTCCTCACCCCGCCTTCCCAAAGAAAGTCCACGGGGTCAACGGAAAACAATCGCTCGGGGATATGGCACGTTGTGTAGGCGCGAACACAACTCATTCACGGCCCGGAAAGCAAGTCCGTGCTTTGATGCAAGTCAGCGCGCCGAAAAATCAGCACTCCCCGTCGCACACTGTGCGATGCCGTAACCGTACCCCTCTACCCCCCCGGTAGCCCAAAGCAGCGGCACGCAATCTCGGTTTCTCGAGCTCTCGCCGCCCGTCGTCGCAAAGGCGAACGGAAGGGCTCCGAAAGCGTCGACTGTGAACACCGCCCGATCCTTTCACAGCGCTTCTTTCTTTTTTTCGTTTACTTTGCGCTTTTCCGTCCTTCGCGAGCACGCTGCTTCCGCAAGCGGGCCAACGCCGCCGCCGACGTCCCACGAGCGATTCCAATCGTGACAGCTCGCGGCACCGTACTACGTGCGATCGGCCCGAGCACGCCAGGCGCACGGGCCAGCTCGCGACGCAAACTAGCACGTCCTTCTCGTTTCCACGCAACGCAGCGCCGACCAGCAACTATCTAAACCAAACCCCGGCCGAGCGGCGGCGAACTTCCTCTCTCGAGGAGAGCGCGCCTTCGAGCGGACGAGCTGGCTGCAAGCAAGCGCTAAAGAAAAATCGGGCCAGCGCAGCGGCGAGCAGCAGCAAGAAAAATGTCCAAAACGCGCCCTTTTAGAAACCGAACTCGGCCGTACTCGGGCGCGCAGCGCACGAGAACGCGGGTCCCAGGAAGCGTTCCTCGCGCAAACGGCTTCGATTCTCGCGTTCGCATCATGGCTGGTGGCGTGAAGGTTAGCGCTGGGACTCGCCGGGCGAACCAAAACGCGATCCCCGGCGAATAAAAAGCGATTACTAAAAATGGAGTAACCAAAATATTTCGCTCCGGAGGGCGCCTCGGCGGCGCTGGGTCGCTGGAGAAGAGCAAGAAAAAAAACGTGCGAAGCACGACAGGCTTACCGGTTCCGGCGTCACCGATGCTCCTCCCGGCACCACCCGTTCGACTCGGTCGACGCATTTGTAACGAAACTAAGCCATGGCGATGCACGAAAAACAGGGCTAAATTATCCGGGACTCGCTAACGCAAACCTTAATAATGGATGCCGCCATCTTTAAACAACGTCAACGCGCCGCGCCGCCGGGAGTCGGAGGAACGGAACGTAACGAAAAGCAAGAAAAAGTGGGGGAGAGAACGTGAACTTGCTCGATGAGCGGCGCAGGGAACTGGCCCCGAAAGTTAGGGGGGCCCGCGCGCGATATTCGGTTTCGCGAAAAAGAAAAAAAAAAAGAAAATGTGAGAGAGAGAGGAAGAGAGAGAGAGAAAGAGCTTGTTCGAAAGAAAACCTTGCTCTACCAAAAGGTCCTACCTGGCCCGAGAGGGTGCGGGCAAATAAAAAATGCGGATTTGAAGGAATCGCGAGAACTCGCGCAGGGCGATGAGACCGGGGCAGCGCGGGTCGCATACGATTACACTTTTTTTTTTTCTCTCTCTTTCTTGGTGGACCACCCAGTTTCAGTTTCGGTTGGCGCGGGTGGCGTATGCTTCGTTTGTGGTTTGCTGTTTTCGACACGCGTTTTCGACGGGCGGTTCTCGAATTGCCGCGTGCGATGTGAGGATTTATAGGAATGTCGGCTCTGCCCACCGACTGCCGCGGCCTGTCGAAATCCGCAGCCGAACGCGCCTCGAAATTAGGATGCGCGCCTGCGTCGTAGGCGCGAAGGGCGATAGATCGCTAACTTTGACGTTCACGTTTGTACGAATTCGACCATTATGTAGTTTACGTCACGTGATTGTCGTAATGTCTTGTTGCCGTGTGTCGTTGCAAACGCAGTGCGACTGACGTGTGTCGGAAATAATGCCGCTGTCACACGGACACTTTGGTTCGCGATCGAGCACCATCGGGGTCAAAATACTCGACCGCGATTGGCCCGGCCCTCTCGCAGCTTCAGCAAAGGAGCCAATCGCGACCGAGAAATTTGATCCCCGTTGCGCTCGATCACGATCGAAAGTGCGCCGTGCGACGCGCATATAAGTTGTTTCGGATCACAGCTATTTCCACGATTTTGTTTGTTTTTCAGAAACGACAAATGAAGAAATCATTTACCTCTGGCAATTGTTCAAGAATTTTGAACCTGTACTGTGGCAACGTGTTACAAAGCATAGTTTCCCACAAAACGTTCCTTTGGAAATTCTATGCTACAAAGGAGGCGACGTTTGCTCATAGGCACGCCAGTTTTAACCAGATTGTCATCAAGTGTGCGTTGCAACACCCAGTGCACGTTCTGCACATTGTTTTCATTGCTGGAGGCAGCTCAGTGGAAAGATCAGTGGAAGGCTGAAATTACCACCCTCTCAAATTCGCCCAAGCATTAGCCATAACTGAACAGGTTTCCCACACTACAATGGCGTAAACATCATCTTGTAAGGTAGGGGTGTGCAAATATTCGCAACTTTCAAATTACAGAATTGTACTTTGCCCTATTCGATTCGGTCTTCGAATAGCATATTTAGTTAGTAAATAAGAATATTTTGTGCAAAGTTTTCGAATAGTTCAAATCCCCAACTTTGGGATAATTTTCACCCTGGTGGTCATATACATAAAATAGGAAGTTATGTAGTTAGGTACGCCATAACATCACTCATGGTACCAAACGTCTACAGCTAAACCACTATCTTTCACACTCAACAATCACTCTGGAGTAGGTGAATAAACCGCTTGTTAGCTTCCAATGTTTCATTTCTGCCTTTCATAAGCAATGCTTGTGAAAGTAGAAGTCACTGGAGGAAGCCATTGTTCTGTGGTGTGCCTTCAGTAGGCTAATAATGATAAAACGTCAGACATATGAATCAAAAGCAAGATGGCGCAGATAAAAAAATCTTTAATACGGCAATATACATTCAGTGAATTGTCTCGTAACTGGCCTAGAATGAAATCACAGACAGGTTGACCCACACAGTAAAAAAGAGCAGTGTGAGGTACAGTGACAAGAGAAGTGTGCTGTATGTAGTGACAGTGAGAAAAAAAAAAAAAAAGTTCAGACAAGATGCTTAGAACTGTACACACCATGTACAAAAACAGACACACACAAAGAAAAGATCCGATACTAAAGTAATGCTAAAGAAAGCACACATACAGTGGTATTTTCTCGCAGATACCGATTACGAGAACCACGACAAAAGTTTGAAATAATTCTGTACGATGCTGGAAAAGAAAGAAAGATAAACAGCAAAAGAACAAAGAAAAGATACCAAAGCTCACCTCTAAATGAAGCGCTCAAAGCAAGACAATCCGAAACGACATCTTATCACATGCGTGGCAACGCAACTCATCATATTGAAAAGGTGCAAAAATACGACACGCTACGGTAAAAAAATGATCTTTTATACAGGGATACCAAACGTGCCGTCAACGACAGGTCCCAGCTGGCAGGCTCCCAGGAAAAAACCAGTGGTAAGCTCGCCGTGTTCCATCATAACAAATCTCGCTTGTACCATTGACTTCTCGTGCTTATCACAATCACAAGTGCGCTTTTTTTTTTTTTAAGGATGAAATCTGACACTTCTGATGTTTCCTCCAACGACACGAACGAGAGTAGTACAACTACGACAACAACTACTCGTGGACCCCAAAAAGTCAACACACGCAGTCCCGCACAGCACCATTTTTTGTAATCTTCCACTGATTAAAGACCATCCATATAAAGGGCAGGTAATTACGTCGACTACAGGTAGGGGTGACGTGTCGTGTGTCAGTGCTTTCTTCCGGAGACACACACACAACAGGTGACGACGATAATAACCGACATTTACCACTGTTTACTGTCAGGAGTTTGACAGCCTGCAAGTGACAGGCTTCAAACGAAGCACAAAAATGGCCGCTCGATGGAAAAGAACACAGTGCGAGGGTGCCACGCCAACTAGCCGGAGGGAGGGTAGGTGGCCTGATGACCGAACGTCAGAAATTTAAAATCACCCAATGTAAAGCAGCACATTTGCTCAGTCAGCTGCAGTAATTCAGGCATCGATCGAGTAAAGCGTACCTCCAACATGTTATTGACGCAACATCCACGGCCACGAGTGAAATACACCCCACGGCGTGAGCACGTTGCAGGCAGCCACAGTGACCACACGCCAACAGGGTAAACCCAGAGCTTTACAACTTGCAGTCTTTTTCAAATAGCTTCTGTGATGCTCGCACACAATGAAGCAGATGTTTCAATGCATTAGACAGACATGTTATGCTAAGGCAAATGCAACATAAGCATCCGTTCACAGCAGACGCTGCTGTGACCGCCAATCGTTTTTAAGCCAACCCCGACTGGCCGCACTGTCACAGGTGACAAAGCGTTTGCTAATGCAACTATGGCCCAATACAACTAGCCAGGCTGTGCCCCTCTTTTTTCTTCCATCGAGCGGCCGTGCAAATATGACACCACCAACTCGCCACTGTGCACACACTGCCAATCATGTGACAATCATGCCAATCATGTGACTCTGTGCAAGCAGTAAGTGAGAACCCGTCATTCTAAGCGTTGGCGGCTATCACACATGGGCTTGCCACTGCACCGTTGTGAATGCTGAACAGGTGGCGCTGGTGAGCGGCCAAGAACAGACACCACCAAAGTAATGGCTCTGCCGTTTTTATCCAGACTAGTTGTCTTCTTTATGTTAATTTCGGCACCTACCGTGTGCTGCAAACCGCACAGACAGTTACAGTGAAAGCAAAAATCCAGCAGCTGCAAATCATTCCAATGGTTGGACAGCGGTAGCTTTTTCACAGTTGTGCTTGCATAATAAGGCAGGTTATTTTGCTGTGCTTTCAGCTCACTGGCTACAATGTGCTGCTCATGGCGCAGGTGGTCACAATCAAAGGTACACAGTGCTGCATCACTTGAGAATCACGCACAGAATGAACCACTGGTTTGATAATGCTCCAATTTCGCACACAGGCAGTATGCGATGGTGCATTTTGTGTTACTTCCCAGTTTAGGTGCAGAACATTCCTTCTTCCTCCATAATGAATCGGAAGTATACAACACCTATTTGTATGAGAGACCGAAAATGTAACTCACCCTCCTGCCATCAGGGGTCGCTATTACCGAGAAAATATATTTTTTAAAATTTACAATCGCTGCAGACGGTACTTATTTGAGACATGTTGTGGACTAAACCAGTGAATACTGCATTAAAACAAGATGCAAACAAAACTGCAGAAACTCTTTCTCCATGCATAATCCAAGCACAAATGGGCAAGCAGTTTCCTCAGGTGAGCCACTTATACCTGCCTCACTAAGCAATGTTAACACTGAGTAGATGGCAAACAGTTATGAATGACAGAATAGCATTTGCCTGAGCTCATTGGTTGCACATAGCACTATTGGTTTCCAGCAGAACGTTCTGATGCGGACAGGAAGAGACAACGACACACGTTGGACTAGCAACTGAATGTTTATTATTGATTTTCTATACTTTTTATAGCACAAGATACTCAATGCCTTTTTTCTTTCATGCACATTATTCAACTCCTTAGGTTGAAATATCGTCTTTGCGCAAGTAGCCCTTTTCTTTTTCTGTTAGTAGTATTGATGGTGTACTGATGCAAGATTTCGCGCTTCTGTCAATTGCCATAGCTTCTAAAATCTCACACGTCAGCTTGTCTTTACTTTTTTCTAAAGCTTTGATGTTGTGAAATTGAACAGTGCTATGGTGCTGGTGATAATGAAAAGTGAGATGCCCAGCAGAGATTCCTCTAAAAGATGCCGCATGCTCTCTTTTTCTGTGATTGATACACCTGCCTGTTTGTCCTATGTATCGTCGACTACATGATAAGGGTATATCATATATCACCCCTGTTTTGCAGGTAGCGTGCTTGTTGTGGTTCATTGAGCACTGCTTATTTTGCATGCTCTCTTATCCTGTAGCAATGACAGGACAAGAGAGCATGCAGCACCTTTGGAAGAAATCTCCGCTGGGCATCTCGCTTTTCATTATCGCCAGCACCATTGCACCGTTCAATTTCATGACATCAAAGTTTTAGGAAAAAAATAGACAAGCTGACGTGCGAGATTTTAGAAGCCATGGCAATTGAGAGAAGCGGGAAATCTTGTATCAGTACACCATCAATACTACTAGCAGAAAAAGGGCTACTTGCACAAGGACAACATTTCAACCTAAGGAGTTGGAAAACTGGCATGACACACACACACACAACAAAAAAGAGGCATTGGCTATCTTATGCTATGAAAAGTGTAGGAAATCAATAATAAACATTCAGTTGCTAGTCCAGCATGTGTCGTCTCCTCCTGTCCGTGTCGGAACATTCTGCTGGAAACCAATTGAGTTATGAATGGCTCGAATCATTGGTCAGTCATGTCTGGCACACAGCTGTGCTTAAAGAGACACAAAAACCAAAAATTGTCCAGCTAGAGCGATACATCAATCCTCAAAATAACTAATTGTTTGTTCCTTGCCACGACAATGGCCATTCCGTAGGTTGCACTCTGCTGGATATTATGGCAAGGTTCAAGACAGAGGCCTAAACACAGAGGTTGGCACACTCGGGCAAAGAGTACCGAAAGAGAAGTTTGAACAGGTAGCATCAGCAAGTTGATCTGTAGGAAATCTAAAAGACTGACCAAAGCGCATTTCTTTTTTTCCGGTTCAAATGTGATCAGTTTTATTACTTGAAAGTTTTATCCTGTTCGTAAATGAATTACAATTTACAATGTACCAGAATACTGGAGGTATCGATAGCAGCAGCAGGGCTGGTAGCGCCATCTTGTCATGCTTTCTTCAGCTGCAATGACTTAGATTTTTTTTTATGTTGCATCTTTATTCTAGCAGGAGAGGTAGAAAGAAAATTAAATCCAGCAAACGCGAACAATGGTTGCTAACAATGTGTTTGCCCAAGCAGACGTGTAGAACATGGTTGCTCTAGTTGATGTCTGCACCACAAGATGGCACCACCAGTGCTGCCACGCCTTCTATCTCCTTAATGTTCTGGCGTTTCATCAACTGCATACATTTACGCAAGAAGCTAACACTGTCCATTACCACCGGTTGTTTGCTCTTTACCTGTTAAATATATAACATGTTTGCCCAAGCAGACGTGTAGAACATGGTTGCTCTAGTTGATGTCTGCACCACAAGATGGAACCACCATTGGCATTCTGGCACTTCGTCAACTGCATACATTTACAGAAGAAGCTAACACTGTCCTTGCCAATGGTTGTTTACTATTTACCTGTTATAAGCAGGTCACCAGCCGTCACCAAAAGCTAGTTTCATACACCACCAACAATGGTGCAACTGCTAGTCCTACGTTTACACCATTTTCTCAAAAGTTCTATTCTTTGTAAGAATGCCAGTTTGCACATTTAAGCATACCAATCTATCACCTTGCCTTCCCTTAACGCTTGCCTTTAGGATCGCTTAGAAGAGAAACACAGCAGCATGGTGACTGCAATGCAAGGTTCCACACAGTGCCGAGTTAGCAGATGAACAGTCCCGTGCAATGACGAATTAGCACACCAAAGTGTTCCCACAAATACAGGCCACACGTCCAACGGTATTCACTAGCATGCTATATTCTTGATTGTGAGTGCACGATGAAGCTCGAACAGACATAACAACATGTGGCAAACATTGATGTCACAGATTGCCAAAGTCGATATCTCATGTTTTAAACACCCATCAGAAGTGAGCATGGCAAAGCTTATTTACAGTTTCATACACAAATGTACATAATAATTGTAAGCTGCATTTGTGTGCTAAAGATCAATAAAGCAGAGAACACAACCCCACTCATCTATTACAAAAAAAAAAATAGAATCTGGCTCAAACAGTCTAAGTTTGTACTGCGACAAAAAAAATGTTCACTAAATTGCAAGGCAACAAAACGGCGACAAGGTAAAAACTGTCATGAGCACATCTGAACTGTTTGATTAGTTGTGCAAGAACACAAAACAATAACAAAACATGCCACCCTTCCACCTTCAATAACAACTTCAGGTTTCATGAACAAAAACATGTGTAAAAGAAAGAAAGAGCTGCACAATGATCAATCATTAAATTAATCTTTGATGTTGTTTCCTGCCATGGCAGGTTACCGGTCCCTGTATTGCTGCTGTGGTCGAACCGAACGTGCGGGCTTCAAAATAGAAAACAGCCACAAATCCTGGCTGGCCGGAATAAGCCCGATGCACTAGCTATAGCAAGAACAACTGGAAGGGCATCGACAAAGTGCGCCAACATATACTGGAGCAGCGAAAACATCTGCAGCTGGTGAGCGCAAATGTCGTCAACCAGTGGCTTTGAAGCAACTACAAGCCACCAATATCAATCCAAGGGAGAGTGTGTAGGACAGCAATTGTAGAGATTAAAATTCTGTGCAACAGCTTGCAGTGCAATGCTTTAAGTATGCCCTTCTCGCGAAATGAATCAAGTTAAGCACCAAATTCCGACAGGAGACACCAGAAACAGCTGCTAAAAGACAGAATACTGTAGAGGTGCCATTCCGCCATGGCTAGCTACAAATCGGCGGCTCCTGATGTGATCTCTGACGATGAGCACCGTCGACATCGCCAGCCTTTGAGCAGGCGTGCATCTAGCAACCAACTGCTTGGAAGCAGATGGCCCGGCACCCCTCCTAATGAGTGAGCAAAAACACCGGCACGACAGTGCATGTACGATGGGCCGGGACTGGTCGGTTCGACCGTGACGCATGGAAACGGCGTGTGCCGTGCATGGCATGAAGGCTCGCAGGCATGAGAATTCAAAGCCTTGTTTCTCCATCAGTCGCATTACGGGACATTTTCAGTCCCTGTGCGACCATGCAACATCCAGTGGAATGCCTGACTGGAGTTACGGCCATCCTGCCAAACGCACTCCAGATCTACGCCATGTGTGAAAACAGTGCAGGTGACAGGTCTGCTGTTCCTTTCGTCCAGATGTAAACTGCTTTAACCGATCAGCATGCCCTGAAGGTGAGATCCCCGAAAGCAGCCAATCGAGATGTGACCCTCGATCACAGCCGGACCTGTCGGCAAAATGTAAGTGCCCACACAACACTTCATGTTGCAGAACACCGCAAGCCATGAGGCTAATGTTGCGGGCCAAGTCTGTTTTTTCCTATTCTGCCTTCGTGTTTTCGTATGTGTCTCTTTCTAAAACCCACTATAACGAGACACCATTAAAGAAACAACACAGTGCTCCATCTTCACTTCCTCAACCACTGAACAATGCAAAGGCATACAGAATCCTGCAGCCAAATACAAGGGCCGTCAAAGCAGAGTTGAAGATTCAAGTGCACACCCCCCATTTCCAACCCACTCTCACTACTGTGCGACCCACCCCACACCCATGAAAACGTCCATGCAAAACTATGTGCACCGGTAACTTGGCAGCTTTTCACCTTTGGCTAAATCTCCAACAAGCATACAACAAATGCACATTGTGCCATACACTATTCTCTTCAAAACCCAAGGCCCCTTACAGTATCCATTTTGGATAACTTCTTGACGCACACGCAGACACAGCGCATCCACGTGCTCACGTCGCATCACAGCAGCAAGGCCCCTTTCGAAAAGGCATTCGGATATCTTTTTTTTTTCACTCACACAAATGCATACGTCCGCACACTGGTCTCACCAGATTCCAAGGCCTCTATCCACAAGGATGTCTTGCATGCACGCGCAAGCACACAAGTCCACACTCTGCTCTCATCACAACCCAAGGCCACTATCCATTTGGATATCATCGTCTCATACATACAGGTCCACACACATTTCTTATCACAACCCAAGGCCCCTATTCATTTGGATATCATCGTCTCATACATACAGGTCCACACACATTTCTTATCACAACCCAAGGCCCCTATCCATTTGGATATCATCGTCTCATACATACAGGTCCACACACATTTCTTATCACAACCCAAGGCCACTATCCATTTGGATACCTCCTTTCACACATGCGTCAGCCGAGGCTGCTGTACAACAACACGAAGCTTCTCATCATACCGAATGTTGCATTGTTCGGAGAGCCAGGTGCAAAACAACTCCCACGGTTAACTCCCTTCACTCGCTCATGCAACCAGTTTTTGGACATAAACATCGCTTGGTGGTCCCTCTTGAGCAGCACCCTCTTCTGGTGCAATGCTTGTCTGTTTTATCCCGAAAATAATTGCAAGTAGGCACCACCTGTGGCAGCATAGTAACCGAAAATGCCTACTTCCCAACAAGAGTGGTCGTTGCTAGGACAATGAACTGCCCATCCCAGAATTTATTAAATGTACAGTACTTTCCCTTTTCCCACATAAAATTTCTCTATATGCTCCCACAGGAGAGTTGCACATTTGTTTTCTATTCGCCGCTCATGGTCACGTGGTTAAAAAAGAATGCAAACATGCAGAGCAGAGAAGCGCCACTAAGGCAGAGATAAACGGAGCCTGTGATGGCAGCACCAGCGCATCACCGCAGTTCGGTGCCTTCTTTGATGGCCGATTCCCAGACAACCTCTTACAAAATTTGCCTGCCTTGCTCTCTATTCTTTGAATACAAAAAATTGCATGTTAAACATTCGTAGTATTTTGCGCTCACTAACAATTTTTGATTGGCATGTCTTTAAGCAGATGGTGACGCTGCACAGTGTGCAGCAAAGGTTCCTGCACCAGTTTACGTTTCAGCTCATGCAATGGGATATTTCTATTAATTTATAAGAAAGTGAATGACTATCAGAGCTCGCATGTGTTTAGCTTGCGTCATAGCAGTCGTCGAGTATCCCAGCTTATGTGTCGATGCGGAAGATGTCATTGCAGACAGCGTTTGTGTTGTCCCTTTTGTGTACGTATCTTCTGTGCCTAACCGATCGAATCATGAATCCTTACCAAGCTATCGTTTCAACTCTGAAAAAAAAAAATAATAATAAAACAGGCAACCACTGCACCCAAAAGTGTCAGTAAACGAAAACCGCCACCAAATGCCATGTCCACGAAAAATGAGCGCGAGCGAGCCAGTCTGAGTGAGTAGTCAGCGCCTGCCGCGCTGAGCAATGCAACATTCTGTATATACCAAGGCCCGTACTTTGACCCTGGTAACTGCCAGGCCCGTCTCCCGGCCACACAAGAAACGAAAATCGAAGCAGAAGCAATGGGGCCGATTCCGCTGTGACGCGAAGCATTGGCCAATTAATAACCCTGACGTGTCGTGTGACGCTCCTATGAACAGGAGTGCACCCACTCATCAACGCCTCTGGACATGCGTATCTTAACATTTTGCAAGCGTGGTGATCTTCAATCCCAGCATAGTCATTCCACAATTAGAACAGACGGTGAACTATTTCTTTCTTTTTTTGTTTTCGTTTTGCAAATATAAATTTCTTGCTGGCTCAACACAATTCTTGGTGCTGTTAACTAAGTGTAGCCCCATTACAAGCTGTCACTGCAGTTTTTGCACTAACAGTCGCCGTAAAGATTTGATTTTGATTGCAAACAGGAGTCACTGCAAGGTGAACCTAGTAACATGTTTTCAGGTTGCCCTGTGTAAGCTTTAGCAGACTACAACTGTTTACCACCACTGTTGGCATGGATGGGCTGGGCTTCTCGTCACAGTCAAGCCGGCCCCACAACTACCGCTGCTTCGGCCAATAAGCACTCGTGGCCAAGGGACAGTCTCAAACAGCGACCAGTCAGAATACGGGCCCAGCAACAAGGGCCATGTTTCTGACTGTGGTCGTGACCGTCGACGAGTTTTCTGGTCAGTGAACGTGGGCGTGCGCTTCGGCCAAGTGGAAAACGCAACCCGGCATTCATCACGGCAGTACGGCATGAAGCGACTGCTACGACCACAGTATGAAAACACGGCGTGATCACAATCATCAAAAACCGAGGAATGCCTGTGAGAGCAGGCTGTACAAGATCACAAGTTACCACTGCACATTCCCGGCCCGTTAAAAAAGCGATACCAGGAATGCAGGCTCAAACCCAACGCCTTCAAGAACACGACAAAACGAGTGCATCGTTAAGCACCCAACTGGATGGATGTCAGAGGAAGAAGAAGAAAAAAAAGAACATTACATGTATTAATGCAGGTGACTGATGTCGATTAACTTGTAAAAACAACATACCTTTTATCTGAATTATTAGTAGCCTGGAGCATCCAAAAGTGAACAGAGTACCACCAAAAACAGATTCATGGGCAATAACCAGCTCAATTAGACACATGGCTGCGCACAAACATGTACATGGCCAGAAGAGGAGTACGAAAAGACACACACAACATGATTCCGTTTGCGGGCCACCACAACCAGTATTCTCAGTATATCACTTTTGGGAACAGCTTGACTTCTCTGTGAAATTAACAACCAGCACTAGGACTCGGCGAAGAAATGGGTGTCCTGCCCGCTGGCTCAAGTCAGTTACCTCATGCTGGTTGTGATGCGTCCGAAAGTGATCCATCAAGAATATGACCCCCGATCGACGATGCCATTTCATAGGGGCATGCCCGTCACAATATACAGCGACCACAAAACATCAAATGCGGGCACGTTTCTGACCAATCGTGCCTTGTGTGAACGTTCCCTTGTCGGCTGTTTTCCGACGCATGCCTCTGCCTCTACCAGTTGAATCGACTGAAATTCTGGTTGCATGCATTTGAATTGAGCGGCTTCAAAATGCACCGAAAGTGTTACAATCAAGCCAGGCCGAAAACTTTAGACTAGGTAGAATTGCCTTGATTTTCGAATGACTGAAGTTTGAACTATCGCGAGTCTGACGTACCAGTGGCTGACAACTCTGTTCCGCAGTCCCATCCACCCTCATCCCCCATTGGTACTATCACGCCAGAACGAAACTGCAAACAAGAAGAAATGAACTTACGTAGCAGTTCTTGCGCTTGCCCAATTACTTAAAAACTTCAAAGTGTGATCATGACGTAACTGGACACTAAATGCACTTAAGCCCCAAAACTAGGCATTTGTGGAGGTATCACCTGAACGTCATGCAGTCGGGCAAAAAATGAAACAGGCTGTTCCAACTTGTTTTCCCACAATCTCATTCGGTTCTGGCGTGACAAGTGGGTGCAGTGCTGCGACATAGAATGTGACAAAGCAGGCTGACTGAAGGCAGGTTCCTTACAAGTGCCACAGTGCTCACCTTATATTAGGGGAGGACCACACTCTTACAACAATATTTTTTTTTTGTTTGAACACTTGTGAGCATGAATTGATTAAACTTGCACTCCTTGTGTATCCTGACATGGTGAACCGAAATTGGTGGTGACATTGTGAGCGTCTTTATTTAGACTGAAATATTGGCCTCAGAGCCTGGCTTGGCATCCCGTTTTCTACATCGGAAAAAATAAAATGTGTTCTTTATTTTTTTCATTTGTAATATGCAGTTAAGTGTTAAGAATTTCACTTGGTTCATTCGGAGGAGACCCAACGAAAGCGAAAAAATTTTGCACATCAGAATGTTCAGGAATTTCCATAAGTATGAAGTGAATGTTCCAGACCTTGAAATTTTTGGGAGCAATACTTCTTTTGGGCACTTTAGAGACGGCGTCTGGTAAAAGAAAACGTTGTATTATTAGCAACGAACGTCTTTGTCTTCTTAGCCTTTCAAATGTTCATCTTTCAAACAGCAAAATAATTGCAGCAGTATCAGTAGTAGTAACAGAGCCATAGATAATGCTCATTCAAAAATGGACAGTCACCACAATTAAGGCTGTGATAAAGAAAGTGCAAATTTCATCAAAGTTTATTTATAAATAAAAAAAAATGTTCTAAGAGCAGGGTCCTCACGCTTCAACAAAACCTTGGCAGCGTGGACCACGTTAAAGAACTTGCGACACTGTGACTTTCACAGCCGAGTTGCAATGCAGTAATGGGTAGCCACAATACGTCTGCCAAACAGCAAATACTCTACTGGTGTCCCGTGCCCCACGAACAACCAAACATTTCTGTTAATGGGGCTCACGGCTGACACGCTTACATACTACTCCGGAGACAGTGTGGTAAGTTGACGCAGCAACATTGCCACTTACGTGCGCACTTCGTGTAGCAGACAGCTTTTTGAGCAACGACGCCCACCGTCAGAGAGCGTGCATTCATAAGTTCATTGTGCGGCTATGTAGGTGCTGAACAGTGGGTGTAGATGGACAGGTGTAGAAGGACGGGCGTTGGCCGTGGAAGAAGAAAAACTAAGGAGAGGCCCCAGCCAGACCGGCTTGCGTTGAGAAAAGTGTGGTGGAAGTTGCGTGTCCTTTTTTTTTGCAAAAGAGAACTTGTGTTGGCGACCCAAACAGCAATGTTTTGTGCCTTGGTCCCCTATGGTCTTGTAAGCGAACGTAATGTGGGCGGCTTGCAAGATCGTTAGCACGCACGCGCACGTTCGCAGTACTTTTACTCCGTCGCTACTTTCTGCAATCCTGCCAATGTAAGCTTGACTGCAAAGCGTGCCGTGGGAAAGGGCATGGCAAAAAGAGTAAAAAAGAGGAGGAAGATGGCTCACCAAGGCAGAGGAGCATTCATATCTGGCTTCAAAGAATTTACGTCAGAGCCTCTCCTAGTTTTTTTTCTTTCCTCTACGAGTGCAGACAGATGGGTGTACGTATGCAGGTTCTTCTGGATGGAAGCAGACAATCAGGTGCAGACAAATGGGTGTGGACAGATGGATGCATGGATGACTTAATGCGCAGAAAACACAGATGCTCGTGTAGAAAAAAACAGGTAAGATGCAATGGTCCGAGGAGAGACAATAATGAGCCAGTGTGACATACAGTACAACCCAGTTCAGACGCTTTTCCCCAATACGTACGAAAAAGCGCACCAACTGGGAAAACGTGGGATCCAAAGTCACTGGACAATTCGGCAGAATCAACCGTAGTTGACGTCTATGCAATGCGAAGTGTAGTATGCAGACCCGGTGGCCGATCTGATGGGGCTGGAGTGGCCTGAGACATGCATTGGCGTTTTGGGGGTTTCAGCAAGCTTACATACAGGCTCCTCGAATTCAGCCCGAGTCAGCAGCTTTTACTCAAAGCATTTTGGTGGGAAGTTTTGGTGTGCTCACTAAATTGCTGTGACAAAGCTTACACGCATCAAGCTCGTGGGGCCTAAGCAACCCGAGATGTGCGATGTTGTTTTTAAGACGGTGATGGGAGACGGAAACGAAATCAAGCTGGTGGATAATGCCGAAATACAATGCCACAATGCCACCGGAGCAAAACAGGACGAACATTTCGCGCCGCCTAAGGTAGAAAACGGTCACCCGTTTCGTTTATTGCCTATTAAAGCCTGTAGTACACTTTGTAAGCCATGCGCTCTATGAAACAGATAGGTGAGGATACTGCTTGCAAAGGGTAGGCAGTGATAGCTGTGAATGGCAATGCCTGATGACCTGTCAGGGGATTAGCGGGAACCGGAATATGAAACTGAGTGCGTGGAAGAATTTTCACGTGGCATGTGTAGGCATTGGTCAGAAGTTCACACAAAGTGCTGCAGAAGTGTGCTGCACAAGCAAGTGCTCATTTCGCTGTCGGCACTATGTGGCCCAGTTTCGCTTACAATGGGAGATTATAGTGAAGTGGTGTACAATGGTGAGCATTTGAGGTATATTGCCTGGCAAAACATGTTCAAGTGCCCGGTTCGAGAGGAAGTGCATGCTAGAAAGTCATAGCCACACTGACTGAGCAATGTTGCCAATGCAACTTCGTGAGCACAGAAAGAAAACCATGCGCTGCAGAAGCATACCAGCAGCAGATCGGCAAAGCCAGCCACATAAAATATTTGAAACAGAAAAGCCCTGTCAAGGCAGCCAGTTAGTTTTGGACCCTGCAAGGAATAGCCACAAATTCAGAGGATTGCTGTGAGATCCTAACGACACAAGGTTACACAAGCTAGTTACCTGCCTTTCTATGTTGACATCATTGATGTCCTATTTTGTACCATGGCAACGTCTAAAAAAGCTCCACCCCCCTGGTGGAAAAACTATGCACTTACTAAGCCAGATCTCTAAGTAGTCTTAAGGCGGTACAGCTAACTGCTTTGTGTCAATGTGACCCACATCCTATTCTGTATGGTGGCAATGCCCGGGTAGTTCCTTGTTTCTTTTTTGGTGGAAATTCTTTTCTTTTCTTCAAAAGTAAGTTTAGACACTTCAGCCAGCCTGCTAAGCACTCACATTTCAAACTGACAAGTCAGACGCTCGCAAGAACTCAATGCAATAGCTTAAAAGGTGACACCAAGGCCACATCATAGAAAAGAAGCGAGCCCATTCCACCAAGCTATCTCCACCCCGCAGAGAGGATTCTGTTGTCGAGGGGCCACATGTCGCTGCCTTCCTGCTTGACCGGCTGGTGCATCGAGTGTGGTGGCGGTGGCTGCATCGCGGTTCCATCACCGCCGTGGACCATGCCGGGCACCGGACTGTCCATCCCGTGCATCCTGTGCCGCACGCCGTCCTGCCCGAGCCCCATCGGGGGCGGTGGAGGCACCGGCTGGTACGGCGCGGGCACGTGTGTGACGGCGCTCTCGAGGTCTGCGCTCCATGACATCCCACTGTCGGGAAGCACCTCTCGGTCGTACGAGCCGGCAGTGGCCGTCTCGAAGTCCAGCGGCTCCTCCTTGATTGTCGTCTGCATGCCGCCATTGTGGTGGTGGTGGTGCGGGTGGTGCGCCTGGTGGTGTGGCTGTATGGGCATGTCCGAGCTCCACAATGAGCGGCCCCCCACGTTGTTACTCACGGTATTGCCATAGTTTGGCGGTGACTGGGTGAACGTGTCAGCTGCAGGAAGAACAGAAGTTCAGGTTGAACACGCTTGTGTCACCAGAAGCGTGCGAAGCAGGGATAATTGATATCGGCACTACGAACGCGCCAGAGAATTACTCGGCCGCTGCTGCCGCCGCCGCCAGAAGTTGAAAAGGCAACAAGCGCCGCCTCACGGAATTTATGCTGAACTAAGGGAACTGCTGCTACAATGGGAAAGCGAGTAATGCGGCGGGCATCTAGTAAAGGAGGCACTGGGTCAGGTCTGGTCAATGAGTACCAAGCAAGAAAATCACAAGTTTTCAGTGGAGCAGTGAATTGCGAAGGGTAGATGTAACATGGCTGTCCAGAAGCCTAAAAACAGTTGCTGTAACCAGCGTAGAACATACATATATAGAGCCGACTTCCGTTAATTCGATCGTGATGGGATTGATGAAACTGGTCTAGTTAAACAAAAGGCAGGAACAACGCTGAAACACACCTTTCATTCACTTGGCAGTATTTGACTCAAGTTAGCTCCAGCGCAATACATCCGTGTTATGCGGTGAAGCATGCCAAACGAAGAAAGGGCTCACAGCTACGAGTTGTAGCACGAGTCCCTTAATTTGCACACGCACATGCGCCACCTCCGGTCACCGTACAAGCAGCAAGTCGCCTAACAAGCTCACACGCCAGGCATTCAGAGACTTATAAGGACCCCAGCTCTTTTGTTGCCTTTAAACGTCCCCTTGACTTTCGGAATTTTTAAAAATCTTTCCACTTTCCTTCTCGCCAGCTTTCCCAAAACCCAGATGGCTTTTCTTTTCACTGCACGGCACGTGTAAGTGAGGAGCGCGTAATAGGCACTGTTAACGGTCTCCTATACGAGACACCCATGGCAGGCGAAACGAGGGCTCAAATCGCCACGGCGACGTCACGCAGCTCTGAAAGGCTCCCAGTATGCTCATTAGGCATCTAGGTGCTAGTACTGTGACCGAAGGCGGCACGTGCACATCTGCATAATTAAGGAACGTGTACCACGTTCTGTGACAGAGGCCCCTTTCCATTCTTGATATGCTTCCCCGCAACAACTTAAGTATGCTCACCCGCATAGCACGGCTGTATTGCAGCAAACCTGACAAGTGAAATTAGGATTATCCGGCGAAGGCCAATTTTTAGATCGAAATAACGTACGTTTGGGCCCACAAAAATGTACGGGCGTCGGTCTGGACATTTCGTCGGGATCGAATTAACCAAAAGAAACTGAATTAACCGGCGTCGAATTAATGGAAGTGTACTGCATTAATATTATGATGACTAGCGAGATGTGCTACGAACATAAAAGATATACTATGTAGGGGGTGACACAATAAATTAATACAGCACTAGCATTAGTGTCTCACCAGGGCCCTTGAATGTAAGAACATGGAGGCATGTGTGCTACAAAACTCTACTAACAGCAGCAGCTTCTCGTAAGAGAAATTGCTAGGGCTGATAACGTGTAATAAAGAGCAATCAGCCGAGCACAGCAAAACAAGACACAGGGAACAAAGCTAAGAGGGCAAACAGGCGCTAAATTCTACCCTTCTATCCAAATTCATTTTCCATTTGAAGCAATGACTGGCACCTAGCCAGTTACTGCCAAGTGCATGGATGCAGACCTCTGTTTAAAAAGTTTGTTGTATTATGACGACGTCCTTGTCAGCTTACACACTGATCATAGAAGCAGAAAGTATTTTAAAGAATAGAGGGTGAAATGGTGTCAGCTGACCTTCAACTGACCGCATTGGAAAATAGTGCACCTTGAGTCTGCTGGTGGTTAGAAAAAGACTGCTGATAGTGGCTCTAGGCTTCAGGGAATCAGCTGTGCACAAACAATTTTCTTAATCATTTGCATACATTATAGTGAACGCAGGTAAAGTAAACTAGGCAGTTAGCAGCTGTGTGTCTTGTCAATTTTCTGCTCATTTTTCCTTTTTCCTGCAATAACGTGCTTGTTATTTACGGATGAACTAATTCACTCAAAGAAGGTGCTCACAAGGGAGCAGAACATCAGAACATTCTCGTGTTCAAAATTAAATTTAAATTCTAGAGGTTCATGTGCCAAAACCACCATCTGATCATCAGGCGTGCCAGAGTGGGGGATTCGTTTCTAACCACCTGTGGTTCATTAATGTGCACCTAAATTTAGTCACCGGTGCTCTGGCCCTCACTCCGACTAACTTGGCCATCAGCTAAGCTGCTACTCATTGCGCAGCTCATTGTAGCAGCACAACAAATGATTGAGCAAGCTAGAGTGAATTTCAAAATGTTGTAATGTCTTGCTCCCATATGACCACCTTCTGTATCATGACACGTTAGACAGCTACTCAGAAGCAAAACCAAAATTCGTTTGTAGAAAAGACATTAGAGAGTTTTAGAATAAGGACACCAAATGTTTGGGGCCCCAAAGAAATAGCGTTGAAGCCCCAAAGAAATAGCGTTGAAGCCACTACGCATGCGCGAGATGCAAACTGTGTTTGGGTTTTGCGTCGGGCACGCTATTTCACTGATTTAGCGGAAGCCCCAAAAGCTGCCCCAAAAGATTTGCGTAAACAAACATGGCAGCACCCATCGAAGCGATGGCTCTAACCAAGCATCAAGTTGGGCTCGATTCGTATTAATGCGTGAAGTTTGCAAGCTAGGAGAAGTGACTGCGGTTATCGCTTTCTCTCAACTAACGCGTGTTATGAAGATTAATTCATTAGACGCCGCTGATTCCAAATTCGATTGTTGATTTCATGATTCATAGTCCTAACACGCCTTAACTTGACTGGTGAAGGCACGTAAAGTTGGTCACTCAAAATTAAGCACAGCTAATTGCTTGCTGCTAATAGAATAACCTCTAAATTGTAATTAAATGTGGTAACACGAATGTCAAGATTACTCTTATCATAAAATGGTAGTATATCTCATTTAATTACTTATAATAGATTTTCTTTGACGCCGCATTGGTGCTGCAAATGCAAGATGATATCCACAAACGCAAAGCCCTATTCTAAAACTCTTCACTCCTGCATGCCCCAACGCTAACACCTGCAAAGCTCTTTGGGGCCACAAATGTTCGAGGCCCCTATTCTCAAACTCTTAATTACGTAAATTACTCAGCATTCTTCTAGGCTTGCCAATACGTTAATGGAGGTGCGATATCTGTTCGCCAACCATTAGTGTTGTCAGAATGCTGTACAGTATATGCCAAATACAAAAAATATGCCAAATACAAATTTTGTACTGCACTAAATGCGATCAAACTTTGCCAGCTTGCTGTGACATGGAATGGTTTAACAAGCAATGCATAATTCAAGCTAAATAATTTGGTGTCACGGCCCCCTTAACAATGAATCCAGGACATATGTAATTAAAGAAGCCGTTGATTTTATCTCTGAACACTTCGGTGACAGAGTGTGTGATGCAGCCAACCTTATGGCATTGAAGTTTGTCACTCGTCAAAGTGTTCAGCCACTCAACCTGCTGGAGTTTTCATTTTCTTTTTTTCCCCTTGTGCTGTAGATGGCGAGTGGGTGACACCACAGACCAAACCCTTCTGTTCAATTTTTGTTGTGCCAGTTTGCATATCAAGAAAGGCATCAGGCAAGGAGACACAATCTCTCCAATGCTACTCACTGCATGCTTAGAAGTATTCATGGTATTATACTGGGAAGTATTAGGAGTAAGGATCAATGGTGAATATCTCAGCAACCTGCAGTTTGCAGATGACAATGTCCTGTTCAGCAGCACTGGGGATGAATTACAACAAATGATTCAGGACCTCAGCCGAGAGAGCATAAGAGTATGGTTGAAGATTAATATACAGAAGATAACGGTAATGTTCAATAGCCTGGCAAGAGAACAATAATTTGTGATCGCCTGCCAGCCTGTAGAATCAGTGCAAAAGTATGTTTATCTAGGTCAATCACTTACAGAGGACCCTGATCATGAGAAGGAAAATTATAGAACAAAAATGGGTTGGAGCGCATATGGCAGGCATTACCAAATTATGGCCATGAGAATACCGCTATTGTTGGGAAGAAAAAATTCACAATCATTGCCCTTCACCGGTACTAACATATGGGGCAGAAACTTGGAGGTTAACAAGGAAGCTTGAGAAGAAGTTAAGGACTGCGAAACATGGGTAGTTGATATTCTACTTGACATTAGGAGAATAAAAATTGAGCTGGCCAGGCCGTGTAATCAATGGGTAGCACAGTAAACCGGTGGCCTGCTAGAGATACAGAATGGGTGCCAAGAAAGCAGAAGCAGAATCGAGGACAGCAGAGAATCAGGTGGAGTGATCAAATCAGGAAATTTGCAGGCATAAGCTCGACTTAGCTGACGCAAGACAGGGGAGACTGGAAATTGCTGGAAGAGGCTTTCACCCTGCAGCGGACATAAAAAATGGGCTTGCGCTTCATGTGCACGCCGCAGCTCAGTGACAACACCGTTACACGCGTTCATTGCAAAACAACAAATCAGCCATCGGGGATGACTAAATTTCTTCATTGTATGGGCAAATTTGGTGTAATGGCCTTCACTGTGGAGACATATGAAGTTCTTTGTAAAAGGCGTATGACTGTACACAAATACTGAATGAAGTGGAAGGTCGGAGAGCGGCTGTTGTCGCTGCCTCATTGGTGGACCATTGCATGCACCGTGTGGAAGTTGCAGGTTTGGATCCCACCGCTGGCAAGTTGCCATTTCTTCCAACAATACCTTGATGTGGGCGAGTCCGTTCATCTTGACAGTTTTCATAAAAAAACATTAAAGACGAAGACGAAGGAAGGCATACGACAGGACTGATGCTACTTACAACTGGTGTTTATTACAAACGATCATTTATTTATGCTCTGTGCATCACCTACATCATGCACTCATTATCATACACACAAAGATTGAACTGAATCATATTATACATACGATTGTATGATAAATCAGTTCAAGTGTCTAGATATCAATCAGTTCAAGTGTCTAGATATTTCATCTAGCGTCTAGACGTTTCTGTCGAGATATCTAGACACTTGAACTGATTGACCATACTATCATATGTATGACATGATTCATTTCCATCTTCGTGTGTATGATAATGAGTGCATGATGTACGTGATGCGCAGAGCATAAATAGATTACTGTATGTAATAAACGCCAGTTGGAAGTAGCGCCAGTCCTGTCGTATGAGCGCCTTCGAGTTCATCTTCGTCTTTAGCGCGTTTTTATGAAAACTGTCATTTCTTCCATTTTCTATTTCCCCTTTCGAGCATATTTCTACGCTTAACTTTTATTTTGTGAAGTGCACAGTTAGTTTCCTCTATGCTTTTTTTGGCTTCACTGTCTGCCGACTTTGTACATTTGTAACAAAAAAAAAATCTAGCCTCTTGGTTCCTATTCTTCTTACTCAATGCAGCGACAAGCGAAGAAAACGCGCCAATTATTGCCTGTCTTCTCCTCCAACAGTACGAGCTGTTCTCATTGCTTCACCCCTAGCAAAACTCTACTGTGTTGCTTCTCCCAACAGGCTTCAAGGCATTGATAAATCTATAACTGACCACTGGCAAATCACCCAAAACAGTATTTCTGGCTGGACTAAATGAATGTGCGTGCATTTTTTAAATTGCTCAAGTTGAAGTTAACGTAAGCTGAATGAGCGGCTACCACTTTTAAAATGGTTAACCTCCTCAGGCCCAAAAAAAATTCTAGTGGCATAGCACCTTTTAAAATCGATTCTTATTGTCAACCAGTCTGTTGTATTTCTAAAAAAGTACTTGCATGATCAGGTGGCAAAGGCACATGCTTGTATCGGCGCCTCCACTGAGTATCCAGTACTCCAGTTTGTTCACATAAGCGTGTCTTTTGTTTTCCTAAACATACAGATAAAGGTTTAATCCCACATGGTGGTTCCTCACCTTCCCTTTTCAATATGGCTTGCTGCAGCATCGGGACAGCATTTGAAATGCGCTACACATTATTTTTCACCAACATCCGTGATGATGCAGCAGCATGTTTCACACAGAAGTATCAACTTTCTCAAAAAAAAAAAAAGAAATAGCTTATCGCTTGTGGTTGAACTTCGAAAAAGATGAAAGCCGTTCTCCACAGGGTGAACTCGGGGTCCGAAGAAGTTAAAATCTGCCTTAAATCATTACAGTGCTAATATCGCTAAAAAAATAAGGAAAAGAAACCAACAGAGATGCAATGTCTGACTTTCACACCGTAGGTAACAGCGACATGCGCATATGTAGGCGTGGAACATACGTGTCTGGACTGAGCGGTGGAACTCCCTCTTGCGCCTGTTGGCAAACCAGTTGCTCACGTTGGTTATTGTCATGAAGCCGCACCGGCTTGAGCCTGCAATCAGACAGCCACGCATAATGAAACACCCCTGATGCATTGCCACTTTCTGAAACGAGGTCCAGGAAAAAAAAAAACAATTACTTTGTTACCATGCCAATCATTAAGGTACTTAGAGGAGCACATTCATTGAAGGCAGCTTAGCGGCCATGGCATTTGCCCTGTTAAAGGGACACTAAAGGAAAATACGGAGTCATGCCAAAGTGGTAGAGCAGTGCTCGAGAATCTCTAAGGAGTCAATATTATCGGGAACAGAGCCCTAACAATTGAGAAATTGAGGTAAATGCAGGACATGGTTAGACACCCGCCTGGGACATTCGAGTACTTGCCCGATGATGAAAGCACTCTGCAGTTCAATTCTGCCACTAGTACTCAACCATATGCTGCAAAAAACATGCTTGTGTTGTATTATAAGATGAAACAAAATGCTACTTGTCTGGTTCTATTTCATTTTTAGAAAAAAAGAACTAACTGAAATTACCCTTCACAACGATGCAGGCAGTCGAAAGGTTACATTTCCGCTCCACTCCACAAACACCGCGCCTCTCGCGCTTTCGTGTTTCACTAGTTTTGTTATTGCGTAGTGCTGCACTGGTTTTGCCGGCTCGCGAAACTCGCACAAACTGCAAATAGCAGAGAATTCAACTTCCATGTGATGTCATGGGATGCCTGAACAGTGTACGCCATTTGACCAAAAAGCAGCTGTAGCGGCGAATCCACCGCTCCGTCTTGGCTCGGTACTGCCATATATGTCGGGCACCGTTTTGCTCAAAGATGGCAGCAGAGTGCGGTGATGGCGTATGCAACTTCAACACTCCCCCAGTTGGCTGGCGGGAGATTTGAATTTCAAATCCCGATGAAGTGAAATTCCTTCTAGGATACCTGACCCAATCGACTTTTGTCAAATTTTAAGACTGCTTTTCACCCCTGACGCTGTCCAAGAAATGAAAGGGGATCATCACCATGGTGTGTGGTAGCTTGCATGGCAGGTGCTATGCTGCTACGCAACTCTGCAGCTAATGTAAGCAAATGGGTCGATAATAATTGCTGCCGTTTTGCATTCCAAATCCCAAGTCTGTTTATGAAGGATGGCTCTACACAAGAATGACCACAGAAAAAATGTGTTTTCGTTGTTTTCTGCAGCTCTCTATATATTGAACTGCTGAACTGGGCAAACTGGAATAGCGAATCTGTTTATACCATCATGAATCCATTTGATGTGTTGCAGATCTGCTTACATACAGTAGCCAGTATAGCCAACAAACTGCCTTTTACAAGACAATGTAGACAACTGCTTGCCTGTATTTCGGCAGCGGGAGGTTTCAGCTCTTCCAGTGATAGTCTAAAAACTCAAGCAAGACTGCAGCCAAAGCACAGTCTAGATCTGCTAAGAGCAATGGGATAAGTGCATGGCCCACAGAACTGGTCCCGCTGACGGCCGCCAAAAAAAGATATATGTGAAATACTGGAAGCCGGCTTTTCCATATTGTTAAGTTGTCCTATACAAGATGGCCGACGTTCTGCTCACTGCATTATTGCATCTAAGGCAGGCTTACAAACAGTGAGGGTGTAGAAAAAAAAAGTAAATCGGTGGCAAGGGCAGCGGCACTGGCTTGCACACTCTCATGTTTACCCATCTAGAGTGACGTTCGCCGCCATGTTCAACTAAAACGAGATATGTGGGCAAGCGCATACACAGAATTTCATATATCCCTTGTTATCACTGTGGCTACTGAGTGCATGCTGCAAAAGCAAGATGCCTGTTCCCAGGCAGTACCATGTTGAGAAAGTTAGGAGTAGCGGTTTTTGTAATGTGGCTTGATCCTGGTCCATAGGACGACAATGATGATGAAGCTAAAAGTGCAAGCCACTGCTTATGCGGGCCGCAGTTCAATAGGCCTAACCGCAGTTCACTAGGCCTAACCAGTGATGCTTTACCAGTAGCCAGTGACCACAGTTGCTGTTTTGTGCTTATTTGACAGGACAGGAACTTTGTTCATAATCACGTTTGCGACATCGCGTGCACAGGTCATGCCTGAAACACTGTGCAGCATCTGAAATTTCAATTATTCCCACTATATATTGATGCTAAGGGGCAGGTTAAAAATATTAGGCCACCGAAAAATCTATTGGCGGCTGTATTTTACATTTTTGCTAGCACAATATATATGTTGAGGCACATGCAAAAAAAAGAAACAAAAATTGCTTCACTTATAACCAATGCGATGCCACATACTTTGTTTTCGATTTCCTCATCACACACACAAAAAAACAATGATCACCAAATTTTAGATTTACTTCCTTATATCTGATAATTTGTTATATACATGTTCAATACAAGCTTCGACTGTATTTACAAAACAAAGGATCATCACAACTGAAATTGTGCATTTTCTTTCAAATTGTAAGGTGACAAATCCAGCATGGTTCAATAGAACATGGGTAACCAGACTTTCACAGCACCAAAACACACTTGGTCCAGGTTATGCCAGCAAATGTAATACTTTTCTATGATCAGGAGAGGAGAAATAAAGAAATTTTAATCTGGGGTTTTGCGTAACAAAACCACAATCTGATTATGAGGCACGCCGTAGTTATGAGGCATGCTGTCTACATGTATGAATTTAGCCACTGCCAAAGCAATTAATTGTTTGTACTTTTTAAATGCAAATTAAATGTCTGTGCAGCGACACTGCCACTCTGGATTAATTTTGATGACTTGGGGTTCTTTAATGTGCACTCAATCCCCGGCAAACAGGTATTTTTGCATTTCACCCTCATCGTAAACCAGCTGCCATGGCACAAAGATAACTCAGCAACACGGTCTTAGTCATGCTAAAGCAGTGATGGCAATTACGTACCACACCATACAGCCAATTTTGGGAACCTCTTTGTACCTTCTGAATGATAAAGTGCATTCTAGAATGTCATGTTTAAAGCAACTTTTTTAACTTTGGAGTCGCTAAAATTGTTCTGTTATGCTGTTATTTCCTCCAGGCGCCAATTAATTCTGTCCACTGCAAATTTAATTTCGCTGAATTTCTTGCATCCTCACAATCATGAAATGTGTACAGCTGCAGACTGCATAGGGGAGTTTCAACATTTCAGCAAATCTTGTCAAGCTTACAG
This sequence comes from Dermacentor variabilis, assembly GCF_050947875.1. Classification (NCBI taxonomy): domain Eukaryota; kingdom Metazoa; phylum Arthropoda; class Arachnida; order Ixodida; family Ixodidae; genus Dermacentor; species Dermacentor variabilis. The sequence goes on from NC_134576.1 coordinate 119,297,354, forward strand.
GATTTTCACTCCCTTCAAGAAGTGCTGACAGAAATTTCAGACATGAGAACACAGACTATTTCATGTCTAGTGTACTCAGAAAGCACCTACCTAATCCAGCCACTTGAAAGATATGCATGGCGTTAAACACCGTAAAAATATGGGAGAGATAAACCCACTACATGACTCCACAGAATACCAAGAGCAAACACCCTACCGTCTACCTTCCATCTCGTTTTAATGAAGTATAGCGCACAGATTATTCAAATCTGCAATACAGGTCCAATCAAAAGTGTTTCAAGATGAATGCAACAATTTTGAAACAGTATTTTCAGCGATGCTTTCACTTCTGACAGGCTATCTTGTACATATGGTGCCTTATAGGGATATGCAACTTCAGTGCAACATTAGCGCCAGAAGGGAGCAGAGCTTTGGACTTAGTTGCAGGTGATGCGGCCGTCGTGCCCAGAGGATCCAGGGCCCCCAAAATTATTGTATGGTCGCATGACTTACCTTAAATGAACCTTTATTACATAGCTAACGCAGATCAGCTATTTTCAAACTTCTAAGTTTGCTTGTCCCTTCACACTCCTCGCAAAACCAAGAAATTGAGTTTTATTTTAAATTTCATTATTGAACTGCTGCATATATTCTCATGACTTCTCAGTATTATAGACATTAGATCTAATTTGAGACTGTAGCACTATTTTGCTGGATTTGCAAGTCAGGAATTTAATTTTAAAGAATACGCTAAACCGAAAAGGTGAAAATGACCTCGCGTGACCTTGCCGAGAGATTCCCACATGGCGCTTTGCGTTAAAATTAACTACGCTCGAGCAGATGCCGTCAAAACCCATGAAGTCATGGCGATTTGGTGCCAGAACGTCAGGCGTCTTCGCCACCCGCCTTTCGCTTTCGCGTCTTTTCTGTCTTACCAAGCATCTTTTCACAGTAGGAGGGGCTATTCTGGCATTTCAGAAGGGTAACTTACTAATGCAGTTTAAATAATTTTTCTTTTTGGCGTCCCTTTAACCGATCGGAGCAAGTGTACAGCAGGCAAAAAAAGAATGCAACAAGAGCAACGGACCACTCTCCATGGAGTAGGTGTTGCACTCCTCCACGACCCTCTCCTTGTCGTTCTGGCTAGGGTAAGGGTTCCGCTGGTAGTGCCTCTCCAAGATTTCCAGGTGGCCCTTGACAAAGGTGAAGCGCTCGCGCTGCTTGGTCAGCCGCTTCAGCGCATCCTGGGGCAGCCTTGTCATGTCGGTGTTCGGGGTGGCTGCAACGCACGAGAGAACGTCGCACATTGCAAGAAGTGCCGTTTCGAGGCAATGGCTGCTGCAAGTTTCTTTTTTTCCGGCTTGTTATAGTGTCTAGGTGCTAGCATCCATCTTAACATGTTGCACAGATTTCCTTAACACTTTGACTGTCAAGTTTATTTTCCAACTGCTCCTCCTCAGACTCTGCCAGGTTTTTTTTTTTTGTTGCTTTCCACACTATAAAGAAACCTAGTTATCCGTTGTCATTGTATTCAATCTCAGAATTTATAAGAAGTTCATACACTGTGAACAGACCTGCGACAATGGCTCACCATGGCTTCCCAGTCAATATTCAGCTCCTGCTGTGTTTTTCTCGCATGCTGGTTCAGGGGAGATTTTATGCTACACAGCAGAGGTTTGTTCATCACTGCTTTCTCTGAATTCAGAATTCATGAATAGTTTATAAATTATTTCATCTGCCAAAGTGCGGACGGACTTGCCAACTGGTTTGCTGTCGGAGCGACAGGGCACAAAGACATACCTTCCACCTGCTATCAGAAAATTACCTTATGAGTTACGAGTGTTTAGATGTCTTCTTCATAGATGGCACAACAGGCACACATGGATTTTTTTTTTTTTTGCAGGAGTTGATTCGGGAGAGGCGGGAACTGCACTGAAAACACAAAGCGAGTATACTTGGGAGAAGCAGTACCCATGCAAGGATCGGTTCACAAGTTACCTCCAAGGTGGCAGTCAAGGGGCTAACAGAACAGCAGTTCTGTGAGACTACCACATCACAATGCATACGGGTCTGCCATGGTACATATAATATACAGTAGAACGCCGTTGACAGATTTTTAAAGGGACTGTGGGAAAAAAATGTACCAGCCGAGAAAACGTAATCGTGAGGAAGGGCACATGCCACCACAGCACAATGTCAGAAGCAGTCCGAGTGGCTGCCAGTGCAGTTAGCTTTCTCGGTTCTCATACTGTGACAAGGAACGACACGTCCGGGCGAGTATAACTAAGGGATACGTATGGTGTTCCGTGACAGTGGCCCCTACCGCAGTATTTTGTGTGCGCTTCAATGCATAACACTGCGCTAAAGCTTGTGAGGTTTCGGGCTCTCGCGGTGGTTGTGTGGGGGCCATTGCGTTGTGTTGCCGGAGGCTCCGTGTCCCTCTCCTCCTTGCCTGGACGGGGTGGCAGCGGGTCATAAAACACTGTCGCTCTGCTGTCATCCTGCCCACAAGAAGGTCAACAGGCTTTCCCTATTGGCTGACGTTTTGGCGGGATATGGGCCCTGCTTGCGTGCACTCCGGGTACGCGCGCGCAAGATGGGGCCCGAGGACACCACATCGGGGCGTCTGAAGGTGCGTACGCGTTCCTCTCTGCCAGCAGCAGCCCCCTCTGTCTGCCGCCGGCCGATGGTTACCTCGGCTCGTCATGGTCCCGGCCTCGGCGGGAGCCACGGAGCAAGAAACATTTAGGAGTGGAAACTCCGCTGTTTGCGGCGACCAGAAAAAGTCACAAGCCCGCGGAGCCGTTATCGTGCTGGCGGCGCCTGGCGGCCTGGAAAGAAATTGCTGCCGCTGAGAGCGCGCTAGAGCGGCCTGCCCGGGCGCTGCATTTTTTTTTTTTCGCTGCGGCTTCTCCAACGCGCCGCATGGCGCCGCCACTGTATATGGCCCCGTCGGCGCATGCAACAATTGTGACCTTATCTGGTTCAATATAGAGCATAATCCGATATAAGCCTGCTAAATAATTGGATGTCATAAAAGCACATACCACTTTTAAAATCACTTTACTGATCAAACTAGCTTAGTTTCACACAAAATAGTCCTGCATTTTCTTCTGCTTAGGCAATTTAGCTGCGTGCGATGCACACACTTTTCCCCTTCGTTTAAGGAGTCGGAGCAGCTGAGGCCGCAACCTTCCACATTCACGCAGAAGCACCGGACTAGTGCGAGCGTACCAATCACTTCGAGGGATGTGGGCCAAGGATGGTCGTTGCTTTCCTCATTGTGCCCACTTTCACTTGCGCATGACACGATTTCGGCAATGTAGTCTTCGTTTCCGGGCTCTGCCGCAGTCGCAACACCATCGTTTGCGCTCACAAACTCGTCCACTGTTGATTCGTCAACAGCTTCCGGAAATTCTGACAGCTCGCTCCAAGTTTCGGCAACACTGGCAATGGCTGCGTCGCATGCATGAGAATTTACAGTCATCACCGAGCACGCAGAAGTCGTTAAGGCTGAAGCTATTTCGGATTACCCAATCGTACACGGCCGTGCGTACGCGTCGGGCGCCACAGGCATTGGGTCGTGAGTTAGGCCGCTTTAGCCCTAATCTCCCCCTTCAAGATCGTGCCGAGAGTGCACCTCGGAATCTTGTACGTTGCGGGGACATCCAACTTCTCACCGCATTCGACCCGATTTATGATTGAGTTTTACGACAAAAGGTGAATTCTGCCACTTCATCACGGTAACGCTGTGGGAGAAGGCCCACAAGGCGCACACAATGAACCAGAAAAGCAGCGAGACAACTCTCACTTTCGCCACCTTGCACGACGAGTGCACAAGAGCCTCTGATTGGCTGTCTGAGCAAGCGCTGTGGGCGGGCCAGGATAATTTTTGCAGACAGGTGTCGGCTGCTCCAAGGTAGCACGGTCACGTAGGGAGAGCAGTTAAATGGAGCCGCGCTGCCGGGTTTTCCCGCAACCACGAAGGAAAGCAAACTTCCGGGCGCACTTTCCGCCACTTGACGTTCGATATATCAGGAGTCGTTACTAGTTTCGTTCGATGTAAGCGTAATTTTTGCTATATATACTCATTGTAACTATACCATGTCCAGAAGTTCAATATATAGAATATTTCGATGTAAACGGTTCGATATAGTTGGGTTTGACTGTACCACCATCTATGGAAACATCCTAACAGGTGATGCACCATTGTGGGAATGGTGAGGCACCAGTGAGCCTCCAGGTGGGTGTTTATTTAACTAAGCATGCTAAAAATGCACAACTTCTGCATGAGCAATGCATGCAATTCATTGCAATTTGCACTGCGGTAACCTAGCATGTCCTGCCGCCTGCACAGGACAAGCATCCATTGCCTCGTACAGGCTTTAGCACATGTACGACGCTCAACATTTAAAGGAACCCTGAAATTATTTCAATGATTTTCTACACACATACTAAGTCTTTAGAGTACGTCCTTCTGATCATTAATTGACAATCTAAGTGCTCCGCGTAAAGCGTGTAATTTATTATAAGGTTTCAAAAATGCACATTGCTGCCAATCGCAGCACATTGCTCGGCGGAATTTTAAGCCGCCCCTACCCATATGACGGAAATCACCCATATGACGTCAGTGGGGCGAGCTATCCGATTGGCTGACAGGGCACGTGATCGAAAATTTTTCCAACTTTATGGCAAACAAATGATGTTCGTAAGAGTAGAATTGTTAGTTAATTTGTTTTCATAAAAAGAAAGTAACATAAGAAAAATGCACAAAAACAATTTTTCAGTACACTTAAGCACTTCCGGCACACAGCAAGTGTCGTCTGCTTGTGTCACAACGTGCTCCGTCTTTGACGAGAGCTCCGCCGTCAGTGTCGGTCTGTCTTTGCGTGAGCGCTATGATTCGACTTTGTTGCGTTGTGGACTGCAAACGTAGCGACTGGCAATATGTCAAGCTGCGACATCGTGTCCCTCTGCAAGCCAATAGATGAGCAGAGTGGCTGCAGTGCATCGGACTGCCGCTATCCAATCGGCGCGAGGATTTGCGCGATTGCGGCCATCACTTTACACCGGAAGATTATTAACGCAATAGCATTTCGCGAGTCCGGTATTAGGGTAAACTCAAGCGCAAGGGGACAGGGCCTGGCTGTGTCCCCTTGCGTGTCGTTTCAGGGGATGAACGGAAGCGCAAATGTGAATGGTCTGCACGGTGCAGCCACCTGGCGGCATAGAGCTCAACCACACACAGTAGCAGTAACAAAATGTATTCTTCTTTGCTGCTGGTGTAAATTTTTCGCAGGAGTGTAATCGTTGACACATTGTTTTTGTAAATGTTTAAAATGTTTTACACTTGGTTAGAGCAATATTAGCTCTTCTTTGGCTCGTTAAGCTCAGCGCCAACGGGTGGCTGGACCGTGGAGACCGATCAGGCAGCTCACGTACATCTACGCTAAAGTTCCTTAATCAGCTTGAGTTTATGCCTCCACCATTCCGTCGAAACATTCAGCTAGTGTGTGATTACCGGAATACCAGACACGTTCGGCGCTACGACAGAATGCTCGCAACGCACGCTGCTTCGATAGCTCTCGCTTGGGGTCGATGGCCAAGCGGCTAGCGGAGAGGTTTCGTGCAGGCGGGGGCTCCAAAACAACCGGAAGTGAACGATCTGACGTTGCATGATGACGCAGAACCAGTGAAGGCAGAGCTTAGCCCGGATCGCTCGGCGAACGAGTTGAGGAGGAAAAGCATGGCTAGGGAGGAGGGTAACTTCTAATCGCTTGTAACTCCATTAATATGTAACACTTCACTTAAATTGTGGTGCAAATGTTCTACTTAAGCTGTACCCTACGCGTCTACAAAATATTTGTCCGAACCGTTTCAGGGGCCCTTAAACACAATAAAGTATTTAGGGAAGTGCAAATTGAACCAAATACAAACTGAACAGCAAGGACTATATGAATCGAATAGCCTTTGCTATTCAATGTATTCAATTGTATTCAATGCAAGAGTTCACGAATTGAAGTTGCTAATATTTGTTTCACTTGAATACAATAATGGATAACAACAATAGCCCTTGCAGTCTACAGGGAGAAACAATGATGCAAATGGAGACTTGTCTGAATGATTCTGGTGTATAAGGACTGCAGTTATAGCATAGACGATCCAGTTCCCAAACAAACACATGGAGTGGGTCACTTATGCACGATAGCTGCTGTTCAGTAAGCTTCTCTCACCTTCGGTAGCTAACGAATTCACTGTCACTACTTCTGGACAATCTCACCGTGTTTCAATTACATTGAATTGATGCGCGGTGCTGTAAACTGCCCTTAGCTCCTTCAGCGAGCACTATGCGCTCTACTCGTGAACCCGGTGACCTGCTATTCCTTTCTCTCCCTACTATTATTGTCATGGTGCACCAGATGTGGTCATGCTTTCCTTTGTGTCTCACTTACAAGCTTCTCAATTTTTGTTTAAATTATGGGGTTTTATTACGTGGCATGCCATAGTGGGAGACTGAAAATTTTGACCAGCTGGTGTTTTTTAATGTGCACCTAAATCTAAGCACATGGGTGTTTTCGCCTAGCACTCCCCATCGAAATGTGGCCCCCGTGGCCGAGATTCGAGCCCATGACCTCGTGCTTAGCAGCCCAACACCATAGCCACTAAGCAACCACGGCGGATTGCTTCTTGGTTCACCTGCCATCCTACTGTTAACAACAACGAGCAAAAAAAAAAAACAACGAGCAAAAAAAAAGTCACATGTTTCAAACACTGTAAACAAGCCTTTTGTTGCCGGACAGACCACACAAAACTTTTCATTTCAATTTCTTTTTTTTTTAGAAATTGGAAATAATCATTATATGGTTCATTATTTAGAGGTCACATTTCTTGAGTATTTGTGCTCAACTTAAGAATTTCACAATTTCCACAGCCCTAAAGATGTAAGAAAGCATTAAATATCAAACTTTCAAAAAGGATACATATAGAATAGCACGAACTATATGTGATTAGTATCCAATACCTCACATATTCTCACACCATGCAATTTCTGTTTAATTCTGTTCTTTGGCTTACCAATGAGTCATAACAGTATATCAGTGTAAGCACAATATTACCAAGGCTCTTACAGCACCTTTTAAATGATGGCACTAGGTGTGAGATCTAGTTCTAAATGTAGACTGGCCGCATTAAAGGGGCTGTGAAGCACTTTTTGGACATAGCAAAAAAAAATGTTGCCAATCCGTTGCAGAGGCTGCCGTTAACATCTGAGCCAAACATTACTGTCCTGCATGCAGCAGAGAATGTACAATCTCCTGTAAAACCCAGCTAAAAGCCACTTGCCCTCACTTCCGCGATGCCGTCATGACGCGTCACCGAAAGCAGCTGGACCCATCAATGCTATTGGCTGATTATGTGACCGCAAGAGCATTCTCAGTAATACATGATTGTTATTTTGAGTTTAATAAGTAAAAAATGTATACGTCTGCAATCTCAAAAAGAAAGAAAAATAATTTCATCTTTGTACTCTGCACAGCTGCCTCTGCTGCGCATGGCCTCGGACATGGCAGCGGCGTGCTGTGTGGCACAGTCCACCGCAGCTGCTACGGCGTGCCACGATGAGCCCTTTCATTGCAACTTTTGACCAGGGATTTGCCCTTTTTGATTCACTGTGTAGTTTACAGCGGGCTAGCAGAGACAAAAAGAGAAAGAACGTAGGGTATCGGTGCAACAACTCCACTTATAGTTGAAAAGATTTGAAAAATATTTACGGCGCGAGACTCGTGAGATGGCATCCGTTAATATGAACGTCCATTCTATTATTAGTTAGATAAGTGTTTCAGGGCTTCTTCTGCAATGGCCAGGAGACAATCATGCTCACATGCACCAGCTTTCCAGCGCTTGCAAAAGAAATGAAAACTGCAGCAGGTTCTCACAGTGCTTCAGCAGCTTGCTGGCATCCTTTCGACGATTGCAGAACCAGTTGTTCACCATGCTGGCGGTCACATCTGTTGGAACCGGTTCGCCTGAAACGACAGCAATAAAATTAGAAGAAGAGGTGAGTTCATGCTCCAATGTCTTCGTACCAACCACCCCTGTCAGATTTCTTGAGGTTCTATGCAGAAAACAGTTCTGGAAAAAAAATATACTGCGGAGGGCTACCTAAAGGAAAGCACAAAAGCGCCACTAACAACAACTATAGCTTTCCTATTGAGAGCAACAATGGATAAATTTTTTTCTTTCCTGGCAGCTTTTTTGCCAAGGATGCACCATGTTGGAACCATCTCTTGATTCTTCTTGTAACATCCACTTGCACATGGTGCATTGGCTGACATTTGTAAGTGCAGCCATTTTTTAAATTAGAATTCCTGCAGATTTATGAAACTATTCCAAGCATATTCAATGCCAACTTACACCTTTCGCGTAAAATAGCAGTGTGGAACGATACACACAAGCATTGAGCCTGCCAATGCCATTTTTGCTTGCCGTCTACATGTATGAATTTAGCCACTGCCAAAGCAATTAATTGTTTGTGCCTTTTAAATGCAAATTAAATGTCTGTACAGCAGCATTGCATTATTTTGTTGTTCTTTGAACGCTTTCATTCAGACAAGTGGAGACATCTATCTTCAGTATAATAGAGCCTCAACAAATATTTTATTGAAGAATAAAGTAAGACTGCACAATAAACCACCCTGCATCCAGCACAGAAGCTTCCAGGTAAACACCTGCCAACAAGCTCACTTGTCAAGGCCATTTAGTTGTCCAACAAGTTCCGAACTGTGGCACTACATATCGCTGCGCAAGAATCTGTGCTCACTGCAGTGATTCCATAGCCTTGACTCTGCTGCATGGTACTGCTGCAACTGAGTATGTGTAACTTCAACAGCTACACTGTGAAAGAAAAAGACAGGAAATGGAAGAAAATGGATCAGAAGGTGATGCCATCTATCAAGAGGGGCAGTTGTGAAATTGAAACTTGACAACAAATTTAGACCTCGAGAATTGTCAAGGTCATCAGCGAAGCAGAGTCAGAGCGACCACATCAGTTCAGAAGCAACGCTGCCTTCCGCATTCAGAAGTTGACGTGGAGTTGACGACACTGCTTGTGTCAGCTACGTAAAGCATTAGGCCTATCATATTGGCTGCTGCACCTCTACTTTCATTTCACACATACTTTGGTATCCCGAGTGCTCACCCTATTACAATGAGTCGATAACAAAACCAGTGGCCAAGACCCCTTTTACTCCTGGTGCGGAGTAAAACCACGTTTTACTCCGCACCAGGAGACATGTTTTCGTGTACCAGCTGTTACAACTTGCCCTACGACAAAAACAAGTTTGGTGCATGACTGATTTCCTGCATATTTGGGTGTGATGTGACACCCCGCTGGCAAAGATTGCTGCACCCTTGCGGGATCCACTAAATTGCTTATGGTCTCCTGACGACACTGGGCAAATGACTGACCAACTCACCCACCCAGAATAAAGAAAAAGTATGACCTTATGGTGGCCATGGCAAGGAAAAGATTGCCTCGCCCACCGTAGGAAGACAAACCCTCGACCACTACCAAACAATGGACCTGTCTTAGACATCGGGGAGAACAATGCGAGTTCTCAGCCTAGGGAACTAGGCACCCTCTGGGAACCTTGAGACTATATAAGAGGCCCCAAACATACACATTCTAGACTCCCTTCCCTCACCATGTACGTAACCTATAAATATATGTTCTTGGTCAACATGACGCTCGCCTTCATCGTCGCCTCCTTTGTCCTGCAGTGAAGTGCACCTCACTTAGCTGAGGATGTATCAACCTCTAAGCTGGCCTATTAGACGTCACTCACCCAAATAACACAGGCGGAGGATAGGTCATTGAAGAAACAGAAAACGTCTACAAGAGGAGCACAAAGAATTATCAGGAGCGACCAGGAACCAACATGCTTCGTAAATGCCCGCTAGCAACCCATGCTTGCCACCCATCATTGCCATACATATGCAACAACAAGATGATGCCCATGGCGACTGCAAGCACCTCATTTGCAAGCATAAGCGACTATGATCCGAGGGGCTTTTCACAGCAGTCATCAATTTCCCATTGCATTTTGTGAAATGGCAAAGGGGAGGTAATAAAACATTTAGCTTGGTCATATAAAAACACCAGTTCCTTGAAATACCAGGTTTACCAGAGAAAGAGACATGGGCAGCTATGTTGGTGGCGCCATCTTATGGCACATAGTTCAACCAGAGAGCATACAAAGCCATTATAGCAGTGACCAACCACATTCAGCTTAGTTGCTTGTACAAAGTGCCGGCAAGCAAGACAACCATCAAAATGCAGTTCTTCCTTATTTTCCTCTGACAAGAACAACTATGCCGCGCAAAAACGTTTCTAAGGCGCTGTTTTTACACAACACATCACAAGATGTCACCACCGCCACTGTTAATGCCATCCACGTCTCCGGTAACCTAATACTCTGTGAAAATGTACCACCCTCCAATGATGGACTGTTGATCAGTAGGTCTAAGTTGCACAATTTTATTCCAAGGCAGCACAGGCTCAATTGAAAGACGATCATGGTGGTAGGATGATCCTCAGCACATTTTCTCATGAGTCTCTATAAATTACACAGTAATTAAACCACTGGCTACCAAAGCCATAGCCAGTTAACCGCGAAGTCCAACAACAGGGGCCATATTGCCAAAGCTCGCGAATGGCCGGGTTGGATGCTGGAGGCATAGTCGTTAATACATGACACTACTTGTTCACTACAACATAGGGTGGATTCTTTTTCTTCTTTCTTGCTACCTGGTATTTGGGGGAATTTGGCATAATGCCTAGAGGCGGCAAAAATAATCGGCACGAAGGGTTCTGCGGCGTGCATAATATTTGGTAGCCTATAGGTTAATTAGTATTACCTAATTTACGGAACGACAAGTTTCATTGATTTTATGTATGCAAGAAGAATTCAGTCACAGGCTTAAAACGTGTTCACGACTTACATGTTGCCTGCAGGCGTTAAGAGAAGAGAAACTATTATTTCGCCATTACTGAGGGAACACAACCGCTCAAAACAATCCATCAAATGTGGCAGTGACCGCAACAAAGCAGTCACGTGTAGCCGTACTCGGCACAGTGAAGTCCAACGGAGCTACACTCAGCATGTAGAGGATTAAGTTTACGCAAAGCTCAATGTCCCTGGTTCCTTCCTTGCCAAGCACTGAACAGAAATGGGCAAAAACAATTTGCATACACAAATGCGTACACGACGACTGAAGCAGATATGCATACAGACAAGCCAAGGCTCTCTAGTGACTGGGAATATCCTGGTAGCCTCTCGGTGGATACATATGTATATATCGCCCATTTCCTTTTGTCCTTGGCAATGTAAACGCATTGCCAGCATTATGTCATGACGTCAAATGCAGGTACCTTATTTGCATGATTCTAACGTGCACCTTTTTTGAATAAAAGGTGCGTTTCAAATTAGCATGCGTGTTACAATCGTAACCAAATCTACTAAATCGAAAATTAAACCGACGGTTAATGAAAAAAAGAACGCTCAATGGAAGGTAGCTAGCCACACTAACATCGAACTGGTCATCTGAAGAAAGCGATACTCAGAGACATTGCAAGGTGGGTCCATGGTGCGTGGAATGCCCTCCCGCAGACGGCGGTTGAATGGGCCTTTAAATAGTGTGACATTTCTAATGCATTAGATGGAACTGAAGATGACTTTCTGTCGTCGGTAGATAGTGGAAAGAATGTGTCGTCAGAATCTGAGAGCGACTAGCTGCTAAGATCCAGCTGTGCGCATGTCTGTGTGCCTTTGTTATGTTCCACAAAATCATTTAAACATGGTACGCATAGACTCGGGTTTCATCACTTGACGTGTGCAGTAATAGGCACCAAGTTGCTTCTTTTTATATCTGGGCGGTAATATAACTCCGCGGTAGTGTCGCGGTAGAATTGTGCAAATACAGTAGCTTGCCACAAAATTAACAGAAAACTTCAAAGGACGACCGAGACCGACAGCGTACCAGAATTGAGAGCACTGAGGTTGCACTCAGTGGCGATGGCATCCCTCTCGTCCGCCTCGGGATAGGGGTTGGCCTCAAATGCCCTCCGCAGCACCTGTAGCTGGGAGTCGGTGAAGCGGAAGTGGTGCCGCCGTGGGAATGCCAGGCCTTGAACGCCTGCGGGGATTCAACGGAGGGGCCAAGAGTGACTTCCCGGGGCAATTTTTACATTAGAAACAACGCAGTCGGCCATCGCAAATCCTACCCGAGTTGAGTTCAAGTTTTCGCTCAACCCTCTCCCATACCGACAGGACATCGGGAAAAAACTAACCGATACCCTGAATGTTCTCCACGTAGAACGCCAAGTTATCACTGAACCCTTCCTGTGCCGACAGGACATTGGGAAAAAAGCTAATTGAAATGCTGAATGTTCTCTTTTTCTTCTGCAAGGAGTCGCTGACGTCAACGGCTACACGGAGCTATTTGTTCAAAGAGCATCCTACAAGTATTCTAACACTATACGTCAGCAAGCCTACAGCCACAGACAACCAATGAGGGTCTCATCACTGCAAAGCGAGATAAAGTGTCAACGATAACTTGTTTCCTTCATCTCGTCAAAAATGGACTGACGAGGTGGACTAGAATTGGTTCACTACTTCTCAAGGATGCCAACAACCACTTGCAATGTTTACATACAGAAAAAAAAAAAAAAACTCGCTAATTCAACCATGGAACCATGTGTCAGCAAATTCGACACACAAACAATATTGGCGGAAAGTCAGGTAGAAATGCAACGCCTTTGCCAAAGGAGCGCACAGTCAAATTTTTTTTCGAGATGCACAGTTATAGTGCAGCAGCAGCAGCAATGAACAACATGCCAGTGCATGCACAGGGCATTTTGACTGATCAGCAGTGCGAAAACTGATGCAAACTCAGAGGAGAAGCGGACGTGAGGAGCTCTGCGTGCCCTGATCATTCTTGTTCCTCGCTCGTCCTTGTCACGCCCATTTCATCTCCCGAGTTTGCATCCTTTTTTGCACTGTTGATCAGTCACCATGCAATTCTATCAACATGCCCAACTGACAGGGCGATTTTTTAGCTGGCCAATGCTGCAGCAACCTAAACATGCAAAGTGTGTGGGCCACAATGCCCTCTCTCCCGCTCCCTTGCATAGAACTTAGTGCTGAATTATCTGCCTCCCTATGTCTTCACCTCCCTTGGCAGCCATTCTAGAAATGAGCCTGTAAACTTAGTTTACTGCCTATCAGGAGCGTAGTAAGACCACACAGAAACACAGCTCAACTTGAAGGGATTGTTTGTTCAGCATTCATACACTAGCTCAAGTACAGGTCACTATAGCGAGTTACTTTGAATTAATAAAACCACAGTTTGACGTAAACCTAAGAAGTCACTTTTACATTGGTGTTCAGGGAATGGAAATATGCCCTGCATAGTCCCACCAAGGTAGACTCAACCGTACCAACATGAAAAACTCATCCAACCATATGAATGGATATACCGTGGTCATGGCTGCCAAACTTAAAATTCACAAAAATCAAACGGACAAAAGAGAAAGGTAAAACAATACATTTATTTTATGACTGAAGATGTAGAGCGTTTACTAAAAGAATTCAGATGTTCATTCTGTACAGACACTGAGAATAGGAACTGTGTTCTAAGTCGCACCTACAATTATCCACACCACAAGCATACTGGAAATGTTCGTAAAATAATCCATGAAACAGCAGCCAACACTTTTTTGGCCATTGTACAACAATATTATGGAATATTTGATGGTACTGCGGATGGCCCAAATAATCAGAAGGTCCGAAAAGTCAGGCTTTGAAAACTGTCCGTCAACTGTATTTGTGCACTTTCGAAATCAATATTACCCTATAGCAGATGCAACTAAAGAACCTTGGATTTACTGGTGTCATTACGACAATGCTAAATAAGCTCTAAAGACTGGACATTTCACGATAGAATTGTAAATGTTGGCAGGTGTGTATGATATATATGGCTGCCGATTCATTTAGAACGCGGCAACTGTGTTCCACAGCTGCGTTGCAGTCGGCAAATAGCACATCCTCTGCTGTTTCTGCAAACAAAGCGCAACTCCTGTGACCTCAAAAGTAAATGTGACTGTGAAGCAACAGTGAGTGAAGGACAAAAGATACTATAATAACTGAAGCAATACGCTCCTGCATCCATTGTACTCCCCGTTCTGCTACTTCTATATGCCGAACAAACTAGCACATCAACTTGTGCCAAGTAAATGTGACTGGAACCACAACTTTGGGACACAGTACAACATCAGCTCAAGACGCAGCTTTCCAGCGAACACCAGTGGATGTAATCAACTGTGCATGGCTTACGAAACGAGTTGCTAAACATTTGCAGGAGTTGACGCAATACAGCTTAACTTCAGCCGATCCTCTATCGGCACACAGTAGGTGCGGCTGTAGAGGTCACTGACCACCGTAGCATCAATGCATTTCGTAATTACATGTTTAAATGGCACACACAACAAGTTGGGCCAGATATGTACATTGGCTAACGACTCCTTGTGACTACCAACTCCTTTTCATACTTCCTACGTTCTACCACGTAACAATGACATAGCCGCAACCTGTAATAAATGACATGCTACCTGTATGCAAACGTCATGAAGAGAAAGCACCCAGCGTAATACGGGGACATAAAAGAAATGTAAAAAGAACAAAACGAGTGCGGATGAAAATGTGCGTTTTCACACAATGCAGTCTCTGTTGACGTTGACACTCGGGACTACAGGTGCAATTACAATTGCTACCTCTCTAAAGGCTAAAAACCACAGAACCACTGAGCGAAATACACCCACACATGTAGGGGGCTGATCTGTGCTTTTTCTTTTAATGTCAGCTTAGATCTTTCACGGCATTGACGAGACCCACAATCACAAGCAGTCACTTTGAAAAAAACCTAGGTATGGAAAAAAAAAAAAAACGCGCGACCCCTGAGGATTCGCTCCAGTACGCAGATGTAACAAAAACATCGCCGTCTTAAAAAGAAGTGATATATTCCCAGAAAATGCTACGCATGTCAAGCTTATCCCAAACAAAAAGCCGCTGTGCATGAAACTAGATATTCTCTCAATAGAACGACCAGAAACCGGCGTTAACGTGAGAGCTCTGCCATCTCTCTATCAAGTCATCAGGCTGCTAGACCCGCGAGAAGTAAGTTTAGCCGATAAGACTGATTCCTGCATCGCTGCAAAAGGCAAGTGGCGAGCACGGCAACTACCGGAAGAGCGCAGGTAGAAGCTACAATCACAAACTGCTTGCACGAGGATTTCAGGCTAGAATGTGGCCAAAAAATACTTATAAACAACGATAGATTCAAGACTTCCTCGGCTAAATGATTCCACGATATCACGGCAAACCGAGAGCAACGTGCCCGAGGAACTGCGACCTGGGGCAGGGAGGTCAACCCACCTCGCTGAAGCCGCAAAAGGTGTTGCGGTCGCGCGCCGCATTGAGCAACAGATAGACCGCGGTCAAAAGAAAAAAAAAAAAAAGAGCCCGTTAAAAGCGTGCCGTCGGACGCAGTTCGAAGACGCTTCCGCGAAGCGTTCGAAAGTGTCCAAACTCGCACCGCTAAGGCTTCCCATCAGCTGATCTACTTCCGATGCGCTCCAACGCGCCCGCTCGCCGCTGTGTTTTTTTGTGTTTGTTTTTTCTACGCAAAACCTTCCTCTCGAAGCTCAGCGTTCGAGCTCCCGAAATATGCGTCTCGCTTCTCCTGCGATGGGTCACGAAATCCCGAGTTTGCGCAGCGCACAGAGGCGCCAATCAGCTGATAATGTTTAGTACGCACCGCCGAGCTGCGGCCATGCTGTATACGGAGGGGGGCCAATGAAGCGGCGTGCGAAACTCACCTCGGGGCACAACAGCGTTCGAATGTCCCTGCGAGGCGTCCGGCGGTGCAGTCGCCGACCTCTGACACCCGTCTGCAACTGCAACGACGGCGCAGTCCTGCTGTTGAAAGCCATTCTGCTGCTGCTGCTGCTGCTGGTTCGCCGGCGACTCGGTCGACGAGCTCTCCGAACTCGACGTGCACTCGTCCTCTTCGTTCCTCGGCGCCGCTTGCTCGGACGGCGGCTGCGTCGGTACGCTCGCTACGGTCGTCGGAGGCGTCGCGACTCCGTTCGGTGCCGTAAATCCACCGCCGTTAGCACCGACGTAGTGCTGGGGAGGCGAGCGGCGCTGGTCGGCGCCCCTGCGGATGGTGCGCTCCAGCCGCTCCAACTTGAAGTATATGAGGCCGATCTCCTTCATCGTGATACCGGTGTCTTTTAGCCGGCGAACCAGGTCGATCTGTTCGACCGTAAACTTGAGCACCATCGTCGTCCCGGAGGCTTGGTAAGGTCTCCGGAGATTGGTTTTGTAAGGTTGTTGCAGGCGTTGAGAGAGGCATTCGGTTATCCGCTAATAGTTAGCTTACTAACCGTGCTGGTTAGGTGAGGTTTCGCTCGGCTTAACTAGGTCCTCCGGGGTGGGGACGCGAAGTCGTCGGCTCGCTCGCCGCAGTCGGCGTCTCTCGTGCGCAGGGGCATGCCTCGGTAACGTGCCAACGAAGGCATGTTGCGCAAGGTGCACGCTAACGATAACTAAACCAACCAACTAACCCTAACTTAAACGTTACATGTTTCTCATGTGCGCCGGGGGAGGGCGCCACTTGCTTGATTGCGCACTCTAGTGGCCGTAATCAGAACTGTTGGAGACCATGAAGCATTTCTTTTTATTATAAAAACAATGTTTGGCATTGCCATTGCTTGTAAGAAATAAAAGTCTACAGATAAAGGTTGTTTATTAAGCGAAGCTAATTATTGTTACCCAGCTAAACCATAGCGCACAAGAAAAATAAAAAAAGGAGCAACACCAAAACATGCCGTACATAAAAGCATAAAAGTTGTTATAACTAATTTTATGCTTGTAACGGTTCGGAAAGAGAACCGTCACAACGTGCGTTAGAAGTAGTTACAAGATCGCGTCTCTTGTTTTATAGCCTTCGAGATCAGATTTTACCACGAAGTATTCTAGGCGCACTACACCGAGAAACCAGTCGCTGGATGGTGCAACTTAGAAACATATGTTCAATCAGTAAATTTTTTTCCAGTGCTGCTTATGGTGTCCAAACTGTAACCTCCAGCAACGGCTTTGTCAGAGTACCAAAAGTGGTCTCGAAGGTCATGCTTTTGCATACTGCAGCCGCCGCAAGCGGTTGCAGCAGTAAATCGTAACAACCAATTTTAACCAACGTGCGTTAATTCTCTGGATATGCTTAACAGCAGATACAGGTACTGTAATTTAAACTCTATGGTCGAAACTGCGGGCGAAGCTCCAATAAAGTGGCCCATACGCGCTCACATGTTACGCGGGAAATTTGAATCTGCCGATATCCGCAGCAAAACACAACACCGATCGTTCTTAACTGCTAGCGTATGTTAAAGATCAAAATAATCTTTAAGCCAACCGATGATATCGATGTGTAACTCAGATTATGCGCTTAAGGCCTCTCTAACGGGCGTAAACATTCTTATTACTTTTTTGTTGCTATGCTCCAGGATGGCGAATGCGCCACATGAAAACGCCAAAACACTTTCTGGCTGTGATAGAGTAAAATCAATATTCAGTGGCAATTTAGCAATAAATGCGAGAGAAATTCGTTAACATTACATCGCAAGTCTTTGGAGTCCCGGATCCATGATTTGAACTGCGTTCACCACATAAAATCATGATAAAACATTGTTCAGTGTGTGCTCAACACGTCCCGCCTCTTCGAGGAGCGAAGCATTTTGATTTCTTGTATATAATTCCTAGTATTATAGAAGTAATCGCCGTCTGATCGATTATTTGAGATCAAGGGTTATAATTACGCTATTTTTTGCCACGTGCAAATAATAAAAAAAAGGCCACGTAAAAACACGCCGCATTGCAGTTTTTACTCATAGGCTACCTACGCTTTTTCTTAGGCTCCCTGCAATGGTCAGGCGGCGCGGCGATCGGCTCAGCCGTCAGCGCCACCGTGTCAGTTGCGCGAAACACCGAGGCGGCCGCTGTTGCGGAGGCATGCTTTTGCGGCGCTCGTTTGAAACCTTTCGGACGTTCTAAATTGCGGTTTTAATGCAATCGAAAACGTCGAGGCCCATTTTGGACCACCGACGCTTGAGAAAGGACGTATAATCTTTTACTACAACCACGTATACTGTGTCAAAGAAGTAAACAGCACGGACATCACAGTGAGGTGCTTAAATTAAATTGTGGTGTTTTAGGTGCCAAAACCACGATCTGATTAGGAGGCACGCCGTGGTGGGAGACTCCGGAATAATTTGGACCGCTTGAGGTTCTTTAAAGTGGACCTAAATCTAATTACACGGGTGTTTTGGTATTTCGACCCCATCGAAATTCCGCCGCCGTGGCCGGGATTTATTCCCGCGACCTCGCGCTCAGCAGCCCAACACCGCAGCCACTAAGCAACCACCGCAGGTCGCGAAGTATTTGTCACAACAAAGTAAGTATGCTTACGACGTCGATCTCGAAGTGCGTTAAGAAATCATTATTTTATGCCACTAAAGTGAGCAAATACGGCCGTGGACGTCTTTGAACTGTCATTTGTCGCTTCTTACTTGGAGCGTGCCTTGCCCCTCACATTGTATAGGTTTTGGCTAATTGGCAGGTAAGTGCTTTGTTCTCCGTTGACGAAGTGCCTCGAGCACATTCTGGTATTGTCGTTCGGGCTCGACTGTGAGAGGGCATTACCGCTGAAGCATCATAGAGAGCAATCAGCTGAGACTAAACAATGTGAAGACTGAACAAACATGCGCTTGTGTGCGCGAGGGAAATGCTAATTTTCGAATACTCGACGTGTTCTGCAGTGTACTCCAACCTTAGTTAATTGTGTTGTCGTAAGCGCGAGGAAACATCGGCACGAATGAGCTCGGTTCCAGCATTCGCGTCTTGATCTTGGCGCAGGAAGAAGCACAGCGCACACAAGCGCTTACGAAGCTAGATTTGACACCTAACAACTACTGCAAGTTTGTTTTGAAGCAAGACAAGCTAAACAACTATCAAAACTGATTTACAACAGCCGGAATCAGTTCACGCATTTTTATGCAGTTGACGCTTTATTGTGTATTTTTGCAGATGGCGCTGCTGGCTCATTTTCATTTCTTTTTCTTGTTTTTGCACTTCCGTCTTAGTTCGTTTAACAGAAATTCGCAAGACCGACACGAACCGCGACGATCCACTTCAGCCGCCGGGTTGCTTCCCGCGGTTTTAAAGGGAAGCGGTACAATTTGATGCCGACATCCCCTTCGCGGTTGTGACATTTCTTAACGCAGCAGTATCTGCGCTTGTTCTTTTTGTTCACACTTCTCACGAAGAAGCTGCCAAGAGGCCGCGGGGAATCCATTGGAAAATTGGAAAAGCAAACTTGCAGGCGGGCCTGAGCGCACCACGGACAATGGTGAAATGACGGTGAGGGCCTACCCGCGGGTGCTCACCGCCGCTGCCAGGTGGCGCGACATGTACAGGCAAACTAGAGTTACTGTATATGCTACCGTAGGTAGCAGAGTTGCGCGTAGGTCCGCCATCTTGCCTGAGAAGCAACCAAGTCTATGCGGCGAAGCCGCATTCCGTTTTTGCAGGCGACATGCCTAGCGTATCGTCCATCGACCGTGGGCGCTTTTGCATCGCTTGTGCACCGCTTTTCCGCCAAATCGCAAACAAAGCGCATCGAAACAGCTGACTGGATTAGATTGTGAAGAAAAAGGCGCTGCCCTTTTTTAGCGCGCGGCGTAAGATGCAGCGCGTATATTAGTTGTTTTTTGGACTTGCACTCCCCTGTGCACTTTCTCCGCCCTAATAACGCATGAGCACTCGCGTATCTAGAATAGATTCTGTATTCTATATACGCCGATCAGATGCAGCATTCGTGAACCGCGACGGTAACGATTAGATCGCACCGAATAAACTTAGGGAATATGGTGATGTTATATTATAGATTCCGGAAATGCTACAAAACGTTTTGTGCGAAAAAGCTACTTCACAAAGTAGTATAAGGTTCGAAATAACATAGCGTATTAAAAACTTGACAAACGTTAGTAATTGAGGTGAACAATCAGATACGCTAATAACTTTCATTCGCTTGAATACTGCTTGGCACTCGGGTTTTGTTTCAACAGAGATAAATACGCTACTAAGAGCAGTGCAGTGCTCTTTTAGCATGCAAACAGTAACAAAAAGCACCGAGCCGCAACTGCCTCTTTTTTTGGCAATAAAATCACAATGCGAATTTCAGAGAAAAAAACAAAAACACTAGTGTATGTGCGTGCAAATATTTTGATGTTGTGAGCTTTATCAAGTGGTGCTCTTTCACAAAGGGAACTGTACTAAATATAATGAGGCCCATACTTGCTTATGTGCCATAGCTCTCAACATGTAGCCAGTCTAAAATATTACAGGTCAATCAATGACCAACCATTGATATTTCGACTCTGGTACCCCATTATAGATCTTGTGTAGAAACATATCCATCTACCAGCAAGCAATGGATATCAGCTACACCTGCAAGTGTGATTTCATTATGTGCCTTTTCACTGCAGGGATTCCAAAAGTAGCCTTCTGTGGGAGTGTAGCGAAAGTTTTTCTCACAGGATTGACATAGCTACATTATAGGGAATAATTCAAAACACAGTTAGGCCCTTACCGTATGTTAAATGACGACATTCATTCCTCTTGCATCCTGATTCACATAAGCTGTAGTAGATTAAATATATTTACTCAGTAGTAACCTCTTTCATATTCAGAAACAACCCAAGCAGTGCATAATCATGAAAATGTGAGCTGGCTTTTTTACGACACTTCGGTGAAAGCAGTGTGGTGCATCACATGCAGAAAACTGGTAATTCCAGCTAAATCTCCTGTATAACTCTACGTGCTTCCATTATTTAAAAAAAAAAAACATCCGGACTTGCAGTAGCTTTTAATATTCAATCTGTGATTTTTTTAGCACAGCCCAAAAAAGCACGTAGCTGTTAGTCAAGCAATTTCATCTCATACACACTTGACGCAATA
The DNA here is from genome assembly GCF_050947875.1 of Dermacentor variabilis. Classification (NCBI taxonomy): domain Eukaryota; kingdom Metazoa; phylum Arthropoda; class Arachnida; order Ixodida; family Ixodidae; genus Dermacentor; species Dermacentor variabilis. The sequence goes on from NC_134576.1 coordinate 119,318,464, forward strand.
GGCAGTTGACTGAAAATTTGTTTGTTCAGGTGTCTTTACCTGAGCACCCTTCACAATATTACAAAGGAAGAAAAACAATTACTCAAGTAAGGTGTAACGAGGCAGGCCGACGAAACAAACGTGAGATGCGCTGCGCACGTTGCGTTGTTGCTACGCAGCTAGCACGCACGTGAACAGCGAACGGCAAGATCGGCCGGATTGGATTTGAATTTGACTGGCGATAACTTGTGTGAATCCAGTTCGCTGCAGCGGCGGCGTCGGGAAATACAAAAATTGGCCCGAACATCTGCTTCTCCGCAATGCACGGTTGCTTGGCTACCACGTGATAACGTTCTGCCAACGGAGGCGCTAGCGGCGTGATAAAACAGACGCGCAACTCTGCTACCTGCGGTAGCACATACAGTAACTCTAAGGCAAACTGCATTGCAGGGTGCCCATAGTGACTGTACGTGTGTTTGGTATTCATGACGCCTTACTTTTTTTAAAATACGCTTCACTCTTACAGAGAAAATGTACGAATTGAGCACTGGGTGCCTGCAATCGCCCTCTTGATAAAGGCCAGACTCCGATTGAAACATATGAAATTAAATGTTTCTTTCTTGCTTTTCGACATGCGCCTGCACTTCTTTCCAATTTGCCAAACCCCGGATCTGAAGAACTACTTCCTTCACACACAAACAAACATTTTTACAGCCTAAATAACACTCCTGCTTCCTGTAGTCAGTACAAAGCATGGAAGGAGAAAAGATTGTCTCCTTCCGCAATCCTAGAATGTGCCATAGCTTTTAATTCTTCAGTTCCTTCCATTCTGTTTCGTACTAATTTCTGCAGCAAGTTACGTCATAGCGACTCAATGAAAGACTTCTGCATTCAATCAAATGTGACTTTTCATCCTCATCACCGCAGTCACAGTACAGCTGACGTAAGGCTTTCGTTGAAGGAAATCTTATTAAAAGAAACAAGAAATAGATTGCAACACCGTGCCGCGGCTTGGGCTGGTCAGTACATACTCGACAGGGAACAGCTCGAAAAGATGAAGGACAAAAAGGGAAACGCAGACGTGTGTGTGTTTCCTTCCTTGTCCTTCGTCTCCTTGTACTGTTCCCCTGTTGAAGAAGTAGATAACATGCACTGCAAGAGCCAATAATACATTCTTATTGAAACATCAAATTGGACTACATTTCTTTTTTCTTACTGCGTCCACTTCTGTAAGAATGCAGCCAGCATGTCCAGGATCGAACCCACCTCGTGAGCTGCTTGACGCCATAAAACCACCAGCTGTTACGCCACGATGATATATATATATATATATATATATATATATATATATATATATATATATATATATATATATATATATATATATATATATATATATATATAGCTATGCAACTTTCTGTATGTTTCCCAATTGGTTCTGATTTAAGATTGTTGGCATTAGGGCTTGATATGCCAATTAAATGGCCCCAATTGTGAATGTCAGTGTGTCGCAAATAAAATATTTTTCTATATTTGTTGTGATTAATGGAGAGAAGCATTTACCTTTTTGTGAAGTTAAAAATCTCGCTTGAAACATAGCTAATTTCTCTTGAACCAGTGGCACCACTTGGTCAACCAAATTTTTACTTACATGTATAGCACCTGACAGAGATCTCTCACGGTGAACCTGTGAATGGTTACACTTTTCGAATGGAGTTTCTAGTATATACGTGTTGTACCATGCAGTGTTAAGACCCATGCGCATCTGCCTCGTATGTGGGCAGTACGTGCAGGGTTCGAACACCGATTCTGTCGCAAACCCGCAAGTTTTTCTAATGGGTACGTATCGGTTTTATACATATGTGTCCCCCGGCCTGGCGCTTGGCTACTTGTGGGGGGTTCGCATTTCAAGAGGGGGCCCACAGAGATCTCTACGCGTGGTCTCCGGGTGCCCCTTGTCCAACCACGGTCAGCAATCATACGCTGTGGCTCTAGGAGGCAGACGAGTGCTGCTGTCGGGCACCTAGCAGTAAAATAGGTACAAGCCGTGCTCGTGACCAGGTGATCAGCCATTTTGGGACCTCAACACTTGGAAAGGGGCGTTTCTTCTCAACCCAAGGGTGCCCACACATAATAGATTGGGATACCACATGGGAATTTGCCGCCATGGGAACAGCCCAGACCCTCTTTTTTCAGACTTTTGTTCCCGGCTCCTGAATTTTAGCTTAATTGTTGCACACACATCTCTATACAGCAGTAGCAGACGGCAGTGACATCGCTTCCACTCGGAACCGGAAGCTGGGGCAATGCAAGTTCGTTTGACACTGGAAGCTGAGGGGATGAACAATGGAGGTGCTCGGATAAGAAGGGTAGGTTGGCGGTACTTAATCTGGTCGGCAGACACATGTATGGAGGGGCTTTACTCCCAAGCGATCTTAGTTACCACTGACCAATGTCACGAAGCTGCAGTCTATGCCTGCAGATTTTCTAATCTCATCATGCCATCTGCTGGATTTGTGCAGTAGGCAGAGGCCAGTTAAAATGCCAGATTGGCCAATTCCTCTCCTGCTGAGGAAGCACCTTCTGTCATATAAGCAGGCCATGAAGTGTAGCTGCAGCTGGACTAATACAGTCACAGGTCCTAATGACTAAGTTTGACACAAAAATGCCTTCATTATATTTGATATTCATTATAAGCATATACTTGTTACACGATGATATCAGCAAGAAACACTTAACTTACTCGGTTATACAGTCAACGTCTGATTTTTCGTACTCCCAAGAGGCCACGAAAATGTCCGAAATACGGGCAGTCCGAAAAAACAAATGCATGCCTTTTACTGGCCCCCAAGGACTCAAATCGCCACAGGCACGTCCGAAATAGCTCTGAAGGCCTGCCAGTACACTTATTAGGCGTATCAGTGCTCGTACTGTGACAGGAGACGGCAAGTTCACGCGTGTATAATTAAGGAGTACATAGTGTCCCGTAGTAATTGCCCCTTCTTCTCTTGGTATGCTTCACCGCCAATACATTGCGTATACTTGACCGGGCAACAGTACTGTATTGAGACAAAGCTGACTTTCGGCAACCGGCATCATGCAACACCTTGTGCTTTGCAAGCTTCGAAGGCATTGGCGATGATTACAAAGGCAGGGTCAGCGCCATTGGAAACAGCGGCGAATTGTTTTAATAAGAACACGGCACCGAACAGCAAGAAGCTTGATAGCCAACGTCTAAATAGCTAGGCCTAGCGTTGCCGCGGTGTTGGCTACAGCTGCCAGCGGATGTGCATGCGAGAGCGCCTGTACGAGGCGGCGAGATAATCAAAATGGCGGCGGCGGTGGCTTCGATCAATGCTGTTTCAGACCTGCGGTCATGGAAAAGCGTCCGGAAAATCGGACTGCGAAGGGTTTTTTGCGTCCGAAATTTCAGACGTTCTCATACATTGACTCTATGGGGTACTGTGGCGGTGCCGCGAAGGCGTCCGAATTATTGGGCATGTCCGAAAAATCGGGCGTTGACTGTATCCGATAATTTGTTATATATATGTCCGTTATGTTATGGCTCGACATATACAAAGTGCTTCCACACGATGCCTCAACGAAATATGTCAGAAATATCTCTCACATTTGTTTTTTTGCGATTCTGCGAGCAATCAAAAATGGCTGAAAACATAAGTGCTCGAATGTGGCCACGGACACATTTTTTTCAGATGTCTTACAGAAAGCGAAAAAGCATCCAGTAAAGCGAGACAAGTTAATTTATTTGACAATGAACATGACACAACGACAAACAAAAAACAAGAAGACCCTCAAACTGCAAAAGCCATTTCACGAGGAGGTTCCATGCGAGAGCCTTTCACGAGTGGGTTCCTATCTCAGAAACGACTGATCCTTGAGATAGTAACGCTGGATGAAGATGGACTGCGACTTCCTTTCCAATTGAGCCAGCTCCTGTACAGCTGGCGCCATCTGTGCCGTGTGCGTAGCGTAGTTGCTCCCTATGGGAAGAAGAAAAAAGATGAGACGGGTCCACAGGTAAATAGTTGTCAAAGCAACATTTGCCAGGCCCAATTGAGAATGTTTGCGCACTGGAACTTGTAAAGCGTCATCCAGGGAGCATTCTTCCACAATAACTTTTAAAAAGGGTTTAGTAGCAGCCGCGGTAGACGCAAATTAAATGTTACAAGACAGTGGTGTGAGAAGGTGGGCTACCTTCTCCACTGCAAAGGTTCTCTCCCACAGCCCGTGATATTTGTCCCCTGCCTTCTCTTATGAAAGAGCCGAGGGACGTTTATGTCATGACCCCTTCTAGCCCCCTTTTCTCAACTTCATTTTTCCTCTCCCTTCTTCTCATGCTTTGAAGCCCATTTCCATACGTGCAGCGCAGGTATGCAAATTTTTTATGCTGCAGGCAGTACACATAGACATGCAAACTCGCACATTTTTTTGGCATTTCCATGCACTTGAGCCGTTTTTCGTGCCTAGTCTTTGGAATTTGTTGGGATCAGTCTCTACTCATGTCTGTATGCAGCACAATCTGTCTTTACTGGTAAACATTTAACAAGCACCGAGTGCAAGCTGCCAAAATTTGTGACATCACTGGGAGACAGAACGGGACCTTCAAGGTAGCACTGCCATCCTTCTTTCTTTCTTTTTGTGTTCTTTTCGATTTGTGAAGCCACTGCTCAAGGTAAAGGCTCGTTTATAATCCATACATTTTTACGTTTATAGTCTGTATATACAGTCCATTTAAAGGCTGGCTTAAAACTGCCCCGTGAGGCATATTCACACTGTGAACTGCGGGCAATGTTTTCATAGTCTAACGCTGCCCATCCGTGAACGTTGTCGAGAATTCAGCGATGGAAGGGCAGACGCACTGCACACTCTTTTTCGTCGAGGTGCCAGTGCGTGAGCATGCTGGTATATTTTTCAACCATATTTATTAGAATATAGGCCGACTTCTTTTTTGTTTTTTTGCTAAATATGTTGTCCAAAATGAGCTATCAACCTACATTCATGAACAACGCGAACAAAAATACCAAGCTATTGAAGTTCCTTCATTACACAGGCCATAAAGCGAGCCTGCAGATTATCCAGACTGGTTTTAAGAAGTGCTGCATATGGAACACACTCGACGGCAACGAGGACGACACCATTTGCTGCTTCTGCCACTGCAGCTCCATTTACGCTCTGCTGCATGCAAATGTTGTTGGTCATGTGAGCAGAGCATAGCGGGTAACACGAACATCATAGTCTGCTGGCGATGTCTACTTCGACAGCATCAGCATGCGGCAGTGCATGCCAGTTATGCTATGGCGACATACTTAGACATCGCGACATACCGAGCTGTAGAGCAGTCACCTCCACACAGTGTAATTTAACATGTGCACGTGTGCATGACTATTACTTTGGCCTATATATGACCCTTAAGACTGGTTTAATGCTATTCCAGAGATCCAATCTATGAATTTATTTCACTGAACATTTACTCTTGCAGTCCTTTCTGGCTTATGAAGGCTCGGCTCAAGGTAAGAGTAAACTAATTGCTCTTCCAGAAGTTTAGTGTAAGAATTTATCATTAGCGTCTGTTTGAACTGCTTACCGATTGCTTGCTAGCGTGGAAAGTCTTCTATGCATGTTAAAAAATTCTTGCACAACTGCCAATTTCAGCAGGTCAGTACATTTGGAAAACCGAGAAATAGGGTCCAAAAACAGGAAGAATGATGCGGACGAACGAAACACTTTGTTTGCCCACCTTGTTCATTCTTTTCTGTTTTCAAAATAGGGCCCATGCAGCACTCACCCATCTCCCGGCGCTTCTGCCCGTAGACCACCTTGCCATCAAACTCGTCGGCGGGGATCTTGAGGTCAGGCTCTACTTGCTGAATTGTGACGTTAAGATGGTCCTCGATATCTGCCAGGTACTACAGCAGAAAAACGAGCACAACATATATCATATTAACACGCATAATCCCTTCAGTTGCCACTTTCCCTTGACGAATGCAGAAACGAAACACCTGCCATTCAAAAACTAATTCAAGTTAGAGAAAAAAACCGAAGGATGCACAGAAAAGCACAGAGAATGCAGGAATGATGCTTCTGCAGGTGGGTACAGTGATAGCCGTCAGTTAAACTGCGCTATAATATCTTAACAGTTGTTCTGTTGTGCATTGACTGACCTGCGGCTCATTATACCAGATGCAGCAGCCACCACGGTCTGTCAGGTTTGTGTTGAAGCAGTTGCGACCCTTGCTTGAACAGTTGGAGTGGTACCACACCTGCAAACCATGGCACAAGACACAAGTTAAAAAAAAAAAGAACTGAAAAAAAGACAGAAAGAGAAAGAGAGAGAGAGAGAGACAGTGGACACACACAAACAGACGTAATCACTGTCCAATAAGCAAAGGTTGACACACTCGCTCACAAGCACATTGACTTTTACTCGCTCCACGCTCATTTAACAGGCACGACATGGAGTGTTAGTGAGTCACGATGGGTTTGAGTGTATGCGAGTAGTATAAAAATGAGTGAATGCCTGTGAATTTGATTGAATACGAGGAGGCATGAATGTCGGTGACAGGGAGTTCAGGTGCGTGCGAGTACAGAAGTAATAAAGGAATACAGGAAGCATACATGAATATCTTGGGAAATAGCTATAAAGATTCCACACTTACGTTGGTTCTCCACAAGAAAACTAGAAAGTCTCCTGTCAGGAAAGGAGTCAGGCAAGGAGACATAATCTCTCCAATGCTATTCACTGCATGCTTAGAACTTTTCAAGGTATTAGACTGGGGAGGCTTAGGAGGGAGGGTCAACGGTGAACATGTCAGCAACCTTCAGTTTTGCAGATGACATTGTCCTGTTCAGCAACAATGGGGACGAATTATAACAAATGATTGAGGACATTAACCGAGGAAGTGTAAGAGTGGGGCTGAAGATTAATATGCAGAAAGCAAAGATAATGTTCAATAGCCTTGCAAGGGAACCAGTATTCAGGATCGCCAGCCAGCTTCTAGTCTGTACAGGAGTATGTTTCTCTAGGTGAATTGCTCACAGGGAACCCTGACCATGAGAAGGAAATTTACAGAAGCATATAAATGAGTTGGAGTGCATACAGCAAGCATTACCAAGTCCTGACTGTGAGCTTACCACTGTCATTGAAAAGGAAAGTGTACAATCATCACATTCTACTGGTGCAATCATATGGGGCAGAAACTTGGAGGTTAACAAAGAAGCTCGAGAACAAGTTAAGGACCCCGCAAAGAGCGGTGCAACAATAAATGTTAGGCATAACATTAAAATATGGGAAGAGAGCAGTGCAGATAGCCGGTATTCCAGGTGACATTAAGAGAAAGAAAATGAAGCTGGGCTGGCCATGTAATGCGTAGGGTAGATAACTAGCGGACCATTAGAGTTACAGAATGGCTACCAAGGGAAGGTTTGCGCATTCGAGGATGCCAGAAGACTAGGTGGAGTGATGAAACTAGGAAATTTGCAGCTGTAAGTTGGAATCAGCTAGCGCAAGACAGGGGTAACCGCAGAGAGAGGCCTTGTCCTGCAATGGACATAAAAAGGAGTACGGTGATGATGATGATGAGTAAAGACGTGAGCGATTGTCGGCGAGCGTGAGTGGACGTGAGCATGTATGCGAGTACCAGTGCGTCAGTGTTGACGCTAGTGTGAGAGTGAGTGGGTGCTGGTAAATATGAACTATGGTTGTGACTATTAAGACTATGACAGTTCTGATGAGCCAGAGTAATAATGTGAGCGAGTGCGCATTAGTATAACTGAGCACATAGTGTGCAAGTATAGTGGTTAGTGAGAACAAGTGATGATCCACGTATTCTGCCAACCTATGCATCACCTGGCGCACACGCGTAGCAAGGCCATAGGAAGCATTATCCTGACCACAGGAATACGTTGCCATTTTATAGAAACTTATTAAACTTAAAGAAAAAAAATTCAGTGGTGCCTCGTGTTGCCATAAAGATGCGTCTAAAGCTTTTCATGTTAGTTCAGCCGACCTCAGAGATTCTGTCTGCTTGATCTTTCCTGTGGGTTGTGGCTCCCAAAGGTGGTCACAAGCTTTTAAACTATTTTTTTTTTAGCAATAATAAAAGCATCATTCATTCGGAATTTGCTGCAGCTCTGATTTGTTATGAACCTGTGTCGGCAATGGAGCACGAAGGCAGCAGAGAAGTGGATGCGTTACATCTGCCAGGCTGCACGGTGCTACATTTTGCAGACCTACACTTCAGGCAGTATCACGGGAAATGAAGAACTGTTGTTTAAGGGTTCTGAGCCACAGAGGGGCATCCGAAGTGTTCCACAGCTTCTGGAGTAACACAACATTTGTCTATATATCTTTTATACTTCCCGTTCAAAACGAGCGTCAGGCACAGCGTGGCTTCAGACGTGAGAAAGGAGACTTATCGCATCACCTAAAGCAGATGTAGAAGGTATACTATCACAAATAACTCAAGAGCGCACCAATCAGACCAGTACTGTAGTTGAAGCCCATATAACGAATGTATTGCGCAAAGCTGCCAAACTGGTCCATTCAATAGTACGGTTCTCCCCCTTGGAAACGCAGGCGAAAACCGCTCTCCCCGTTTGTCCTGTAAAATGCTGAATGAACTCTACTTTTGGTAGCATGGCATGTGTGCATGCATGTGTGCATCCATGTCAGTGGTATCTGGTATTGCTAGACCGCCACAACAGGTTACGCTATGTGACAAGTCTCCGTTATCACGGCCAAATCCGCACTACACGCCACGGGTTTCCCACTGGTCTTATTAAAAGCTAAAGTAGTCAAATACTAGCTGTGCTCTCAAAGAGTCTAAGCTCTAAAGTGTAATTACTGGGTCACCAGCTATCCAATAAACAAGTAAAATTTACGCAAAACTTTTCTGGCGGTACTCCTAAAAAATAATAATAAAAACAGTGTAAATGCACTTACCTTCTCAGGAATAGCTGCAACAAGAGAAATGGCTAAACCCATCCTGGCAGGAGAGAACAACAATATTGGATTGAGTAAAATTGATGAGAGCGACTAGTCATCATAATCATTTTCACTATGAAGCAGAACCTTAATACGTGTAGCTTATAATTGCAGAACACACGGTAGCAAACATTTGCAAAGTGGCTGGTGCCTATGGGCTGTCATGCCAGCTACGATGTCATTGACGAGGCATATTGGAGGTCATAAACAATTGCCGAATCGCTGGCGTCTATGGGCATAAGAGTAACTCACGGTTATAATAAACAATCGTGCAATGGCTGGTGTCTATGGGGGTGTCACGCCAGCTATGACGTCCTTGACGGGGGCACAATAGAGGGGGGGAGGGGGGCTCGAGAGCCACAGGAGACAGCGAGCAATCTTTTATGAGAGGTTATGCACTCGCTGCTGCTTGCAGCTCAACAATATTTAGCTCATGTGTTCGTAAAGGCATGGCTTACAGAGATCACTAACATTTTCCTAGCATGCTTAAAAAGTGTACCAGTGCCCCTTTATTGTGCACACAAATATGCGTACATTAGCGTTTTCGCATTCCACCTCCGTCAGGATGTGGACGCCATGGCAAGGAATCAAATATGTAACCTCAAGCTAAGCAGCCAAACGCTATAGCAATTGGGCCACAGTAGAAAGCTGCCCATTAAGAGCAAAACTGAGACCAACCTTTCAGCTCGTCCAACCCTGCCAATGCGATGAACATAGTTTGACTTCTCGTCCGGCAGGGTCACATTGATCACTGAAAATAGCACAAAAATTTAGACATCATGTGTATTTTCTTTCTTGGCAATTAAGCTTCTTATGTTCATGTCAGACAGGTACCTTCAGGTAGGCTTGTGTCTATACTTCATTTCATAAGAAGCACGCAATTCTATGAAGGTAGCCTTTTCTAACTGCCCGCATTTGCGACCAACAAATAGTGCCTTGCATATGAAAGAAAGATTAAGGTTTGCATCATGTAATTCGACGTAGCCTTAACCTCATACCTTTGTCACAAAACATGATGTACGTAATTACAGTAAAACCGAGATATACTGAACCTGGGTACACTGAATTATTGTTCAATATCAGACACACAAATTATCCTGTACAATATCCTGTATAATGGCATACAGCGCCGTACACTTTCATTGAACCCCTGCATTCGATATATTGTTATGAAGCCAACACAATCCGTGAGCGACATTCTGCCTGGAGCAGATGACAAAGAAGACGGGTCTGTTGAGTGTGCAGGCTGTCCACCATCTTGATTGCTACTGTGTACCTCAGTGCAAATACATTGTAAATAGTCACGCCTTGCGTTGTTTCATATAACACCTTTGTGGTGGAGGTGCTGAGTACAGGGAACAACTACCAACACCACAAAGATGTTTTACGTCGTTTTACGTAACAATGTTGCATGCTGCACCTCGCCGCGCCCCTGCAAGCGCACTTCTCCTAACAGGGAAACAATCGCCTTTTGATGCCATCGAAAATATTTAATGCCAAAGAATACCAAGCAGCATTGTCTTGGCATATGCTGTCAAACAAAACATTGACTCTGAAGGGCAGTACACACTACAGCACGCCGCATCTGCACTTCGCGGAGATACCATCGCGGAAGCACAAAAGACTCATCGCAGTGGGATGAGTGAACCAGCTGAATTTGTTTCATTCATGCTCGCAGGGTTACATGTGAGTGGGATTGGACTCTGGATTGTTCTGCAAGCTGAAAGTTACTTTAAAATTTAACAGCATTTGTGTAGTGTTGGCGGGCACCGATGCAGCGCAGCCGCAAGGGAAGAGCCGCGAACTATGAGAACGAGAGGCCTCGAGCGTGGACTGCACGAGTAGTGAGGACGACTGGTTCCAAAGGGAAGTTGGTTGAACTCGAAATCCGACATAACTGTGTCTGCCAACTGTGTCAGCCAGCTGCTGATTGGCCAGATCGTGCTATAAATGGTGTATTGTAAGGGACATGTGGCCGGGCATGTTCATTGCATGATTCGCAGTACAAGTGTGCCGATGGCAGCAATGCGCATATCTACACAGACAGGTTTGCTTCCGTGCTGCGTTCATTTCTATTTTATTCGGAATAAAAATGTGCAACAAGCACTTCGACATATGTGAGGCGCACCGCGGTCTCACACCTGAGTGATGCAGGCTTTTAGGGTTAGTGCTGCGATTAGTATATCAAAGACCATTCCCAGTGCGAGCGACTTGGGGCATTTGTATGTAAAACAAGTTAGCAAACTTTTGTGTTTTCAACATGCCTTTGGAGAAGCAAATCGGTAAATTCCCGTTTTCCACTATCTCTGGAAACTATGCGAGACATGCGGAGTTTCAGGTAGGCATAATTTATATTTTGAGTTATCAATAGTATATAGAACAATTTTGCAGTCCCAGTGGAGTTCGATACTATATCCGGGCTTGACTGTATCACACAGAGTGCGTTGCAGACCTGAACCTATTTACCAATGAACTGGCGGAGTGACAGCTTTCTGCGACCAGCGGCCAAAGGGCACTGCTTGCACTTGCAACCAAAACAAAGTGCGTCGCATACTCGAATCACAAAGGTGCACAAATAACACGCGATGTGACGTAACCTTGAGTTCACATGGTGTAGTGATGATATGTGAACCAGCTGTCCTGCAGAAACTGCGGCAGTTCCAAAACAATCGCACTGTGAAACGTGCGCATTGAGACTTCTATTAATCTCACTACTAGCATAGCTTTCCCTCAGCAGACAGACAGTTATAATCAGCAAACCGTACCGCACAATTAGCTGACAAGCAGCTACAGGTAAGCACCCCACTACCAGCACTTGTGCTACAGTCGAACCCATTTACAACGAACGAGGCGTATGCAATAATGATTACTCGATATGTCGGGTAATTCTGTATACCCAAACATGCCCGAAACGAATTCAACTTTTGTGATGCATTCATTACAAATGTATTTGTTCCACTGTAGAAAAGAAGCAAGAATGGAACCTATTTATTAAAAACACAACTACGCCTACAGCTAGTAGACAGACATTTTTGCCTGCACATGCCTTGAACTAGTATTTCTCAGAATCACTAGGAGTGGCATTCTCGATGCACAGAGATTGCACAGGAGATTGCATAGGATTGCAGTACTGTGCCAATGTTGGCACAGTACTGGCGCAGCACATTAACTTTTACTAATAAATAAATAAATAAATAAATAAATGTAGGAAGTGTGACCATCACACAAAAACAAATCTTCTGAAAGCTGCGTTTGCGGCATGCAAGCGGCCTTGTGGAACTAGCAGCAGATGCCACAGTGCTACATGTATATGCATTCTCCCGCTCATTATGAGCGCGCTCTTTCACATGATTATAGGCCCAGCACATTTCATGTGTTTATATCAACGATAATTCGCACTACCGGAGCACGTTATATTTGGGTTTAGTGTAAACTAATTTATTGAAACTAATGCGTTTTGCATGCCCCTGACTAGACCCCTAGAGGGCTTCATAACTGACTTACTCACAATCCTAACAAAAGGTTCACAAGAGGAAAAAAAAAATTGTCATCCACCTGACTGTAGCACAAAGCTACAGAGAAAACCCATACAGCTTTCTCAGAAAGCTTTGCAGTTGAAGAAACATTCGGCCTGGTCTGAGGATCAAACCAGAGAGCAATGCCTTTTCCGGCCTGCCGTTCTGCCATCTGAGCTAACCAGAAGGCTATCAGATCGCAGAGTGAGGGCGAATTAATTGACAGCTCGAAGCAAAGGGATACTGGAGATGGCAAACCAGTCATGTTCAATCCTCAAGGCGGAGGAAGGTTCATGATAAGAAAAAAGTGTCATTTATCTGAGTGTAGCATGACACTACAAAGGAAACTCTTACAGGGTTATGGAAGAAAATAAAAAATTATGTGCAGCTTACCAAACGGCACACCTGAAATGTCGATACCACGAGCAGCCACATCAGTGCAGATAAGGAACTTGGCGCCACCCCTCTGCAGCAAATGAAGAAGCAAAGAAGTGAATTAACAAATAAAAGAAGAGACGGCAGGCAGGCTTGCAAGCACTGATAGTCGCTCGTCATCTTGTAATGAATTCAATGCATAGCATCGGCAACTGTGGTTAACTGCCTGACTTGCGGGTACATCAGCCCTTTGAGGGTCGAATCTTTTTCACAAGAACTGTGCTCCTGTGGTCAAGCGTTTTTATCGCAGTTTCCAGTAGTAGAACATGATTCAAAACTCATGAATATGGAACAAATTTATTGCAAGCAATATTTTGTCTCAAGGACGCTTTACTCGCACTAATAGTATATGCACACACAAATACGCTGTACAAAAGAGAGGGAGAAAGGTGCCTAGCAAAATTTATGGCTATCAAGATGTTGCCACTAAAACACATTTTATCAGAAGAAATGCTTGGGCAGTCACCACGAGAAGAGGCACTGAACGTGGCAATAGCACGCACCTCAGTGTAAGGGAATATGTGAATCGCAACCAAGAGGGGAACCGCAACGAAAGAAAAAAAGAAAACTGATTAGTATCTCTGAATTTTGGTCATGCCAGGCTTTCAGAAATGCGATAGCGGTGGCCATACAAAAATGGCAGCATCTCCTCCATGCATCCCTTGGAGGTAGCAGACGATGTGCGCGGGACCATGTGATTAAGCGCTCAGAGGTAAACAAGTCCACTTGTACGCTCCGGCGAGCACAAGCACAATTTCAAGTGACTTTAGGCGACTCCACAGAGATGGCAACACCTCTCAACAAGTGGTGTCGAATACGCATGAAATGTTAAACACAAGATTATTGGCACCAAACATGTGCTTCAAAAACCATGCGCGAGGAATCACCAATGCTGTACATGTACAGCAAAAACCCTCGAATGGTTAGATATTGTCATACGTATATTCTCAAATTTTGTACTGTTTTTCACCGGTGAAGTCCTGCCACAAAGCCATATGTGGTTACCAAACGAGAACACTGCAATCTTCACAGAGGAGATGACTCGCCTGTTTCACCACTTCAACCTCAGAAAAAAAGAAATTTTTCTAAAATGTATGCAAGCACCAGCGATTACGCTGGGGTATACAATGAGTCATATGTAAACAGCGGATGCATCTGACCCACGGGATGACGACAACCGTCGTGTTGTCCTACGGGTAGCCTCCACATCCTTCTGCACTGTGTACGGGTGTGTACGCATTCTCTCCATACGGATGTGTTGTGCACTGTACTCCAAAAGGTGCTAGGCTGTCTGCTATGGATACAGTGGGTGCTCAATGCAAGTGCAGTAGTCTGCTTCTGATGGCCTCTAAGCGAGGCCAAACAGCGGAAGAATCATGTAAACATTGTCACACGTAAGATAAAAGCAAGACAAGAACGTGAGTGTGCTTTCACCAGTGTCGCAAGTACCAAGGAGTGAAAACATCAGTTGCGAACGAGGCGACAATGCCTCCGAAAACATTGTATCAAATGTGCGCCACTTCGAGCGTTGCTAATCAGACAAATGCGTATTGACTTTAACAAGGTTTGACACTCTCATATTTCAAGCATCGCTTAAGTGTGTGTCTGAAGCTGTGCCGTGCAGTTTCAACAGTTGAAAAGCCCCGTAAAAACCCGCAAACATCAACACGAGCAAGCAGACAGGCAATTAGTATACACATGAGTGAGTCCACAAGAAACAAAGATTTTTAAACATTCAATCCCGCGTGTTGTGTGAATGAACGCATTGCATTAACACAAGATTCCCACATGGTATGAAATCGTTTAAATTCTTTTTCTTCACCGCAATCTTTTCTTTCGCCTCTTGTCATCTACGGTACCTGGAGTAGTATGCCAAGTCTGTCACCTGACGAAACCACACTGGTTATGGTCAAGCTTTCTTTCTCTCTCACGTGTGTGGCTTTCGTGACATACTGTTCGGTCATCCAGTTTACTTAAGGTTCATTTTGAGACCATGCAAGTTGCGCAGACAGGCTACGTCGTGCCGATCTGAGATGACACCAGTGCCACCTTTATGAGCAGTTAAAACTCTGGAGATCGAAATTGCAAAATATTGTCCACCGCTGTACATGCTGGCGGCAAGCGTGAAAGGTGTATGCAACTCACCTTGAACGTTTCCAGGTTGGCCTTCCGTTCCTGTGGTTTCCGGTCACCGTGGAGGCAAACGCAGGAGAATGGGTTGTCCTTACCACGGGATCCTGTAAGATCAGCACAGGTGATAGCATGTGCTATTTTAAGTGTCATAGTAAAAGTTGTTGGAATTTAGACAGCTGGGTGTCTGCTCTCGGTGTCAACATGTCGCCATATGACGGGTTCACTTCTTTAGATGGGTGCTTTCCAAGCGTGTTAGATATGGAATTGTCAACATTTTTATATCTCGCACTTCTCTGTAGAGTTCTCAAACGGAGTCCACATTCTACGAACTCCAAAAGCTCGCTCAAGAACTAAAAAATTCTGAATCCATTCTGCAGATGTACGCTTTTCGCGATTTTGAAGATGCAAGTAATGTGTGTGAAGTAGCACTCTCAATCGACAACATGAATTGGCAGCTGACGCGGATGCACGGTAGACACCTGTATTCATTATCTTGAGGCTCAGCTGCACCAGTTACCATGCCTGCTGAGGCGCTTCCTTGACACCTACCCTTGCTCAGGTGGTTGAGGTAGTTCTCGAGGTTGTCGCAGTCCAGCTTGGTGCGGCAGAAGATGATGCCCTGGTCCATGTTCTGCTGCTGGATGGCACGCACCGTGTACTCCCCCTTCAGGATCTTCACAGCCTCTGACAGGGTCTCGGGGGTGTTGGCACCGGGTCGCACATTGTCTCGCTCATGGACTCCATCCGTCTGGCAATGTCACAGAAGGCACAGGGCACTAGCTTTCTTCTTTTTTTTTTTTTTTAAATCTTGCCAACGGAACCTCTCTAACGCACTACAGTCAGCACTTCATAAACTCCTCTTGCACTGAATTTCGTTTCTGAAGTAAGAAAGGCTTATACTGAGTAACTGAAGGAGAAGAAAAATATGTACATACGATGCAGATCTATCGCTTCAAGAAAGCGAGTAGTGAACGAAATGCTGTACAAGTGTTAATCTTCTGCAACACATTTTGCAGCATACAGTGATTACGTGGCTGCTCGCCAAATCAGCAAAGGCTCAGCAAACCCCCCGCCCCCCCCATTCGACACAAGTGATTCACGTGACCACAGATTACACCGTCTCCAGAATCGGCCCAGTTTACTATTGCACTATTTTAAGGTTATTGCAACCCTAATTACTCAGCAAGAAGCCGACCAAGCAGAGGTGTCGAAACCCAGGAAAGAAGGCACAGAAAGCTTCAACTTGTGCGTTTGAAAGCGTACGCTTGTTGCAATTGAGCATATTCAGGGTACAGTGTGTTGTTTTAGTACTGCGTAACTCCGTAAGGAACAGATCTGGCAGTTGTGCTGGATTCCAGGTACAAAGTAAATAAAAAGTCAGTGGCCGGGAAATGGAAACACGCCGAAAACAAATTTAAGATTTTATTTATTTACCTATTTCAACATCTAACGGCTGACACAGGTATGATAAACAATGGAGTTGGGGGCCCTGGATTTATCTCCTATAATGTGCTTAAACCAAGTATGATACACGACTAAACGGAACACCATACTAGAACACCAGTGCTGATTAGAGATTACATTTCGTATGAAAACCCGTGAAACAATCTTCCATCAACGGATGCAAGTCTAAACTTTCACATCATCCACTTTCTTTGCAAAAAAGTTGAAGAAGTGAATGTTATATTCTATTGTTACTAGCTGTCCCTTTAACAGTGGATGATAGTGTACAGTCCACAGAAAAAGTTTGCGAGATGCGGTTTCCCCTTCAAATGTGAATTCCTGCACTGTTAAAGCATGCCACTTCGTATTTAATGAATCACTGCGTAGGTGGCGAAGGCTACTACATGCTGTAACATTTAATTCAAGACTGTGTGACTACGCTTCGCGAGAATTCAGCTTCTTGGCAGATCCTGCGTCCCGTAAACTTTTTCAGTTGACTGTACATGAGAATCTTGGCATATGGTGATTTTCATGTATAACCATAGCCCGATTTCACCACAAATCTGCTAGCAGCATTGAAGAATGCATCATCTTGATGGCAGCATTTCAAGCACGAAAGAGAAGTGTGCACAAATGACAACTAGGAGCAAAAGAATGTCAAACGTTTAACAAGGTACGCACCACAACATGCCTGCTCACATTCATCCAAGAGGTGTCCTTTCTCGGGTCCACAACGCACACCTGATCAAGAAAATCAATGATACACAAGAAAAAAGTACTGGCATTTAGAAGTTGCTCACAAAGTCGTAGCAATTGAACAGCCAAGAAAATCTAGGGAGAAGCTATGAACAAATCAAATCGAATCAAATTGTGGTGTTCAACATCATTGTTAGTCAAGCTTGTCAGTATGACAACACCATACGGTAAACAGCGTAAGAATGGGACTAAGATAGCAGATGCTTGCCTGTGTTGTCCATGTCTCCCGTGTTAGTCCTGTTCTTTTATTATTTTGTGTTAATATATTATGTTGTCTTAAACAATTATGCTGCGTTTAACATCCCAAAGCTAATCAGAGGCTATGAGGTATGCTGTAATAGGGTCTGCAGATTTTATTTCGATGACCCGGAGTCCTTTAATTTCCCCATGAATTTAAGTGTACAAGCGTTTTATAGGGAAGCTGTTTAAGGGGAGTTTCGCAGCTGTCTTTGAGCGACGAAGGCAAATGTGGAGCAGCGTGCCCGGTATCAATCAGCAGTGCAACCTGCGTCGAAGTCCCGAATTTTTTCGCTTGGAGACGTAATTATCAATGATTATACCAACATAAAAGTTACCTTGCATACACCTCACACGAATAGGCAACACCTTCCGTGTGCACTTATTTCAGTCAGTAATTCATAACATTTGTTTCTCACATCTCGTTTTACCGGCTTCATGTTGGAGGTCAACTAGGAGTCTGTATGGCTGCAGTGGTAAAGAGCGCCAGCAAGCGCAGGCCTGCATGGGAGCCACGAAGCGGTTGTATGACCAGGGTGTCGGTCACAACAGGCAGGCGGCGTCAGTAATGAACCATCACTAAGAACAGCCAGCTAATGGACCCACAGTACTTCCGAAGTGTGCGACAACTAGCTTGTACGGTTTTGCTGTGTCTGATCTCTCAGTTGCTCAAATCGGCATACATCTGCGAAGGATCTTTTCTTTTTTCCATTCGTGCTCCATCAGGATGAAGCCACTACAGCTGAAAATTGAACCTGCAACCTTATGTTCGGCCACAGAATGCCACAGCCACCGAGTTACTGTAGTGTGTTGGCTGCATTCTGCCATGCCAACGTGCCACGACAGCTGAAAGCAAGCAGTACAGTTGCAGTTGCAACATGTGCACGTCCCGTAACCAGGCACAGAACAGTGTGTGTGCTTTGTGGCTGATTCCTGTTATGTTGACTAAAAAAAAGCCAAGACAGATGAAAGAGTGTTCTTGCTGAGAAAGTCAGCTCTAAACTTATACTAGTACAGTAACTTCTGAATGTCAGCATTCAATATAGCTCGTACCACGCTCACGGAATGAAACACTAAATGCCGGCCATTTAACACATCATGCACAGAGGGGGCCCACTGCTGAAAGGAACACTTGAGTGCAAAGCATGTCTGGAGTTTCCTCTCTTGCCATAGTATGACCGCCTTGATTTGCAGCAGATAACTTGCGGTTGGTCGCTCCGACTTCTTTCGACACACCTGTGCAGTGCAGTGACATTGCTTCCAGAGCCACTTGCAGCTAGGATGCCAGCAAAGTGAGAGGTGCACATTCGAGTGCTACCTTTAACAGCGGACTGCACTGCGCAATGCTCATGGATGAAATGTGGGAGGGAAACTTGCAGCAGAATGCTCCATATGTGCAATTACTTGAGAGCACCCTATCATGTCGCTATGAATCTATTCACTAACGGTCATGCAGGCTCTGATCTAAGTGTACGAGCCAAAATTATGCCAATGTCACATTAACTGCTGACAGTGTAAAAGAAAGTATGCGCATTAGTCAGACATAAACTGACATGTTTCATTCTGTGAGTACATTACATAAATAAAACAGTGTTTTAACAGTAAATCTTTAGTACCAGTTCAGTGTTTGTTTTGTCTGTATCTGTTTGTCTGTCTACAAGTGTGCTGCTCCTTACAACAATGGCCAACCAACTAGCCCACTATTATCTCCTTGCCAAGTCCATAGCACAGTAACCTGTTCAGTTTACGAAACGTGACATGATAAGTTTCAGGCTATGTACAGCTTGTGCCATGTCATGCAACATTCTCACTCATGCTTGCTTGCCCGTTTGTCCTGTCTCCCAAAACTATGCAGCACTGTTTACCTCCAGCATTCTCGCACCTGCCACAGTGGTGTGGTTCGCGTGCACGTTTCCAGACACTTCCACTGGCAACAATTATGCCGGAATTTGGCATTGACATTTTCAACCAGTTGTTACAGGCGTACAACTTGTTGTACACCTGTAAAAATTTGTACAAGTTGTACAAATGCTTGTACAATGCCTGTGGTTGCAGACAGTGAAGTGATAGAACACTTTGTGAAAGGTCAGGCAAAAATGTCTGCAATAGCTTGCACAGTAACGCTAATAATGCCTTACGCTGGCAACATCTTTTGAAGAGTCATTCATGCATGCTAGAAACAGCTCAACAGTGCTCACATGTTGATGAAACATTCTCTACATGCAAAATTGATGAACATTACTCACCACATGGTGCACTGTTTCTGGAACGCTGTCCTCGCCCTTCAGATCCACCCAGGTAGGAAAGTGCATCAGGCGCTCCTACATCAGGTATAGAACATTTAACAAGCACATTGCTTCATCACTGAACTTGAGAGATTTACATGCAAGATAGACACCATGACCACACAAAGACGCTACTAGAGGCTTTAAGCCAAAAGACAAAATTGTACACTGTTAGCCAAATATTGTAATGACTTATTTTATAATAAGGTATGTAAAGTGGCTCACCAACTTCTCATGAACGGTTGACATGTAAGATAGACATCACTACCACGCAGAGACACTAGTAGAGGCTTAGGAAACCTTAGGGCCCAAGGACACTTGCATACTTCTAGCCAAGCAATGTAATGACTGATCTTACATAAAGTATATCAAGTGGCTCATCAACTTCTCAATCTTATCTCCCTCTACACCTGGTCGTTGAAGCTCATATTTGACTCGAAACAACTCAGTGCAGTTTGCCAGTCATATCCAGTCATATCCACTACTGATTTCATTATCCCCCATGCTACAACACAGGTAGTTCTGAGAAGATCACTTGCTGCTGATCAGCATAACAGTAATAAAAATAACTTAACCTCCGCTAGTTTAGGCTATTAACAGTTCGTTGTGCAAACTTATGTGATGATATTGTATCAGTAAACCAAATGAATAAAAAAATAAGCAAGACAACCCAATTCTCACTTCACATTTGCCTTTCTGTGCCTTTCCCATACTTTCAGTATACCTCGTCCAAAGCTTCAGTTCAAATCCAAAATCCCAAAGATTGTACCACACCATAAGTACATGATCATGTGACTTTGTAAACATGGTCATGTGCCCTCAGAATTATGCTCAAGCAGATATCAACGAAAGTCGGAGGGCTGGTGGACGTATCATTGGCAATAACTTCGTAATTTGCACACGCAACGCATCCACACTCACACACACATGCAAACACTACACACACGCACCCACAGAAGCTCTGAGCAAGAGACAGCATAATACTCACGGCAAGTTTCTTGACTTCAAAAGAATGAAGGGTTGCCGAACACACCACCATCTGAGAGAAGGTAAAAAAAAATGCTGGTCAGGCTCGTGGACAGAGGCTTCCTGGCAGGTTTTAGCTGACTGCAAGCCAAGCATAACTCTATCCCACAGAGGCGTTCAAGTAATCTCACAGACACGCTTCACCGATCTGCCTTGGGTGCTGCCATGTTTAATCATGTGTGGACACTTCCACTGCTTGCCTCAGCCAGTTTCGGCTGCCTCCGTTTACGATGGCCGTAAACGCTAGTCCAGTGCAGGAAGTTGCCTTTTTGGTGGCTGTCATCGACAGTGACCAGGTGGCTGTCATCGACAGTGACCAGGTCAATGATGCAAACTTTCAGCCAAAGCTTCAGAGGACATGCAAATCTTGCATATGTCTTTCCAAGCTCATTACGGCCAGTCCAAATGGTGTGGCAACTGCCATATTGTGTGTGCAAGAACACAGGGCTAGAAACTGTGTTCCAACATGCAGTGGTGCATACTTTTCACCCCAGAATTAAATCAGGATCACTGTCCTTTGTTCTTCTTTTTATTCTTTATCTGACAATCACTTTGAAACCCCAGCTTGTCATGTCTTTGGTTCAGTGACTTTCTGTGCGATGCCATTTGACTGATCATTATCTATGCAATCACTCGCGAATGTACCCAGCTGCTTTAGGTTTGTTCATGCAGTGTTCTGGGCTTTTAACATACATGTTTCTAAGTTTTGTAGTAACTTGCAGAAAAAGCTTAATATTGCTTGTCGCTTGTTTACACTGTGGCTTGTGACAAAACATTCAGCTTTGAACATCCGCATGTAAGCGATTTAAGGTACCCATTGGAAGGTATACTCAATAATGAGTGGACTAATATTTAATACATGAACAACTGAGTGGGTGGGGATGGACGTTAGCGGATACTAAAAGAAAAAAAAAACAGATGCATATGTGTGTGTGTGCACGTGCGTGCGTGGTTTATATTATAAAATAAATATGTATAGATATATAAAGAGACTGCTGTGAGAATTCACTGTACTCTTGAAAAAGGTTGTTCCACCTACCAAGACTGTTGAGTAAGTAAACCTCGCGGGATCGAATCCCGGCCACGGCGGCCGCATTTCGATGGGGGCGAAATGCGAAAACACCCGTGTACTTAGATTTAGGTGCACGTTAAAGAACCCCAGGTGGTCAAAATTTCCGGAGTCCTCCACTACGGCGTGCCTCATAATCAGAAAGTGGTTTTGGCACGTAAAACCCCAAATATTATATTGAGTAAGTAAACCAAAGATAACTACGAAGTTGTGCTTCTCATCTTTCTAAATATGCTTGGCCCATTGAAAAAGCTAGTTACTATATATCTGTAGATATATATACACGAGCATGCGTGAGCGCCCACTTATTCTGCATCGCTATCTGGCAACCATATTTTTTCTTAAATTTTGCCTTTGATAAAAAAGAATGATAACAATACTCCCAGTAGCACAATCTAGGCTTGAAGTATATGATGGTTCTTTGTTCCAGGTTTGTTGGCTAAGATACAAGGTCAAAGGACATGTAGCAGGGCAGAAGTTCCAGTCAATCGGAGTAGGCAAAACATCATTCACGAGTGGTCACGAGTGGTACAGCCTTCGTCAAAAATAGACGAGTCATGCTCCACACTTTCACATTATGTGTTGTTTGGCTATGTGGTGCATTTCCTTTGGTGCTCAAGACACTCCAGACCACTCCATGGAGAGCATGAGCGTTCTTGTAATGTTCCAGGGTGTTGGAACTGTGGCACACCACAAGCCTGTAGTCAGCCTGGCGGTCACAGGCAACATGACCCGTATATACTTCTGACAAAAAAAGTGTACGTCTTTTATCAATGCTTCTTCATTGTCATCACAAAACACTGTGAGCTGACCAGTTTTTGACACAAAGATCTAAGTGACAATGCCGCAGCTGTCAGTCCACTAACCATAAAGCAGCCTTGCTCAAGTATGTACATACTGCACATTTAGCAGATTACTTTTAGCGCATTTATGTATACAGACATCGTTTAGGTTTGAACTATCAGGATGCAAACTGACTAGTAGGGCTGCCACCTAGAAGTATTCTCTGCACTGTAATCTTACAGCAAAGCTGCTAAAGAGAATTTTGCAGATGTTTTTGTGTGGAGGTAAAGGACAGTGAATAGTTAAAAATGCATTCTGTTATTTTTTTTTAATATAGAACAGTTTCACCATCTTTTTCACAACTACAAATCTTGGAACCACATATCACACACTGGAAGCTTCAGAAAAGAAATTTCACAAACCAGTGCAAACATTAGGTTTACCTTGCTGTTGCAACTTTCATTACCCTCCCTTCTTTCCTTTTCTCTCTATCACAAGTAATAAAACAAAACATGACGGCAGAATTGAAAGCCATCAAGCAAGGTTTGACACCCTAGCTGCACTGCTCCATGACGTGAGGCCCACCTGCAGACGCCTTCCTTCGGCTGTTATCTGGGGTATCTGCCGGTGGATCCGGTTGATCAGGTCATTGTTCCCTTGGTTCAGCAGGCCGTCCTGTAATAAAAAAAAGCAAGCAAGACATGGACAAAACGTTAAGCATGGTGCAGGCACCAGATGGCGCTTTCACTTCGGGCTGATCCACATAACAGACAAAACTGCAGGTTTCAGTACAGGCAGTGCATCAAACGACTAGAATGTTTATTACATCATCATCATCGTCAGCCTATGTATGTCCACTGCAGAATGCAGGCCTCTTTCAGCAAAATCGAATTACTCGTCTTGCACTAGCTGATTCCATGTTGTGAATTCAAATTTCCTAGCTTCCTCACACCATCTAATACCCTGCTGCTCTCGATTGTGCTTCCGTTCCCATAGCACCTATTCTCTAGCCCCAATAGCCCATGGGTTATCTGCCCTACGTATTACATGGACTGCCCAGCTCCATTTTGTCATCTTAATGTCAACTAGAATATCGGCTACCTCCATTTGCTGTCTAACTCACACCATTACCTTCCCCCACTGGTACTTTACACCTGCCATTTTCCTTTCATCGCTCATTGCAGGGTGCTTACCTTCTCAAACTTAGCCTCCAGGTTTCTGCTCCATATGTTAGTACCAGTGAGATCCAATGATTGTACACTTACCTTTTCAAGACTAGTGATAAGTTGCTAGTCATGACCTGGTAATGCCTGTCATATATGCTTCAGTAAACTTGTATTCTTCAGTAAATTTCCTTCTTGAAAGATTAAAAATGGTTTGAAGCACCTAACGCAGCTCAACTGAGGCTGAAGGCACGTGAAACGGGAAATCTCCATCCCTGGATTCTCTGTCACCTGTTCTTTGGTGAGCTTCCTATTGAGGGGTGTGAAAGGCCACACCCAACTTCTATAGAACCACATGGTACCACATTCTACATGGAGAGCTGTTCTGTAGCATGCTATATAAAGCCAGTCTAATGCTTGTCGTCATGTGATGTTTTTGCCACACAGGTGCATCTGGTATTTACATGGAGTGTGTTGAGCATGTCCAGGTCCTTTTGTGTGACAAGCACTCTCTAAGTTATAATTTTTGCAGTGTTTGAGCATAAGCTTACAAGGCAACAACCTTGTGTACCTTGCACTGCATGCACACTAATGAGCCCTACGGGGTCAAAATTCATCCAAAGTCCTCCACTGCAGTAAGTCTCATGGTCAGATCACGATCTTGGCACTAAAACCCCAGAACTTAGTTAAAGCAACGTCTTTGTCAATGAAAACTTCGAGGGTACTTCTACAAAGACCTCAACTTTCTTGTGCTAGCAGTAAACAACTAGACAGGCAAATGTAGGCATTTTCTACCAAATAATGTCCTGCTGCTTCTTATATAAAAATCATCATCAGCCAAACAAATTTATCTGTTTGCCATAAGAACAGTTCCTTCTTTAATGAAGCAAGAAATAAAATTTTTCTGCTGAGAGAAAGATCCTTTGTGACGTTCTGAACACATATATATCAGAGTAAAAATGAGTGTTCACGTACCGCTTCATCAAGGACG
The DNA here is from genome assembly GCF_050947875.1 of Dermacentor variabilis. Lineage (NCBI taxonomy): Eukaryota > Metazoa > Arthropoda > Arachnida > Ixodida > Ixodidae > Dermacentor > Dermacentor variabilis. Next base: position 119,343,283 of record NC_134576.1, read on the forward strand.
AAGAACCGCACCTGAAACAAGCGACAGAATCAGTTACTTTTTGTTTACTTGTTTCCTTTGTTCTTTCTTTTTATTTGCAGATGCTGCCATTCCTGTACGCAGCATAGCAGGAATGCATACATAGAGCTTTCTACATAAATCACCAGAGGAAATTGTGGCACTAGTGTCTATGACAGCTGCAGGGATGGTGACTCAGTCAGCATGTGGATTTGCCCAAACTTCGTCCTTCTGCCTTCAAATATCTTTGCGACTTTGCAAATTAACCATTAACCAACAAGATATTGTGTTAAAAATGAAAAAATTTACAATGTTTATGCATGTGCGTGGAAACTTATTGCCTTCACTCATTCAGTAAAATAGGGTTTCACCGAAATTTAGAAAAATTAAGTTTAGTAAAACAAGGCTACAAGGACATCTGAAGCCACAAGCCCAAAGATTACACAAATCCATTGAACTACGCTACAGTCCCACAATAGCTGAAGAATTGAAGACCAGAATTCCATCACGTAATTTATGTGGGAAGATCTGTGCATGGACACACAAATAACTATAGTAGAGCAGATCATACAGTAAAAAAAAAAAAGAAAGTTACTAGTTGGAAAATGGTAAGGTATTTATTTGGCAAACCTTCTGAATGACAGATTATGCAGTGATGCATGATCAGGGATAAGAGCAAAAATGAAAACTTGTCAAAAAAAACCATTGGGCGATGATGACGAAGCTATTGACGAACTTCGTCGTGCATGTTTCCCCGAACATTACTTATTTTCGTAAAAGCTTGACGCATTGTTCATAACATCACAAAACAAAATTAAATTCTAAACTCTACTGACAATTCAGGAGAATGTGCAAGTATGTGGCTCTGAAACTGGCACAGTTTTTTTAGTAGCCATACCTGGGTAAGGCTAAGCTCCCCCGTGCTGATCAGGTCTTCAAGACGACCAGGCGTTCCGACCACGATGTCAACCTGAAACCAACCAGCATCAGATAAAGCAAGGAAATCAGTTTAACTGACATGACCAGCAAGGAATTAGACAAGATTAGAATCAAGCTATAGCCTCCTCAGACCCAATATAGTCTTAGTGACACATTTACATAACATTTACAGTGGTTCACATTGTCAACAAGGCTCTCACAAACTAGAAAATTTAGCTGTTAGATGAGATTACATGGACACATATGCACTACAGCCCTATCAATATATATATATTCAGATATATAAGAGAGCACGTTTTGTTTTTTTATAAATGCATACATTATGCTTGAACATGACCTGTTGGTTTGTTACCTTTACTTTTCAATCTGGATTGCCACAGCATCTCATGACATTTGCAATGTACTACAACCATTCCTTTTTTGTCATCTGTGAGGATGCAGTAGTTCATCTTTCAAAATACACATTTTCTTTAAAAGCAATGGAACATAACGACTAAGCACTTGATATAAACTGTTACCTGCATCTAGCTTCAGGTTGCACCAGAATTTATATTTTCGTTTTTCTTCTGGCCTAATAACGAAAAAGATAAAAGATGTATACAAGCATGAACAGCGGGCCTGAGGAGTATTGAAGGTGTAAAGCTTCCTACTCAAATTACTAGAGGGAACTCTGGCGCTAGTGCCTACGGGAGCTGCGGGTGCTGTGTTTCAGCCACCATGGGAATGTTGAGTAGTCTATGGATTTGCCTAAACTTCATCCTTCTGGCTTCAAACGGCTTGTTTTTACTTTGCAAGTTGATCACATTGAACAAAATACTGCATTATAAATGCAGTAATTCACAATGACTATCACTGTACGCAGAGTACTACTGTTTAAAATTCATTCTTATGCATTCAAATGACCCATTGATCCATTGATGCATTGATCCATTGACGCATTCAAATTACTCAATGACCCAAATTGATCACATTCAACAAAATATTGCACTATAAGTGCAGCAATTATGTGAATATGCATGTATGCAGAGTCAGGCTGCCTGAACTTCATTCTTCTGGATTCAAGTGGCTTTTCTGAATTCTTAAGTTGATCAGATTCAACAAAATACATATTGTGTTATAAATGCAGCATTTCTCAATGATTGCACGTGTTTGTTAGAGTCATACACTACCTTCATGGATTTAAGAAAACATGACTGCTTGAAAATGTAGGCCAATAGAGGCAGATAAGGCGTATTGAATAATGTCACACGAACGTCTGACGCCACAATCACAAAGATTAGAAACCACACACAAACCATCATTTCTGTGGTAGGTAGACAATTGTAGTGCCAGAATTCCCTCTAGTAAATTTTATAGGAAAATGCAAGATAGGAAAAGGTCTTGACTGGCAGGATGCCAATGTCATACCCCATTCCTCAGTGTTTCGATCTGCTCCTTCGCAGCGACACCTCCAATGACAAGCAGCTCCCTGCATCATCAAGGTCAGACCAATGATGTGATTGACCATTTGAACGGAGCAACAATAAAAAGAGGCAATAAACCAATTCAGATCGGTAAAACTTTGTTTCAACATGCCGGTTTCATTAATGTCGAAATAAGAGGTTCATTACTAGAAGCAAAAGCAAAGGCCAAAGCTTTCGTTCTTGAATTCCGTGCCTGCATCGCGGCAGCAATATGCTGACGTGAGCTCACAGGTTTCAATGAGCATTAGAGAAACCAAAGTGCTTAGTTTGTTTATTTATTAAAGCGGTAGCTTTCTTTAGATATTTTGGCCAGTTTGTATGGTTTGACAATATGGCACAGTAAACAGTGCACATACCCAGTGACACCAGTTGTATAAAAGGTTGGGCCACTAGGTGCGTGCTGGCTGCTCTACTACTGAGCATACAATATGGGTTGCCGGGTATGCACCCGAAAAGACACTTTCCTGTTTGCGCACATCGCTTTCCTAAGCATGCATATTCTGTTTTGCCTAAGCAGCCCTCCTGCTTACAGTTTCACACACCATCCACATCCATAGGTCTTCAACACAATGGTAAGTCTTGCTAATCGAGCCCGGTACATCTGACTTTCTTCAGCTGCTCTTCATAACAGCACTTGTCTATGTCATCTGCTTGTTAGACAGACAGCAAGGTAGTCTGCATCATTGCAGACTTCGATGCTGTCTCCTGCAAGCTGCCTTCTTTGCCATCTAAGTCAGGGTTGAAAGAGGACTAAAGCTGTTCAGCGAAGACGGCAGTGCAGTTGTCTATGCATTGATTGTCACCCCTTGCCTTATGTCTTCAGAATGAAGTGATAAAGAATTCCATCTCTTCCAAAAAAAGAACTTGGCTTGCTAAATGAAAACAGGATCAACACAATGAAGAAGTAAACAAGAACGAGAGTGAATGAATTCTTTACCTGATGACAGGATCCTTCAGGTGCTTCTTAAAGCTTGTGATGCACTTCAGCGTCTGCTCGGCAAGCTCTCGAGAGGGCTAAATAAAATGTCAGAACAGGGCAACATACTGCTTTGAAAAAGAAGGATAAAAGCACAACAACAGTAATTAAAACGCAGCACACAGTATCCTTGAGGGCAGAAATATTGCAAAAGCTCTCACCTCAATGATTATTGCTTGGGGTGCATTCTTGACACTCTTGGGAGCACCAACAGACGCTCCTGAAGTCGGACATGGGAGTGCAAAATGAGGACTTTTCATGCCTTAAGCACACAATCCTTAACCATAATGAAATCGCACTTCACACAGTAATTTAACAAATGGAGAGCAATCACTGGCAAAGAAATAGAAAGTAACACTGTAGCTGTTTCTCTAATACAGTATTACAAAAACATACTATATTCTGTAACAGATACCGTAATACCATATGTTGTATTACAGAAATGAAATTGGCATGATTTATTTGGTTTGAGTGGTTTGTGGGGTTTAATGTCCCAAAGCAATCCTGGGGCTATGGATTAAGGGCTCCAGATTAATTTTGACTACGTGACCATCACCACGTGACCATCACCATGTGACCATCACCGCAAACATGCACAATCACTACACGTGGCTGCCACCAGGAACAACCACCATCAACACAATGTGATAATATACTGTATTTATTCGATTACAAGGTTGTCACGGTCATAAGGCAAGAATGCCCAGTTCGGGCACCGAAGAAAAAGAACTTGAGTATGCACACTTATATATAGCAACGTAGAGTAGCTTGATGGATTATTCAGACTCAGCGGGAATTGCTCGAAATGTATAATAACTGGAAGCCTCCAGAATAATTGGATCATCGGTGTGGGTAATAAATGAATTTTGGCTTGAAGCCACATCCTAAGCGAAACTCACACTGCTGTGAAGTCACAACTCAAGACCACTTCACAGCTGCGCAAATTTCGCATATGGTGTGGCTTTAAGGCCCCAAGTAATGTTTGTGCTGCTGTGAAATCATAGCTCAAGAAGAAAGTCGCATAAAATTAAACTTTTTTTAATTATCAGAGTGAGTTGTTTGAGTGAAAAATATGGTACTGCCTCACCTGTCAAGGCTTATTATTAGTTGTTAGGATTTTCACTGCAATGTAAAATCTGGATCGCCAGAAATGTGGCGCTGCTGTTGCCATATTGAAATAGTAACCGAATCTGTCAGCCTAGCATATAGGAAGGACAATACCAATTATCGGGAAAAAAACCTCGCCTTATATTCGAATAAATACCATAAGTACGAATGTCTTTCCAGTTCACCCCCATTTAAATGCTGCCGCTACAGCCAGTGATCGGAACCATGACCTTAAGCGCAACAGGACGATGCTATAACCACTAAGCCATCAAAGCGGCACAAAAAGGTACGTCACAACTGTCTAGATACACGAAAATCTGACATGTTGTCATCAAATCAACGGCTTATATTTCATCGCAAGGCATAGCAATGCATGCAAGAGCTCGTACTACACTGGGGCCATATTCTGAAACGATCCACTTTGGCGAAAGTTCACCGTCAGGCACACGCCGATTGGCTGGTTGAGCAAAATCGGATGACGTAGCTCACCCGATTTTGGTAAAACAACCAATCAGCAAGCACCTGAGGGTGAACTGTCACTGAAGTGAATCATTTCAGAATTGCCCTTGCATTATGTATCAGCAATTGCAGATGCACACCGTGATAAGAAAGGAATACAGCACAGAGAAAAATGTTACCTCACGTTCGCCTTGAGTACACTCGTGCCATTTCTCATGTGCCTGTGGGCTGTGTCGGTGTCTTTTTTTTATTTCTGTCCTTGTCTTAGCATGCTCTCATGTTCCTTATAGCAGGCGGCTTTTTTTTTTTTTTGTAAACATAAAATTTTAAAAGATTGCCTGTGGCTATAGCACAATTCTAACCCTTGAGCTGGATTGCTTGAATAGATGAGCACTACTTACATGAGAAATCAAAATGCATAACTGATTACTTAACAAAATTTCACTAATCAAGTTATTACCTGAGCACTTTACAACATACAGTGCAATTTATGAACAGTAGGCAGTGAGTTTGCAAGGCATATTCATTTGTAACGAATTCTGAGGATGACACCAATTTCAAGGCATGAACAGTCAAACCTGCAGCAAAATGTACTGTTCCACTTCCAAAACAAATCCCTTTTTATGCATTGCAAGACCATAATAATGCAACAGTGCATTTTGTCACACACTATGGGAGTGAATGTCTCAAAACGGTCCCATTCTCAGAATTCTTCCCAGGTGAATCGTCTTGCGAACTCATCGGCTAGAATTAATCAATTGCAATATGTGCCATGAGGTAATTAGTTTAATTTTGTGAAATTCTGTTAATTACTGGATTATATGTTTCAATTTCTTGTGCAAATAATGCCTACCTCTTCCAGTAATCCAGCTGAAGGAATAATTGTGCAATCTGCCAAAAACAATTATTTAAAATTATCTTCAGTCTTAAAAATACTTTAAAAAAGACAGCCAGTATAATTTTATATTTTCACCTCTCTGTGACACTTTGCTGAGGACGACGCACCCTACTGCTTCAGTCTTGTCGTCCAGTCTTTGGAAGTAATGTCCAGTGGAGATAATGCCTGTCACACAATGCTATCTGACGACCTGCTTGCGCGGGTCATTTCTAATCAATGTTTCCAAGCAGCTTCCCGCTCCCTTTCTTCACCTTTTGCTTCACGCCTTCAAACACATTACCTTAACTGATGACCTGTTCCCAATGGCACCAGTGGGCATCATCTGGGGCATTTTGGAGTAATCTACATTATGGTTATAGTGACTTAAAGGGGGCCCTTCAAAAAAGGTGACGTAGAATTTGCAAAGGCAACAGAAGCGTGAAGGCACTTCATCGTTTTAGGGTTTCCACTAAGCAATGTAAAACGGTGCAACTGTCAACTTTCACTGAAAACGTTCTACGGCAACTGCGCTGTTTGTACTGAACTTGAAGACACCGTGGAGGAATTTCTTCATGAGCATTGCGCACGAGTTGACCTGGTAATGACAGATTCGACTCATTGCTAAGGCAGTTGAATTCACTTGTAAGCATGCAGCAGCCAACTTATCACCGGAAGGGTTGGTAATGGTTTCTGATCAGACAACGGCAGAAGAACAACTGTGTTGCCATTTTTCGCTCGTTTTGAAGGGCAAGTCCACATATACCAAACTACTGAAATAAGGACCACTTTTTGAATAACTATAAAGTTTGTTACAAAAGAGTTTGGCTGAAGTAGAACGCAATGAGTGAAGCAGAGCGTGTGAGGCCGCTGACCTGTGACTGTGGACTCAGCGACGCACTCTTTTGGTGCAGACGAAACTGCCACGTAGCCATCCTGGTAAAAGAGGTGGATAAAAAAAAGAAAGAGCGAAATCAGGAGAGTGAACAGGTAGTCTTGCCCAGCTGTGAGAGCCACCAAAACGCCTCCACACTTACAAGCGGCATATACTTGAAAGGTGTGGCACCAAAGTTGAACTCCATTTCGGCATTCTGAAAACAAAGACAGAAAACAGGGAGGAAACAATCCATGCATACACCACTTAACATACGGCGTGCCTAAAATGCAAATTTACTTTTCTTGGTGAACTGATTTCACAATGATTTTCACTACGCTCCCCCGCTGCTTCAACGCATGCCGGCAGTCGTTCTCAGCAGACTGAGAGGCAACTATGGTAAGATGTGTCTCATGTTTGTGACATTTGTTATTTTATGTTATTTATGCAAATCATCTGCAGCACCTAACGAAAGGCAAACCATCTTAGCCCTCTAGATCAAAAGGCAGGAAGGCGAGAATAAAGATTATACAATAGGTGTGGGGCTGAGGAGATGCACCCCCCTGCAACTTCCTTTTAAATCCACTGGAACAAACCACAATGGCATTGTCTTTGGCATACCCCTCAATGTCACCTTGCACCCAAGTACATACCACAGCAAAAAAAAAAAAAAAAAAAAGTGCGCAGCTTGCCCTAGTGGTGCAAGGCTGGAGTTAACAGCGGAGCTTGTGATCACCTAGCTTTTACGTGGCTTGCCTACCTAAGTTGTCTGTAGGTTTTGCGAGGTTATGCTAGGTTTTTCTAAGTTGTTGGTAGGCTTGGCTAAATTGTTTCTAGGTTTTGCAAGGTTATGCTAGGTTTTGCTAAGTCGTTGTCTCGGTGGGCTTGACGCTGGAAGTTTTCGAGCAGCCACAGACCAGGATCGCTTTCTTGGCGACATCGAGTGTTCAGGCGTCAACTCTCGCATTCCCTGGACTGAAACTCGGGATCCTCGACTCGGTGTCGCCTCTTCTCAGCCGCAGCTTCGGCGCGGTGTTCCAGATCAGCTTGACAGTGACGCATCGCTTCTCGCTTGGCAGTACGACGCTCTTCCTGGTACGCCGCTTCTTCGGGCGTCCGGACTTTCTCTGGTCTTCCCATGGCAGCAGCACATACGCACGAAGCAGAGGAGGTGAAAGGTGTGTCGCCACGCCAGCTGTTCCGAGGCATGTGACGTCACAGCTCCATCTTACACACATGAAGTGCGAGGAGGCTATGTGGTTCGGTGCTCTCGCAGGTGGTTGCTAGGCAACGCGAGGCGGCGCACAGCTGGGTTGAGTTTTCTGGTAACGCTCCACGGTGGAGCAAAAGCTTAAACAGCTCCGCTGTTAAAAAGTGGAGAGGACTACTTTTCTCACCCTAGAAGCATCATGGCTACAGCGCATATGCTCTGAATGTGATCAAATCATAGATCCATCAATATAAAAAAGAAGCTAAGGTGAAAGTCAGGTCAAGGGTCATATTTAGTAACAATCCATTTCATTTTTCAAACTTTTCTTACTTTCTGCTGCACCAAGTGGCCAACCACAGCAATATTGACGTCCAAGCCAATGGCAATAGGGCAGAAAAAATTTTCTGAAGAATTTAACTGAATCATTACGAACTACTACCGAACCAAGCTTTAATCACTGCGGTTGTAAGCTAAACTGAGGAGGTTCTAAGTTCCACGACTGGATGTTATGCTATGAGTGATGCCACAGTAAAATGCCTTGGGTTATTGATTGTATGAGGCGGACAAGAAAAGGTCAATATTCCATGCGCACATTCTTGTGCACATTTTTGCTTTCAGCCAGTAAAATTGCGGCCACATCAACTGGGAGTTAAACCCTTGCTAGCAGGCTAATAAATAATGTTTCATGCTTAAGTGACATACCTTGAGGACAACAGATGGAAATATGGGGCACCGCTTCACGTTTTGTGGTATCTGGAAAGCTTCCTCAAAGACGGTACCTGCATGACGATTCAGATCATGTTAATAAATTCAAATTAAGTCCAGCTTCTTTGAACAACCTAAATGACTGAAACAAAATAAAGCACCTCGTAGCTCTAGCAGAATAATCTTGTGGCCATTCCCATTTCTTGCTTTTACTGTTCTTATACTGTTATTATTATTCTTAGCAGCAACAGCGTTAGAAGCATAATAGTAGTGCTAACAATAATAATGGTGGTCCTTATGATATGAAGAAGAGAATACAAAAAACATGGATGGGTAACCGACACCAGAGGAATTAAAGCTTGCACTCAAACTTTACAAACACAAAAAATAATGCGTTAACACTAAAATAAGTTTTTAATGTGGATGCAAGAAGTTTTAAAGATGAATATTTCTTTTACTGCTCGTGATTATAATGTGTATTGTAGCGTACGAAAGTACAGATGCTAAGTCCAAGGAGATGCAGTGGCTGGAATAGATGCCAGTGGTCATCGTAACATGGCTACATTCTTGACTAGATTTCTCACCCCTGGCCAAAGTTAACTAACCATCATCATCATCACCATCGTGGTTACACCCACTGCAGGGCAAAGGCCTCTCCCATACTTCTCCATCTACCCCGGTCATGTACTAATTGTGGCCATGTTGTCCCTGCAAACTTCTTAATCTCATCCGCCCACCTAACTTTCTGCCGCCCCCTGCTACGCTTCCCTTCCCTTGGAATCCAGTCCGTAACCCTTAATGAACATCGGTTATCTTCCCTCCCCATTACATGTCCTGCCCATCGTCATCATCAAATCTAACTCTTAATCTAACAGTTAACTAATGTTTGGCTGCTATTGCAAATTTTGTGGCTGCTTTTCTGTGCCTGGAACCTGGCATCCACGACTGAAAGAGCAAGCAAAGAGCCCAAATAAAAATACAAACAAAAAAACTCCAAGCTTCAACTGTAGGCAAGCACAGGAAGACAGTGTGCACGAAGCCACCAGCCATGTTGGCTTGCCCTCACATGCCCACTCTTGCATTCCCTAGCACACTTGGCCGATGACGTTCAACATAGGGTGTGTTCTAATTCTGGCCAGCGTCAGAGACAGTATACATGGGCAACTGAGAAGACAGCTTCATGCCCAGCTAATAAAACCCTTCTGGAGCCGTCTGGAAGACGTCTGCGCAATGTGATGCCCTCTTGAATTGACAAGAACAAGCAACGAAAAGCACATATCACAGCTTTATTTAGTTAAAACTTTGATGTGCGAACCTATGAAAAACACAATGTTGCTTACATTAAACACATAGGAAAACATGACTACATTTTCCTGTAAGCAGACAATCTTGCTGTCGAGTTTTCAAGCCTTCTGTGAAGACGACGTCTCCTTTGGACAGCAAAGTAGCCTGCATCATTTTTTACTTCCATACTGACTTCTGAATAAAGGGAAAATCAGGCATCCACCCGTTCGTAGCAATTGCTACTAAGGAAACCCATACGGGTTCCTCGAAAGAAAAGCCTCATAGTTGAAGAAAAATTCGTCCTGGTCCGGGACTCGAATCCGGGACCACCGCCTTTCTGGGGCAGCCGCTCTACCATCTGAGCTAACCAGGCGGCTAGCAGATGGCAGGGCAAAGTCGAATTTGTCGACAACACGAAGCAAAGGCAAGAGTTTGACGCAGTATTTCTGCGGAAACCCGCAAGGTGGAGAGAAGCAATGAATAAAGGGAAAATCAGACATCCACCCGTTCGTAGCAATTGCTACAAAGGAAACCCATATGGGTTCCTCGAAAGAAAAGCCTCATAGTTGAAGAAAAATTCGTCCTGGTCCGGGACTCGAACCCGGGACCACCGCCTTTTCGGGGCAGCTGCTCTACCATCTGAGCTAACCTGGCGGCTAGCAGATGGCAGGGCGAAGTCGAATTTGTCGACAACACGAAGCAAAGGCAAGAGTTTGACGCAGTATTTCTGTGGAAACCCGCAAGGAGGAGAGGAGAGCTGCCCCGGAAAGGCGGTGGTCCCGGATTCGAGTCCCGGACCAGGACGAATTTTTCTTCAACTATGAGGCTTTTCTTTCGAGGAACCCGTATGGGTTTCCTTTGTAGCAACTGCTATGAACGGGTGGATGCCTGATTTTCCCTTTATTCATTGCTTCTCCACCTTGCGGGTTTCTGCAGAAATACTGCGTCATACTGACTTCTCGAAGCTATCCATTTTGCTGGCTTCATCAGAACTGGAATGAGACTTAAAGGGGCACTAAAGGCAAATATTAAGCCGAGCT